>NC_092713.1:120046457-120388725 GCF_047496885.1 Scyliorhinus torazame | reverse complement strand
GTGGGGGGTAGATGTGTTATGGTGAGTGGGAAGCTGACCCCGGGGGGGGGGGGGGTAGATCTGTTATGGTGAGTGGGAAGCTGGAGGGGATGCCGGTGGTACTACTGAACATTTATGCTCTGAACTGGGACGATATAGAGTTCATGAAGCAGGTATTGGGGAAGATCCCTGATCTGGACTCCCGTCGGCTGATTATGGGTGGGGGGGGGGGGACTTTAATACGGTTATAGCTCAAGACAAGGGAGCGTGTCAGCTGCAGCAAAGGAGTTCATGGAACATGTGAGGGTAGGGTATGGATCCGTGGAGGCTTAAGCGGCTGAGAGCGAAAGAATATTCATTCTTCTCCCATGTACACAAAGTGTACTCCCGAATTGACTTTTTTGTTATGGGTAGGACGTTGCTGGCGGCGGTGGTGGACGTTGAGGTACTTGGCGATTGTGGTGTCTGATCATGCCCTGCACTGGGTGGACATGCGGGTCAGTGGGAGAGTGGTGGGGGGGGGGGTTTGTTAGCGGAGGAGGAGGGGGGGGGGGTGGTTAGCGGAGGAGGAGGGGGGGTGGTTAGCGGAGGAGGAGGTGTGTGCGGGTGAGGGAGGTCATTCGGATGTATGTGGAGATAAAAGATACGAGAAGGTTTCGGCAGCTACAGTATGGGAGGCGTTGAAGGCAGTGGTGAGAGGAGAGTTTATGTTGTTATGGGCACACAGGGAGAAGGCGGAGCGTGGAAAGAGACTAATAGGTTCGTGAAGGAAATTCTCCAGGTGGACAGGAAGTACTTGGAGGCCCCGGAGGCGGGGTTGTTGAAGGAGCGGCAGAAGCTGCAGATGGAGTTTGGGTTGCTATCTACAGGAAAGGCGAGGGGGGAAGTGTATGAATATAGGGAGAAGCCTAGTCTGATGCTAGCACACCAGCTAAGGAAGTGGGAGGCAGCGAGGGAGATTGGGCAAGTGAAGGGCAGAGGGGGAAATATGATCTTGAACCCGGTGGGGGTGAATGGGGTGTTCAGGGACTTTTACTGCTGGCTGTAAGAGTTGGAACTCCCAGCGGGGGGGGGGGGGGGGGGGGGATGAGGCGGTTTTTGGGGGGATTAGAGTTTCCAAGGGAGGAAGACGAGCTGGTGGAGGGCCTAGGGGCACCAATTTGAGGGACTGGAGGCGATCCAGTCGGTCAAGGCCCCGGGGCCGACGGGTACACAGTGGAGTTCTATAAAAAGTTCTCTGGTGGAGTGCTGGGGTCCTTGCTGGTCAGGATGTTTAATGAGGCTAGGGAGCGTGGGGGTGCTTCCCCCACCCCCCCCCCCCCCCCCGAAGATGTCACAGGCCTCGATTTCTCTCATCCTGAAGTGGGAAAAGGACCTGGAGCAATGCGGGTCGTACAGGCCAATCTCCCTATTAAATGTTGATGCCAAGCTTTTGGCCTTGAGAATAAGAGGACTGTGTGACAGGGGTGATAGGGGAGGACCAGGTGGGGTTTGTGAACAGGAGGCATTTGGTGGCGAACATTAGAAGACTGTTAAATATGACAATGATGCCCTCCGTGGGAAGAGAGGGGGAGGTGGTGGACACCAAGGATGCGTAAAAGTCCTTTGATCGGGTGAGTGGGAATATATTTTTGGGAGGTCCTTGGATGGTTTGGGTTTGGGCAGGATTTTGTAGACTGGATCCGGTTGCTGTACAAGGCACCGGTGGCGAGTGCGGACGAACCGAGTGAGCTCGGATTATTTTTGGCTGCACTGAAGTACGAGGCAGGGATGTCCACTCTTTCCCCCGCCTGCTTCCCCCCCCCCCCCCCCCCTGTTGTTTGCCTTGGCTATAGAGATACTGGCGATGGCATCGAAGGACTGGCAGGGGATAGAACGGTGGGTGGTTTTGGGGGGGGGGGGGGGGTTGTGGACCACAGGGTCTCGCTATATGATGGAATGGGAGGGAGCCCCAATAGGGGTGGTGAAGCGAAAGTGGGAGGAAGAACTGGGCAGGGAATTAGAGACGGGGTCGTGGGAGGATGCCCTCAGTCGAGTCAGTTCGTTCTCGTTGTGTGCCAGGCTTAGCTGGATAAATTTCAGGTGATCCACAGGGCGCATATGACTGGCCCGAATGAGCAGGTTCTTTTGAAGGGGTGGAGGATAGATGTGTGCAGGAGGGCCCGAAAATCATGTCCGCATGTCTGAGGCTTAGAGGATTTTGGCAGGGATTTGCCGATGTCATGTCAACGCTATTGACGGTACGGGTGGTTCCGAGTCCAGAGGTGGCGATTTGTGGTGTGTCAGAAGACCCAGGAGTCATGGCCAGATTTCTCAAGCTCGAGAAGATCAAGTTCGCACTGCGGGGAACGATGCTAGGGTTTGTAGCCGTTTATCGACTTCTTTGAGGAAAATTAAGCTGTCAGCAGATCTAAAGGGGGGGGGGGGTAAGAAGGAGGCATGGGGGGTTGGTTGAGGTGGTAAATAGTTAGTGGGAGAGGGGGATTGAGGAATTGTGTATGTAAGCCATGTTGGCTGGATTTGGTTGGGTGGGTGTTATTTGCTTTGTTGTTTGTCCTCTTAAAAATTGTATATATGCCTTAATAAAATATTTTTTAAAAACATAGGAAAAGGTGCCAAGATGTTTAACAAATGTAATCAGACAAAAATTGACACTACACCACAGAAGGATACCTTGGGATAGATGATGATCAAAGCAGTGGATTTTAAAGATGAAGGGGTTTAAAGAGGAAATTGCAGAAACTGGTCTAAAGCTGTCTAAAGGGACAGCTGTCAATTGTGGGACCGATTAGGTGGGGCATGATGCGTTAGGCAAGTAAGTTTGATGTGGACTGCACTCGATGCAGGGAAGCTAGAAATAGACGTCTAACACTGGAGAAGATCCAACACTGTTTTATTCAACAATAGAATTGGTAAACAAATTCAGCTGTGGGTAGACACAATATATATTTTTTAGAAATATTTTTATTCAAATTTTTACATATTTTCAACAAACACCCCCCTCTTACAGAAAAAAGAAAAACAAGAACACATAAATAAACATCTTACAACTACATCACAAATTCCTCCAATATACAAACCCCCCATTAAGCAATAATAAACACAGTAGGGAAAACACAAAGTCCTCCTCCCCCCCCCCCCCCCCCCCCCCCTCTGGGTTGCTGCTGACCACCTCCTAACACCCTGTTAGAAAGTCTAGGAACGGTTGCACAGACCCTCTCAAGGCAAATTTTACCCTCTCCAATTTAATGAACCCTGCCATGTCGCTGATCCAGGCTTCTACGCTCGGGGGGCCTCGCATCCTTCCACTGTAGCAGAATCCTCCGCCGGGCTACCAGGGATGCAAAGGCCAGAATACCGCCTCTTTCGCCTCCTGCACTCCCGGCTCGTCCGATACCCCAAATAGTGCTAACCCCCAGCTCGGCTTAACCCGGGTGTTCACCACCTTAGACACCGTCCTCGCAATACCCCTCCAGAACCCATCCAGTGCCAGGCATGCCCAGAACATATGGGTATGATTTGCTGGGCTCCCCGAGCACCTCCCATACCTGTCTTCCACCCCAAAGAACCTGCTCAGCCTTGCCCCTGTCATATGCGCTCTGTGAAGAACCTTAAATTGGATCAGGCTAAGCCTGGCGCAAGAGGAGGAAGAATTAACCCTACACAGGGTGTCCGCCCACGTACCCTCGTCTATCTCCTCCCCAAGCACCTCCTCCCACTTACCCTTGAGCTCCTCCACCGAGGTCTCCTCCTCCTGGTAGATCGCCGAGACCCTGCCCTCTCCAACCCACACCCCCGAGAGCACCCCATCCTGGATCCTGAGTACTGGAAGTAGTGGGAACTCCCTCACCTGCCGTCTTACAAACGCCCTTACCTGCATGTACCTGAAGGCATTTCCAGGGGGAAGCCCAAATTTTTCCTCCAGCGCCCCAACGCTCGCAAACGTCCCATCTAAAAACAGGCCCCCCATCCTTCTAATTCCTGCCCTGTGCCAGCTCAGGAACCCTCCATCCATTCTCCCCGGGGCGAACCGATGGTTCTCCCGGATTGGGGACCAAACCAAAGCCTCTACCTCACCCCAGTGGCGCCTCCACTGCCCCCAAATTTTCAAAGTCGCTGCCACCACCGGACCCGTGGTGTACCTAGTCGGCGGGAGCGGCAGCGGTGCTGTCACCATCGCTCCAGACTCGTGCCCACACAGGACGCCATCTCCAGCCTCTTCCACGCTGCCCCTCCCCCGCCATTACCCACCTGCGTATCATCGCCACATTGGCAGCCCAGTAATACCCTTACAGATTAGGTAACGCTAACCCTTCTCTGTCCCTACTCCGCTCCAGAAACACCCTTCTCACCCTCGGGGTCTTTTTTGCCCACACGAATCCCATGATGCTCCTACTGACTCACTTAAAAAAGGCCTTAGGATCAGGATGGGGAGGCACTGGAATATAAAAAGGAACCTCGGGAGCGCCGTCATCTTCACCGACTGTACCCTACCCACCAAGGAGAGCGGCAGCATATCCCACCTTTTAAACTCCTCCATCTGCTCCACCAGCCTCGTCAAGTTGAGCTTGTGTAGGGCCCCCCAGCTCCTGGCCACCTGGATCCCCAGGTACCGAAAACTCCTTTCCGCCCTCTTCAGTGGAAGCTCGTCTATCCCCCTTCCCTGGTCCCCTGGGTGTACCACAAAGAGCTCACTCTTCCCCACGTTGAGCTTATACCTGGAAATGTCCCCAAACTCCCTGAGGATCCGCATCACCTCCGGCATTCCACCCACTGGGTCCGCCACATACAGTAACAGGTCATCGGCATACAACAAAACCCGGTGTTCCTTCCCCCCCACCCCGTACAAGCCCCCTCCAGTTCCTGGACTCCCTTAGAGCCATAGCCAAAGGCTCAATTGCCAATGCAAATAGCAAGGGGGATAGGGGGCAGCCCTGCCTCGTCTCCAGTACAGCCGAAGGTATTCAGACCTCCTCCGATTCATGCCACACTTGCCACCAGGGCTTCGTAAAGTAGCCTAACCCAACTAATGAACCCCTCCCCGAACCCAAACCTCCTCAACACTTCCCAGAGGTACCCCCACTCCACCCTATCGAAGGCCTTCTCCGCGTCCATCGCCGCCACTATCTCCACCTCCCCCTCCACTGTAGGCATCATGATTACGTTAAGGAGCCTCCGCACATTGGTATTCAGCTGCCTTCCCTTAACAAAACCCGTCAGGTCCTCGTGAATCACCCCCAGGACACAGTCCTCAATTCTGGTAGCCAACACCTTCGCGTCCACGTTGAGGAGAGAGATTGGCCTATACGACCCACACTGTAATGGGTCCTTGCTCCGCTTCAGATCAGCGCCCTGGACAGCGCTTCATTGAAAGTCCTCACTAATAGAGGGCCCAGCAGGTCCATGTACTTCCGGTAAAATTCCATCGGGAACCCATCTGGCCCCGGTGCCTTCCCCGCCTGCATACTCCCCAGCCCCTTAGTCAGCTCCTCCAGCCCTACCGGTGCCCCAAGCCCAGCCACCTGCTCCTCCTCCACCCTCTGGAACCCCAGTCGATCCAAAAATCAACACAATCCCCCCCTCCTCCGTCGGGGGCTCAGACCTATACAGCCCCTCATGAAAGTCTCTAAATACCCCATTTATTCCCACCGCACTCCCCCCTTTATCCCTAACTCCCCCAGTTTCCCTCGCTGCCTCCCGCTTCCGAAGCTGGTGTGCCAACATCCGGCTAGCCTTCTCCCCGTACTCATACACCACCCCTTGCGCTTTCCTCCACTGCACCTCTGCCTTCTTGGTGGTCAACAGGTCGAACTCAGCCTGGAGGCATCGTCGCTCCGTGAGTAGTCCCTCCTCGGGGACCTCTGCATACCTCCTATCCACTCTTAAAATCTCCCCCACCAATTTCTCCCTCTCTCTCCTCTCCTTCTCCTTGTGGGCCCTGGTGGAGATTAGCTCTCCCCTAATCACCGCCTTCAGCTCCTCCCAGACCACCCCCACCTGCACCTCCCCATTATCGTTAGCCTCTAGATAGCTTTCAATGCACCCCCGGATCCACCCGCTCACCTCCTCATCCGCCAGCAAGCCCACATCCAGGTGCCACAGCGGCCGCTGGTCCCTCTACTCCCTCACTTTGGAGCATCCACGATGCTGAGGACGTCGTGGATAGCACGTTTAGCGAGTTGGTCACACCGCAGGTGAAAGGTACTGAGGGAGATAGAGAATGGGTGACCAGAAGACAGAGCAAGAGTAGGAAGGCAGTGCAGGTGTCCTCTGCGGTCATCTCCCTGCAAAACAGATATACCGCTTTGGATACTGTTGAGGGAGATGGCTCACCAGGGGAAGGCAGCAGCAGCCAGGTTCATGGCACCGTGGCTGGCTCTGCTGCGCAGCTGGGCAGGAAGAAGAATGGCAGGGCTATAGTGATAGGGGACTCAATTGTAAGGGGAATAGACAGGCGGTTCTGCGGACGCAATCGAGACTCCAGGATGGTATGTTGCCTCCCTGGTGCAAGGGTCAAGGATGTCTCGGAGCGGCTGCAGGACATTCTGGGGGGGGAGGGTGAACAGCCAGCTGTTGTGGTGCACATAGGCACCAACGATATAGGTAAAAAACGGGACGAGATCCTACAAGCTGAATTTAAGAAGCTAGGAGTTAAACTAAAAAGTAGGACCTCAAAGGTAGTAATCTCAGGATTGCTACCAGTGCCACAAGCTAGTCAGAGTAGGAATGTCAGGATAGAGGGGATGAATACGTGGCTCGAGAGATGGTGCAAGAGGGAGGGATTCAAATTCCTGGGACATTAGAACCGGGTCTGGGGAGGTGGGACCAGTACAAACCGGACGGTCTGCACCTGGGCAGGGCTGGAACCGATGTCCTAGGGCTGTTTGCTAGAGCTGTTGGGGAGAGTTTAAACTAATGTGGTGGGGGAGATGGGAACCGATGCAGGAAGTTGGAAGGTAGTAAGACAGGACAGAAATAAAAGGCAGTAAGGGGGAAAGTGTAAGGCAGAGAAGCCATAGTCAAAAATCAAAATGGGCGACAGTACAAGGTACAGTGACTGAGGGGAACTCAGTGAATAGGACCAGGAATACTAAAAGAAATAAAACGGGAAGTGAAAACATTAATGGTAAGCGACGCGGCAGGTTGTTACGTGAAGATATGGGTTCAACGACAAGGAAAATTAGGAGAAAGGTTAAGAGGAAATATAACTTAGGCGAGGTTACTGATCAAGGTGTTAAGATTCAGAACAGAGGTAAAAAAGCCAACATAAGTGTACTTTACCTGAATGCTCGTCGTATTCGGAATAAGGTAAATGAGTTGATGGCGCAAATCATCGTGAATGACTATGATTTAGTGGTGATTACTGAAACATGGTTAAAGGATGGTCACGACTGGGAGTTAAATATCCGAGGGTATCAAACTTTTCGGAAGGACAGAGTGGATGGTAAGGGAGGTGGTGTAGCTCTGTTATTTAAGGATGCCATCCGGGCAACAGTAAGGGATGACATCGGTGCTATGGAGGATAAGGTTGAATCCATTTGGGTGGAAATCAGGAATAGTAAGGCGAAAAAGTCACTGATAGGAGTAATCTATAGGCTACCAAATAGTAACATTATGGTGGGGCAGGCAATAAACAAAGAAATAACTGATGCATGTAGAAATGGTGCAGCAGTTATCATGGGGGATTTTAATCTACATGTCGATTGGTTTAACCAGGTCGGTCAAGGCAGCCTTGAGGAGCAGTTTATAGAATGTATCCGCGATAGTTTCCCAGAACAGTATGTAATGGAACCTACAAGGGAACAAGCGGTCCTAGATCTGGTCCTGTGTAATGAGACAGGATTGATTCAGGATCTCGTAGTTAGGGATCCTCTCGGAAGGAGCGATCACGATATGGTGGAATTTAAAATACAGATGGAGGGTGAGAAGGTAAAATCAAGCACGAGTGTTTTGTGCTTAAACAAAGGAGATTACAATGGGATGAGAGAAGAACTAGCTAAGGTAGTCTGGGAGCAAAGACTTTATGGTGAAACAGTTGAGGATCAGTGGAGAACCTTCCAAGTGATTTTTCACAGTGCTCAGCAAAGGTTTATACCAACAAAAAGGAAGGACGGTAAAAAGAGGGAAAATCGACCGTGGATATCTAAGGAAATAAGGGAGAGTATCAAATTGAAGGAAAAAACATACAAAGTGGCAAAGATCAGTGGGAGGCTAGAGGACTGGGAAATCTTTAGGGGGCAACAGAAAGCTACTAAAAAAGCTATAAAGAAGAGTAAGATAGATTATGAGAGTAAACTTGCTCAGAATATAAAAACAGATTGTAAAAGTTTCTACAAATACATAAAATAAAAAAGAGTGGCTAAGGTAAATATTGGTCCTTTAGAGGATGAGAGGGGAGATTTAATAATGGGAGATGAGGAAATGGCTGAGGAACTGAACAGGTTTTTTGGGTCGGTCTTCACAGTGGAAGACACAAATAGCATGCCAGTGACTGATGGAAATGAGGCTATGACAGGTGAGGACCTTGAGAGGATTGTTATCACCAAGGAGGTAGTGATGGGCAAGCTAATGGGGCTAAAGGTAGACAAGTCTCCTGGACCTGATGGAATGCATCCCAGAGTGCTAAAAGAGATGGCTAGGGAAATTGCAAGTGCACTAGTGATAATTTACCAAAATTCACTAGACTCTGGGGTGGTCCCAGCGGATTGGAAATTAGCAAACGTGACACCACTGTTTAAAAAAGGAGGTAGGCAGAAAGCGGGTAATTATAGGCCAGTGAGCTTAACTTCGGTAGTATAGAAGATGCTGGAATCTATCATCAAGGAAGAAATAGCGAGGCATCTGGATGGAAATTGTCCCATTGGGCAGACGCAGCATGGTTTCATAAAGGGCAGGTCATGCCTAACTAATTTAGTGGAATTTTTTGAGGACATTAACAATGCAGTAGATAACGGGGAGCCAATGGATGTGGTATATCTGGATTTCCAGAAAGCCTTTGACAAGGTGCCACACAAAAGGTTGCTGCATAAGATAAAGATGCATGGCATTAAGGGGAAAGTAGTAGCATGGATAGAGGATTGGTTAATTAATAGAAAGCAAAGAGTGGGGATTAATGGGTGTTTCTCTGGTTGGCAATCAGTAGCTAGTGGTGTCCCTCAGGGATCAGTGTTGGGCCCACAACTGTTCACAATTTACATAGATGACTTGGAGTTGGGGACCAAGGGCAATGTGTCCAAGTTTGCAGACGACACTAAGATAAGTGGTAAAGCAAAAAGTGCAGAGGATACTGGAAGTCTGCAGAGGGATTTGGATAGGCTAAGTGAATGGGCTAGGGTCTGGCAGATGGAATACAATGTTGACAAATGTGAGGTTATCCATTTTGGTAGGAATAACAGCAAAAGGATTATTATTTAAATGATAAAATATTAAAACATGCTGCTGTGCAGAGAGACCTGGGTGTGCTCGTGCATGAGTCGCAAAAAGTTGGTTTACAGGTGCAACAGGTGATTAAGAAGGCAAATGGAATTTTGTCCTTCATTGCTAGAGGGATGGAGTTTAAGACTAGGGAGGTTCTGCTGCAATTGTATAAGGTGTTAGTGAGGCCACACCTGGAGTATTGTGTTCAGGTTTGGTCTCCTTACTTGAGAAAGGACGTACTGGCACTGGAGGGTGTGCAGAGGAGATTCACTAGGTTAATCCCAGAGCTGAAGGGGTTGGATTACGAGGAGAGGTTGAGTAGACTGGGACTGTACTCATTGGAATTTAGAAGGATGAGGGGGGATCTTATAGAAACATATAAGATTATGAAGGGAATAGACAGGATCGATGCGGGCAGGTTGTTTCCACTGGCGGGTGAAAGCAGAACTAGGGGGCATAGCCTCAAAATAAGGGGAAGTAGATTTAGGACTGAGTTTAGGAGGAACTTCTTCACCCAAAGGGTTGTGAATCTATGGAATTCCTTGCCCAGGAAGGAAGCAGTAGAGGCTCCTTCATTAAATGTTTTTAAGATAAAGATAGATAGTTTTTTGAAGAATAAAGGGATTAAGGGTTATGGTGTTCAGGCCGGAAAGTGGAGCTGAGTCCACAAAAGATCAGCCATGATCTCATTGAATGGTGGAGCAGGCTCGAGGGGCCAGATGGCCTACTCCTGCTCCTAGTTCTTATGTTCTTATGTTCCCCTAGCTCCAGCTCCACCCAATGCGGGGCATGGTCTGAGATGGCTATGGCTGAATACTCCGTGCCCTCCACCCTCGGAATTAGTGCCCTGCTCCTAACGAAGAAGTTTATCCGGGAGTAGGCTTTATGGACGTGGGAAAAAAAATAAAATTCCCTGGCCCCCAGCCTGACAAACCACCATGGGTCCACTCCTCCCATCTGGTCCACAAACCCCCTCAGCACCTTGGCCGCTGCCGGCCTCTTACCTGTCCTGGACCTGGAGCGGTCCAATGGCCCAACATGCGCCGCATAAATCCGTCATCGTCCCAATTCGGGGCATATACATTCACTAATACCACCCGCACCTCCTGCAGTTTACCACTCACCATCACATACCTACCTCCATTGTCTGCCACGATGTTCAGCGCCTCAAACGACACCCGCTTCCCCACCAAAATCGCCACCCCTTGATTCTTTGCGTCCAACCCCAAGTAGAAAACCTGCCCTACCCACCCCTTTCTCAGCCTAACCTGATCTGCCACCCTCAAATGCATCTCCTGGAGCATAACCACATCTGCCATCGGTCCATTCAGGTGCGCGAGCACACTGCCCCGCTTGACCGGCCCGTTCAGGCCTCTCACATACCAAGTTATCAGCCGGATCAGGGGGCTTCCCGCCCCCCCCCTTCAGATTAGCCATCCCCTTTTCTAGGCCAGCCACGTGCCTGCGCCTCCCGCACTCTCCATTCCCCCCAGCGGCAGACCCCCGCTCCAGCTCACCTTTGGCCAATGCAGCAGCAACCCAGTCCCCCCCCCCCCCCCCCCCCCCCCCCCCCAGCTAGGTCCCATCTCCCCACCCCCCAACGGGGCCCCGTCCATCCAACCACCGACGCTCACACTCTCACAAATTGCTGGCTTTGAAAGCAGACCAAGGCAGGCCAGCAGCACGGTTCAATTCCCGTACCAGCCTCCCCAAACAGGCGCTGGAATGTGGCGACTCGGGCTTTTCACAGTAACTTCATTTGAAGCCTACTTGTGACAATAAGTGATTTTCATTTCATTTCACTTCGAACCATTTCACCCTACCCCATCCAGCACCCAAGGAAACAGTACAGAACAGAATAGAACATCCCCCAAAGCACAGTAACCACAGTAGGCCCCTGCGACCTCCCCTCACAATTGACCCTCAGTGTCCAACTTTTCGACCTGAATAAAGATCCACGCCTCCTCCGGCGTCTCAAAGTAATGGTGCCGGTCCTTAAACGTGACCCACAGTCGCGCTGGCTGCAGTATTCTGAATTTCACCCCCTTCCGATGCAGAACCGCCTTAGCCCGATTGTACCCGGCCCTCTCCTTGCCAACCTCCGCGCTCCAGTCCTGGTATATACGGACGTCTGCATTCTCCCAGCTGCTGCTCCACTCCTTTTTTGACCATCTTAGGACACACTCCCTGTCCACCAAGCGGTGGAACCGCACCAATACCGCCCGCGGCAGCTCGTTAGACTTGGGCCTCCTCGCCAGGACTCGGTGGGCCCCATCCAGCTCCAGGGGCCTCGGGAAGGCACCCGCGCCCATCAACGTGTTCAGCATCGTGACCACATATGGTCCAGCATCCGACCCCTCCACTCCCTCTGGGAGACCCAGAATCCGCAGATTCTTCCTCCTCGGCCGATTCTCCATGTCCTCTAACTTCTGCTATTTCTTATGCAGCGCCTCCACCTTCACCGCCAGGCCCAATATCTCATCCTCATTCTCCGAGGCCTTCTGCCGCACATCCCGGATCGCCGCCCCTTGGACCTTCTGGGTCTCGACCAACTTGTCGATCGAAGCCTTCATCGGCTCCAGCAGCTCTGCTTTCAATTCCGTGAAGCAGCGCTTGAGAAACTCCTACTGCTCTTGCGCCCATTGCGCCCACACTGCCTGGTCTCCACCCGCCGCACTTCCTCCCTCGCACTTTTTGCTGCACCAGAATTACCTTTTTCATCGCTCCACTCCTGGTACAATCCATATAGTGCCGGGGAAATCGTACTGTCACCTTCCCACACTGGGAACCGTCAAACAAATGCTGCTGGGGCCCCTCAAAAGAACCCAAAAGTCTGTTTATGGTGGGACCTGCCGAACATGCAACTTAGCTCAGCATAGCCTCCACTGGAAGTCGGGTCGACACAAGACTGAACTGACTGGAGACCTTGTAGTAGCCTGACCAGACTTACTAGTTACCGCATGGTATTTGCACTTGCTAGCTCGTGGACTCTGACTGTCTCAGTGGTGGGTCCCGAGAGAGCAGGAAACCTAGTGCCCTCTGGCTTTATAGTGGTAGTGTCCTGTCTGGTGATTGGCTGCACTGTGTTGTGTGCTTACTGGTCCTCCTGTGTGTCAATCACTGCCTGTCTGCATCTCATTACATACATGAGTGGATATTATGACATCTCCCCCTTTTTTTTTCCAGATAAATACTAAGGTGTGTGTGCGTATATATACATTCCTGACTATATACAAAAGGTGTCTAAATGAACGTATATACATAGGAAGGTGTCGATAGTGCAGATACATGGCAAACAAAACAATATTTACAGAGGTTAAATCGATGAAGTCACAAAATGCACAAAAGTTCAGTCTACAGATTTAGTCTTTGTGGTGGGCAACGAATTCTTGTTGATCGCCGCAGAGGTGGATCAGGAGCACGTGGATAGGTGGGACCGCTGCCATCGCGGTGGTCGCATGGGCCGGCAGGATTGCTGGTAGATCGGTGGCCTCGTGGCAGGGTTCGTCTGGAGGAAGCATCGTAGGCGGCGGGGCACTTCGGTCAGGTAGCGGGCGTGCAACTCTTCGCAGTGTCCGTCTGCTGCGCCGTAGCAGGGAGCCATCAGCCATGTGGACAAGGAATGATCTTGGGGACACTTGTTTGATCACAACAGCAGTGGCTGACCAGTCGCCCTGAGGCAACTGGACACGAACATGATCAGTTGAGGCCAGCTCTGGTAGATACGTGGCCTTCTGTTGGGCCCGTGAATGCTGCATTTTCTGTAAGACCGCGAGGTGGTCAAGGTCTGGAACATGGATGGCTGGTACTGTGGTCCTCAGAGTGCGATTCATGAGCATCTGCACTGGAGACAACCCAGTGGACAGTGGGGTTCCCTGTATGCCAGCATCGGCAGGTTGAAGTCGGAGCCTGAGTCTGCAGCTTTGCCCAGCAACCGCTTTACAATATGCACCCCTTTCTCGGCCTTCCCGTTTGACTGCGGGTAGTGGGGACTGGAGGTTACGTGATGGAAGTTGTAGAACTGTGCAAAATCAGACCATTCCTGGCTGTAAAAGCAAGGACCATTGTCGCTCATTACCGTGAGTGGAATCCCATGCCTGACGAACGTTTCTTTGCAGGCTTTGATTACCGCCTTCGACGTGAGGTCGGACTGTTTCACCACTTCTGGGTAACTGGAGAAGTAGTTGACCAGGAGTACGTAGTCACGCCCCTTGGCGTGGAAAAGGTCTACACCTACTTTGGACCACGGAGACCATGATCTCGTGCTGTTGCAGCATTTCCTTGGGTTGAGCTGGTTGAAACTTCTGACAGGTAGGGCAGTTGAGGACTGTGTCGGCAAAGTCCTGGCTGATGCCCGGCCAATAGACCGCCTCCCGAGCTCTGCGTCGGCATTTCCCGACCCCAAGGTGACCCTCATGGAGTTGGCCCAGTACCATAGCCCACATGCTCTGAGAATTACGATCCTGTCGAGTTTCAGAAGGATTCCCTCCACCACTGTCAGGTCATCTTTTACGTTATAGAACTGGGGACATTGTCCCTCCTGCCAGCCATTGGTAAGTTGCTGCAACACACGCTGCAGCAGAGGATCCTTGGCCGTCTCCTCACGTATTTGGACCACCCGTTCGTCAGAGGCCGGAAGGTTGGTGGCACATAACTGCACTTGCACTTCTATGTGGCAGATGACGTCACTGTTCACACGGTATGGTAATGGACCTGGATAGGGCATCTGCAACAATCAGCTCTTTGCCTGGCATGTAGACAAGTTCGAAGTCGTAGCGGCGTAGCTTAAGAAGAATTCGCTGTAACCGAGGTGTCACGTCATTTAAATCCTTCTGGATTATATGGACCAGAGGCCTGTGGTCCGTTTCTACCGTGAATTTTGGCAGGCCATAAACGTAGTCGTGAAACTTGACTATCCCTGTCAGGAGGCCCAGACACTCCTTCTCAATCTGAGTGTACCGTTGCTCAGTGGGCGTCATAGCCCTGGAGGCATACGCCACTGGAGCCCAGGACGAGGAGTCATCTCGCTGAAGGAGCACCGCCCCAATGCCGTCCTGGCTTGCATCAGTCGGTATCTTGGTTCCCTTGGTTGGGTCAAAGAACGCTAGAACCGGGGCTGTGGTGAGCTTTGCTTTCAGCTCACGCCATTCCTCGTCATGCGTGGGCAGCCACTGGAATTCCATCGACTTCTTGACATGATGGCGGAGGGCTGTGGTGTGGGATGCCATATTGGGAATGAATTTCCCGAGAAGGTTGGCCATTCCGAGGAAGCGGAGGACCGCCTTCTTGTCCTCCGGGGTCTTCATGGTGATGATCGCCGAGACCTTGTCGGCATCTGGCCGCAAGCCCTGCTGCGAGATGTGGTCACCCAGGAACTTAATATCCGATTGACCAAATGAGCACTTGGCCCTGTTGAGCTGGAGACCATGTTCATGAATTCTCTGGAATACCTTCTTGAGGCGAGCGATGTGTTCCTGGGGCGTTATGGACCAGATAATTACGTTGTCAATGTATACTCGCACCCCCTTGATGCCCTCCATCATCTGCTCCATGATGCGGTGAAATACTTCGGAGGCAGATATGATTCCCAAAAGGCATCCGGTTGTAGCAGTAGTGACCGAACGGGGTGTTGAATGTGCACAGCTTGTGACTGGACACGTCCAGTTGTATTTGCCAAAAACCCTTGGAGGCGTCCAGCTTAGTAAAGAATTTGGCATGAGCCGTCTCACTGGTCAACTATTCATGTTTTGGTATCGGGTAATGCTCCCGCATGATGTTGCGGTTTAGAGCCTTAGGGTCAATGAAATGCGAAGCTCCCCTGACGGCTTCTTTACGCAGACCATGGAGCTGACCCAATCTGTTGGCTCTGTGACCTTCAATATGATGCCCTGGTCTTGGAGGTTCTGTAATTGCTCTGTAGAAGTCAATATTTTCCTGTTTCTTTGACTGTGGTAAAGACTCAACAATAGATTGTTATGGTAAAACAACAAGGCTTTATTTACGAAACGACCGCATGCAGTTTTGGCTGAAAGTTGAGGTCGGAGAGCAGTTACTACCACTGCTGATTCCTACTCAAGTCCGCGCTTTTACAGAAAATCAGATCAGTATTTATACATTATCATTATCAAGATTGCGTGACTACAGCTTAGTCAGGAATTCGATCGGAAGTAGAAACGGAAGCAATGTCATAAACCTGCTGACCTGTTGATCTTCTCGGACTCTTCGTCTCATCCCTCATACCATTATCTTGTCCTTTGATAGAACATAAAAAGGTCGGAGGAGACTCATTCATTCCTTATCTTGTCTTATTCATACCTCCCTGGGTTATGACGAGTTAGCCTTATCAGAAATTACAGAAGTCAGACATTTTGGAATAGCTTGACCTTCTCTGATCTTATTCATGCTTTAGGTGATGCGGAGTCAGCCTTATTGGTCTTACAAAGGGGTCTGGTACATTGAAATGGCTAGGTCAGCTTTCCTTCCATTGTACCGAATAGTTGACCAGTTTTCCCATCATGTCATACTTAATTCATACAACATCACAGCTTCTTCAGACGATCCTTGAGGGGTGCCGGCACCCGGCGTGGTGCATGAATTACAGGGGTGGCGTTCGGCTTGAGCAGGATTTTATATCGGTATGGGAGTGTGCCCATTCCATCGAATATCCTGTGGTACTGCGTGATAATGTCATCTATGTTGGCTTGCAAGTTTCCATCAGGCGAGGCCATCGCCGGTGATGATGACATGGTGTGGACTCGCTGAACCAGGTTCAGGAGCTTGCAGGCTCGAGCACTGAGCAGGGGCGTTCTGTCAGGCCCGACGATTTCAAACCGCAGTGTTGCCTTGTATCGCCTTAAGACCATAAGACCATTAGACATAGGAGCGGAAGTAAAGACATTCGGCCCATCGAGTCCACTCCACCATTCAATCATGACTGATTTCAACTCCATTTACCCGCTCTCTCTCCATAGCCCTTAATTCCTCGAGAAATCAAGAATTTATCACTTCTGTCTTAAAGACACTCAACGTCCCGGCCTCCACCGCCCTCTGTGGCAATGAATTCCACAGACCCACCACTCTCTGGCTGAAGAAATTTCTCCTCATCTCTGTTCTAAAGTGACTCGCTTTTATCCTAAGGCTGTGTCCCCGGATCCTAGTCTCCCCTGCTAATGGAAACAACTTCCCTACGTCCACCCTATCTAAGCCATTCATTATCTTATAAGTTTCTATTAGATCTCCCCTCAACCTCCTAAACTACAATGAATATAATCCCAGGATCCTCAGACGTTCATCGTATGTTAGGCCTACCATTCCTGGGATCATCCGTGTGAATCTCCGCTGGACCCGCTCCAGTGCCAGTATGTCCTTCCTGAGGTGTGGAGCCCACAATTGCTCACAGTATTCTAAATGGGGCCTAACTAATGGTTTATAAAGCTTCAGAAGTACATCCCTGCTTTTATATTCCAAGCCTCTTGAGATAAATGACAACATTGCATTTGCTTTCTTAATTACGGACTCAACCTGCAAGTTTACCTTTAGAGAATCCTGGACTAGGACTCCCAAGACCCTTTGCACTTCAGCATTATGAATTTTGTCACCGTTTAGAAAATAGTCCATGCCTCTATTCTTTTTTCCAAAGTGCACGACCTCGCACTTGCCCACGTTGAATTTCATCAGCCATTTCTTGGATCACTCTCCTAAACTGTCTAAATCTTTCTGCAGCCTCCCCACCTCCCCCATACTCCCTGCCCCTCCACCTATCTTTGTATCATCGGCAAACTTAGCCAGAATGCCCCCAGTCCCGTCATCTAGATCGTTAATATATAAAGAGAACAGCTGTGGCCCCAACACTGAACCCTGCTGGACCCGCTCCAGTGCCAGTATGTCCTTCCTGAGGTGTGGGGCCCAAAATTGCTCACAGTATTCTAAATGGGGCCTAACTAATGCTTTATAAAGCTTCAGAAGTACATCCCGGCTTTTAAATTCCAAGCCTCTTGAGATAAATGACAACATTGCATTTGCTTTCTTAATTACGGACTCAACCTGCAAGTTTACCGTTAGAGAATCCTGGACTAGGACTCCCAAGTCCCTTTGCACTTCAGCATTATGAATTTTGTCACCGTTTAGAAAATAGTCCATGCCTCTATTCTTTTTTCCAAAGTGCACGACCTCGCACTTGCCCACGTTGAATTTCATCAGCCATTTCTTGGATCACTCTCCTAAACTGTCTAAATCTTTCTGCAGCCTCCCCACCTCCTCCATACTCCCTGCCCCTCCACCTATCTTTGTATCATCGGCAAACTTAGCCAGAATGCCCCCAGTCCCGTCATCTAGATCGTTAATATATAAAGAGAACAGCTGCGGCCCCAACACTGAACCCTGCGGGACACCACTCGTCACCGGTTGCCATTCCGAAAAAGAACCTTTTATCCCAACTCTCTGCCTTCTGCCTGACAGCCAATCGTCAATCCATGTTAGTACCTTGCCTCGAATACCATGGGCCCTTATTTTACTCAGCAGTCTCCCGTGAGGCACCTTATCAAAGGCCGTTTGGAAGTCAAGATAGATAACATCCATTGGCTCTCCTTGGTCTAACCTATTTGTTATCTCTTCAAAGAACTCTAACAGGTTTGTCAGGCACGACCTCCCCTTACTAAATCCATGCTGACTTGTCCTAATCCGACCCTGCACTTCCAAGAATTTAGAAATCTCATCCTTAACAATGGATTCTAGAATCTTGCCAACAACCGAGGTTAGGCTAATTGGCCTATAATTTTCCATCTTTTTCCTTGTTCCCTTCTTGAACAGGGGGGTTACAACAGTGATTTTCCAATCCTCTGGGACTTTCCCTGACTCCAGTGTCTTTTGAAAGATCATAACTAACGCCTCCACTATTTCTTCAGCTATCTCCTTTAGAACTCTATGAGGTAGCCCATCTGGGCCCGGAGATTTATCAATTTTTAGACCTCTTAGTTTCTCTAGCACTTTCTCCTTTGTGATGGCTACCATATTCAACTCTGCCCCCTGACTCTCCTGAATTGTTGGGATATTACTCATGTTTCTACTGTGAAGACTGACGCAAAGTACTTATTTAGTTCCTCAGCTATTTCCTTGTCTCCCATCACTAGATTACCGGCGTCATTTTGGAGCGGCCCAATGTCTACTTTTGCCTCCCGTTTGTTTTTAATGTATTTAAAGAAACTTTTGCTATCATTCCTAATGTTACTGGCTAGCCTACCTTCAAATTTGATCCTCTTTCCTTATTTCTCTCTTTGTTATCCTCTGTTTGTTTTTGTAGTCTTCCCAATCTTCTGACTTCCCACTACTCTTTGCCACATTATAGGCTTTCTCTTTTGCTTTGATGCATTCCCTAACTTCCTTTGTCAGCCATGGCTGCCTAATCCCCCCTCTGATAACCTTTCTTTTCTTTGGGGTGAACCTCTGTACTGTGTCCTCAATTACTCCCAGAAACTCCTGCCATTGCTGTTCTACTGTCTTTCCCACTAGGCTCTGCTCCCAGTCGATTTTCGTCAGTTCCTCCCTCATGCCCCTGTAGTTACCTTTATTTAACTGTAACACCTTTACATCTGATTCTACCTTCTTTCTTTTAAATTGGAGATTGAATTCGACCATATTATGATCACTGCCTCCTAAGTGCTCCCTTACTTTAAGATCTTTAATCAAGTCTGGCTCATTACATAACACTAAGTCCAGAATGGCCTGTTCCCTCGTGGGCTCCATCACAAGCTGTTCCAAAAAGCCCTCCTGTAAGCATTCAATGAATTCCCTTTCCTTGGGTCCACTGGCAGCATTATTTACCCAGTCCACCTGCATATTGAAGTCCCCCATGATCACTGTGACCTTGCCTTTCTGACATGCACTTTCTATTTCGTGGTGCATTTTGTGCCCCTTGTCCTGACCACTGTTAGGAGGCCTGTACATAACTCCCATTATGGTTTTTTTGCCTTTGTGGTTCCTCAACTCTACCCACACAGACTCCACATCATCTGACCCTATGTCATTTAGTGCTATTGATTTAATTTCATTCCTAATTAACAAGGCAACCCCGCCCCCTCTGCCCACCTCTCTGTCTTTTCGATAGGTTGTGAATCCCTGGATGTTTAAATGCCAGTCCTGAACCCCCTGCAACCACGTCTCTGTGATGCCTACCACATCATACCTGCCAGTCACAATCTGGGCCACAAGTTCATCTACCTTGTTCCGTACACTGCGCGCATTTAAATATAGCACCTTTAATTCTCTATTGACCGTCCCTTTTTGTTTCCTTAGTGTGGTGGACCTTGGTTTACTGAGCCTTTCCATACACTGTGTCACATTTTGTGGGATGGGGACTATCGTAACCTCTCCTGAGTTCTGTCTTTTCGTGCTTTTTTTTGTATTCCTAAACAGCTACGCTTCCCACTGATTACTTCACCTCTTGGTTCCCTGACTTTCCCTTCCCCCCCAATCTCTAGTTTAAAGCCCTATTGACCATCCTATTTACTCTTTTCGCCAGAACACTGGTCCCAGCCCGGTTCAGGTGGAGACCATCCCAACGGTATAGGTCCCTCCTGTCCCAAAACTGATGCCAGTGTCCCATGAAAAGGAACCCCTCTTTCCCACACCACTCGTTCAGCCACGTGTTAACTTCCCTTATTCTTGCCTCCCTATGCCAATTTGCACGTGGCTCGGGCAGTAATCCGGAGATTGTGACCCGTGAGGACCTGTTTTTTAATTTGAATCTGAGCTCTTTATAATCTCTAAACAGGTCCTCTTTTCTAGACTTGCCTATGTTGTTGGTACCGACATGGAACACAACAACTGGTTCCTCCCCCTCCCTCTCCAGTATCCTTTCAAGCCGGTCAGAGATGTCCCGCACCCTACCACCGGGCAGGCAACATACCATGCGGGACTCTTTATCCAGCTCACAAAGGATACTATCTATCCCCCTGATAATAGAATCCCCTACAACTACAACTTGCCTATTTACTCCCTCCCCTTGAATGGCCTGCTGAACCATGGTGCCTTGGTCAGATGACTCATTCTTCCTGCAGCCCTATTCGCCATCCACACAGGGAGCAAGTGCCTCATACCTGTTGGACAGAGTCAAGGGCTGAGGCTCCTGAGTTCCTGACTGCTGGTTCCCTTTACCTGCCTGACTTGCAGTCACACCCTGCTGTCCCTGGCCACTGGCAGGATTTAAACTACTTACTCTGACAGGTGTGACTGCCTCCTGAAACACAGTGTCCAGGTAAGTCTCCCCCTCCCGGATGTGCCTCAGTGTTTGAAGCTCAGACTCCAACTCATCAACTCTGAGCCGGAGCTCTTCGAGCCGCCAACACTTACTGCAGATGTGGTCGCTGCAGCTCGCAATGGGATCTGCCAGCTCCCACATCAAGCAGCTCAAGCACATCACCTGACCAGCCATCACTAATTAATTAATTAGTTTAATTTAAGTTTACGAGTTTAGCTGTGTTTTTTTTAAAATTTTGGGCAGATTTGCTATCAACCAATCAGATCACAGCTTCCCTCTGACGTCACTTTTGGGGAAAAAAACCTGGAAAACAGGAAGTTACCGTTAGGTTTTTATACTCACAGAGACTGCTCCTCCTCCTCCGAACGGCTCCCAAAATTAGGCCCGAAGAAAGAGAGAGAACAAAACAGTCGGGAAAAAGCACCTTCTCCCACTCTTCACCGAATTACCTCACTGCACCAAATTACCAAATTCTCACTCTGTCTGTGTCTCACTCAGGCTGTGTCTCCTTGACCAGCGCAATGCCTTGTTGGATACCACTAGTTGACAGGAGCCACTGGCAGCTATGGCATTGCCATTGTAGTCAAGAAACTGGCAGGCCAGTGGAAGAATGCTTGGTCTGGCGCGGATAGTGTCGAGGTCGGATTTTGAGATGAGGTTCGCTGAAGCGCCGGTGTCCAGTTTAAATCGGCTGCGAGCCTTGTTAACTGTGAGGACAGCACACCACTCATCATCAGGATCCACACTGAGGATCGAGAGGCGTTTTGCCGTTGTGGTAGAAGGCAGCGCATGTGTAGTTATGATGCCCACCCAGTATGGGGACTTGAGGCACTCAGCATCAGGGTCTGTTGGGCTGTCGGGATTGGAATCTGGCATGCCTTGTTGTATTGAGCGGACACTTCTGCGCCGCAGCTGGGATCGCTGGCTGCTGAGTGGTGGAGCAGATCTGCAAAGGGCTGCGTAGTGGCCAAGCTTACCACACCGTAGACACCGGCGTCCTTTTGCCGGACATTGCCGCTTTAAATGGGCGGAGCCACAACCCGGACACGTCATGACGCCGACGTCAGCGCGTTCCGTGCGCCATCGCGCATGCGCAGTGCGGTCGGTCAATGTACGCACCTGCGCAGTCGGGTTGTTGGGCTTGTCGTCCACTCGGTCGTGGCGCGCATGCGCAGGGATCCGGGAAAAGTGTGCGAAATGGCCACTCTCCTCGATGCTCAGGCCCTGCATTTGTGCAATGGCCTGCACCCGTTCCGCCTCGTGGGAGGCCAGCTTTGCAGTTTCTGCCGCCCTGATGTGGGAGTAACGATTCTTAGCATGCTCATGGACAACGCACGTCTCGATAGCATCAGAGAGGGTCAACTGTTTGACTTTCAGGAGCTGCTGCCAAAGGGAGTCGGTGTGGAACCCGAAAACGATCTGATCCCGGATCATGAAATCAGCCGTCGAGTCATAGTTACATGACTGCGCTAGGATGCGGAGTTGGGTCACGAAGGACTGAAAAGGTTCATCCTTACCCTGAAGCCTCTGCTGGAAAACGTACCGTTCAAAGCTCTCATTCACCTCAATGTCGCAGTGGCTGTCAAACTTCAGCAGGACTGTTTTGAATTTTGTTTTGTCTTCGCCGTCAGCGAACATAAGGGAGTTGTAGATGTGGATGGCGTGGTCCCCCGCGGTGGAGAGAAATAGCGCGATCTTCCTGGCATCCAATGCTGCTTTGAGGTCAGAGGACTCGATGTACAAGAGGAACTTTTGCTTGAAGATTTTCCAATTGCCGCTCAGATTGCCGGAGATGCGGAGCTGAGGAAGAAGCTGGATGTTTTCCATTTCACCGGATTGCTGCTTGCTGGTCAATACTGATTCACTCGAGGTAGGTCCGTCAAGATCAGTATCACTCTGGTACCATGATGTGTTAGGTAGGTAGGTTTGATGTGGACTGCACTCGATGCAGGGAAGCTAGAAACAGACGTCTAACACTGGAGAAGATCCAACACTGTTTTATTCAATGATAGAACTGATATACATATCCAGCTGTGGGTTGACACTATACTGAACTGACTGGAGATGTTGTAGTCGCCTGACCAGACTTACTAGCTACCGCATGGTGTTTGCACTTGCTAGCTCGTGGACTCTGACTGTCTCAGTGGCCGGGTCCCAAGAGAGCGGGAAACCTAGTACCCTCTGGCTTTATAGTGGTAGTGTCCTGTCTGGTGATTGGCTGCAGTGTGTTGTGTGCTTACTGGTCATCCTGTGTGTCAATCACTGTCTGTCTGCATCTCATTATATACATGAGTGGATATTATGACAGGGTATGCAGAATAGACCAAAGTTGGAGGAACATGAGTTTGTGGAGGTTTGTAGGACTGGGAGTAGGTTACAGAGGTAGGAAGGATTTCAGCACTTAAGATACAAATTTTAGTGGTGCAGTGGTTAGCACTGCTGCCTCACGGTGCTGAGGTCCCAGGTTCGATTCCGGCTCTGGGTCACTGTCCGTGTGCAGTTTGCACATTCTCCCCGTGTTTGCCTGGTATTCGCCCCCTCAACCCCCCTAGTTGCATGGTATTCGCCCCCATAACCCAAAAGATGTGCAGGGTATGTGGATTGGCCACATTAAATTGCCCCTTAATTGGAATAAATTAATTGGGTACTCTAAATTTAATTTTAAAAAGATACAAATTTTAAAGCCGAGGAGTTGTAAAGTGGAAGCCAGTGTAGGTGAGCAAGCACAGCAGTGATGGGTGTTCGGGTTAGGATACCGCAGCAGAGCTTTGATGAGCTCAGACGTATGAACTGGAAGATGGGAGAGTGGCTAGGTGAGGATTGGATTATTTGAATGTCGAGATAACAATTTCAGCAGTAAGTGACCTGCCACCTTTCTACCGACCAGGCAGTAAAGTACAACCAGAACGTACAACCTTAAGAGGTGCATTTCAGCATTTACACCACAATTGTAACAGCGCAGCAGTCTTGACCTGACACTTTTTAGTTGTGTTGTAAGTGCAGCCTGATATGGCAGAACTAAAAATCACATATAGCAATAATGACAGTTTAGCCTGTAATTGAACATACATGGAACATGCAGTGCAGAAGGAGGCCATTCGGCCCATCGAGTCTGCACCGACCCACTTAAGCCCTCACTTCCACCCTATCCCCGTAATGCAATAACCCCTACTTAACCTTTTTGGACACTAAGGGCAATTTATCATGACCAATCCACCTAACCTGCATGTCTTTGGACTGTAGGACAAAACCGGAGCACTCGGAGGAAACCCACACAGCCACATGGAGAACGTGCAGACTCCACACAGACAGTAACTGAAGGAATCTTAAATTTATAGGGATCTTCACCTGTCGAACTACGCCAAGTTTGGGGGAAACTTAGTTGATGAATCAAGTCCTGGCGCAATACGACAAGTTGTAAGATTTGTAATATTTGTAGACTGTGTTAAGTTGTTTGATTCCTTGTATTATTCGACTGTGTATAGTTGAAGGAATTTATATCATCTCTGCTATTCGGTTATCAGTAGCACTTTGCGAATACTGGAACTCAGCAGAAATTTGCAGTATAAACTCCTCAGGTGCCAAAAAGAATTGTTTTATTTGTAGTCGCTTGATTACAATTTGAAAGTCATTTAAAAGGCAATTCGTAGACAATTCGAAGCTTTCAGAGAATTACAGACATTATCTTTCTTTGCTTAGGCAGACAGCTCGAAAGTAACTTTTAAAAGGTCAAAGTCTGGCAATGAAACATGAAAAGAGAGAGAAAGCTAATCTTCAGCTAAACTCAAACTCAAAGTCAAAAGTGGACTAACATCACTGACACAGACTGTTAAACTGACAACCCCCAAAAGACATAAACTAAAATGGAGACTAGAATCAAAGGCAAAAACTGACTAAACTAACAGAAAAACAACAGAGCACAACACACCTTCAAAGACAATAAAAACACAGACAACACACGAAAAACTAAACACTAAAACAAAACTTACAAAGACAATACTCACAAAGACAACAAAACCCAAAATGGCGGGGAGAAACGTTTTAGTTATACACTTTCATATCTGTCTTAAGTCATCTAATTACACCCCAATATAATCCTAATTGGTTTGGGTTAGACTTAAACACAGTTGATTTGATGGCAAGCCGTCCATCTTCAATGTGCAACATCAGCTTTTCTGACCCAGCTGTTATCTGCATTGTGAACAATGTTGCTGTGTATTCAGTCCCTGTCCTTGACAATTAGCACAAGCAGTGTCAAATTATCTTGCTGTTTTAATGTCACACTGTCTTTGAAAATATGCATTTGCCAGAACAACGGACTTCAGTAAAAGTGAATTATGCTGTATAAATGGGTATTAAAAACTGGGGCTCAACATTTATGCTTAAACAGCTATCTTTTACCTATACTAGTTGTATTTGAAATACTTGGCTTCTACAGTCGGCCCTTTGATAAATCGAAAAATTGAGATATATCAGAAAAGATTAAAATACATCATTAATGCGATAGGATAGGTAAAAGCGCAAAGAATCATTGCAGTTTTAAACCATAAAATGGACACTTAAAATACAACAGGCATTTCAAAATAATTATTAAAATTAATAAATTAATCAAATTTGATCACATTGGTAATTAATAATAACTTCATGTAAAATTATTATGCAATAAAAGTTGAACATATGATCTAGTAATAAATGGTAAAATGATTATCAAAATGGACATCCTCTGGATTATGCACAAAAGCTTGTTGAAAGGGTTAATTTTCTTACAGAGACAAAAAGAGGCGTATAGCTTGGAATGATGCCATTCGCATCTTTAAACTTTTTTTTGTCACTCAAATGGACTGGGAGTAAAAGTTGGATTGCTGCCAAATTCCCGTTATCAAATTTCTTTGAACAACCTGTTCTTTTGGCTTTTAATCAAAGATTGTTGGGTTTTTTTTTAAACCAGCTTCCACATTGTTTGAAGTTTTAATTTCCAGGCTAATTTTAAACATTTATTTTAAAATATCAAATACAATAACTTATTAAATATATAACTGAACCAATCTTGTGCTGTATCTTGATTTTCTGTAGATGAATTTGTCGATTCTGTTAAAGGAAACACAGCTAACAAGATATGTTAATTTCTTTAAATTAATAAAGCAACGTTCAGAATAATGACAGTTTTCTTAAGTTGACAGTTCTTGGCAACTTTTTAGCGATACATTGAGGTTTCTTTAGCTGCTTTGATGGCAGCCGTTCTCTTCTGAGTAAGTTCCCTTTCTCGTTTGGAAATTTTCTGTCCCAAGTAAACATCTTTCTGGGCAGTTTGTGCTTTGTGAAAGCTAGCTTTGTGATTGTTAGTACTGAGGTGGTTCAAGACCACCCGTAAGTCTTTGTCATGATCATCTTTATTGATAGAGGTTATCAGAACATCATCTTCATATTGGATAATGGTGGAAGGCCGAACAGGCAGTTACCTGAGATGATTCTGTAAAGCCATGTGGTAAACAGTTGGGCTATTATGATACTGTTGTTGATTAACTGTAAAAGCAAACCATGGTTGTAGTTGCTTAGCCAGTGTTGCTGACCAGAAGCCATACTGGGTGTGTCTTGTTGGTACTTGTTACATGGTTGACCACGAGGTGGAGATGTATTGTCTACTTCATTATCAACTCTTGAATCTATCCGTTGTTTTTGATAGCATTTTGCCATCCAGTGTCCTACTCTACCACAGGAAAGACATTGTGGTATTTTCTTACGTGATTTTAATGGAGCAAGGGTACATGTTTGCTCTGGTGCTGGTGGTGAAATTGTAGTTACTGCTGATATTCCTGCAGGTGCTGCAACAGCCGCCGCTGGAGCAGCAGGTAACATGGGCTGGATTTGAGCAACAGGCTGCATTTGAGCAGCTGCAGTGTTAAAAGTTGCCTGATTGTGCAAACCACAATCTATCTGAATGCATCGGTCAACTATGTCTCGGTATGTGCCAGCTGTGGCCCAAGCTGGTAAAACCAAATTCAAGGCAGCAGAAACTCCAGGTTTAACACCGGCTATAAAAGCCGTTTTTAATGGACTTAAAGTGCTTGCATCCCATGTGTCATTTTCCTGGTCGAGTGTCATCCCTGAATATTCCATCCAAGTATGTAAAAATCTTTCCTCAAAATCCTGAATATCTTCATCATTTTTTTGAAAGCAAGCTGTGATCTTAGACCAATTGGTCCTCGGGGGGCGAAATTGTAACAGCCAATTCTTGATTGTTAGCCAACCAGCTTCTAAATTTTGCAAATCGTCTCCAAGGGCAACTTCTACTTCATTTCTAAGGGTTGAACTTATACGAGTACCTAGCATGATAGTCAGAATTTGTACTCCATCAGATGGGTGGAGACTGTAAATGGCTTGTAATCTGTGAATTCCATCCCATGTGGTCTTACCACCCTTTTTAGGGTGTGGAAGACCCTTGGACCATTCGTCAATTTTAGAAGGATCAATTTGTTCATGAACCCATTGGTGGTCAAATATGTTTCTAGTGATAGTTTCACCATCTTCCTCTATTTTTTTGCTTCCAACTCTAACCCGTTTGCGTTTTAAAGGGGCTAGTCGAATTACTTTAGTATTTTGTATTGTAGGAACACTATCTTCGTCTGATTCATCCGACAGAGAAAATGATTGATGTTTAACGATTGATCTCGGCTGTGCAATTGCCGATTGTGCCACTAGGTGGGTGGCTTGGACTGCTTTCTGAGTTTGTTCAATCTTTTGTACAGAAAGCATGTTTGTCAAAGAATTGCAATGTTCAGTCACGCTGGTTATATTTCTTTCTAAAACACATCTTTCTTTCACTAACTTGCAATTTTCAAGTTCAATTCGCTCAGTTTTTAATTGCAATTGTCGGTATTTTGACTCCACTTCAAAGACTTGATTTTGGAATTCTGTTATTTGAAAAGATAACTGTTGGAGTTCAGAGGTTTTGTTTTGCAAATCTGTTTTAATTTCATCATAATGCTCAAGTTTGGATTTTGCAACTCGTAAATCTGTTTTAATTTCATCATAATGCTCAAGTTTGGATTTTGCAACTTGCAAACCTGTTTTAATTTCATCAGAATGCTCAAGTTTGGATTTTGCATCTTGCAATTCTGTTTCAAGTTTGGATTTTGCATCTTGCAATACTGTTTTAATTTCATCATAATGCTCAAGTTTGGATTTTGCAACTTGCAAATCTGTTTTAATTTCATCAGAATGCTCAAGTTTGGATTTTGCATCTTGCAAATCTGTTTCAAGTTTGGATTTTGCATCTTGCAATTCTTCAACAACTGCAATTAGTTGCCTTTTAGTAGACCTATACTCATCATCACTTCGTTCAGTATTTAATTGCAACTGTTGGTATTTTGACTCCACTTTAAAAACTTGATTTTGAAATTCTCCGATTTGAACAGATAACTGCTGGAGTTCAGAGGTTTTATTTTGCAAATCTGTTCTAATTTCATCATAATGCTCAAGTTTGGATTTTGCATCTTGCAAATCTTCAAGAACTGCACTTAGTTGGTCTTTAGTGGACTGAAGCTGATGATCACTTTTATTTTTAACAATGATCTCTTGCTGACTGTGTATCTGTCCCGTAATTACCAGGGACCATTTTACACGTTCTGCACCGTGTAATCGTGTGCATTTTCCCCATGCTCTCTTGATATTATTGAAGGACCACTGTCCTCTGGGGATATCATACTTTGATTCAATTTTTTTTGAGGTTTCACATAGGTTAAAATGCCTACGAGTGAAAGATCTACAATCCCCCAACATATCTTCAACAGAAATATCTGGTATTCCAGTACCCCCCTTGGATGTAGTGGGGAGTAATTTTCTGTCTGCTAAAGGCTCTGAATCTACACTTTGAATTGGATCAGCCATAACTTTTCTTGATCGCTGATTGCCGTTTTATTTTAGTTACTGCAGTGACTAATCTTCCAGTCACGTCTGATAGTCTGATCGACTGGCACTTGATTTATTTAACACAGTCTATAAAAAATGTTCTTTTCAAGGGTCGAAGTACTGATTGATGCGGCTTTAAGACTTTTAATGGGTGAAAAAGATATTTCTTACCCCAGTCTAGCCGTGGGTTCCGGCTGTCTTCTGGGCCTCCTCCGATTATCTCCGAAGCTTCCCGCAGGTTCCCGACCTCCTCCGATTATCTTTTAAGCTTTCCGTCGTCACCTGGGCCTCCGAAGGTCGTCCTCAGTACTCCCCCCTCCTGCCTGACTACGCCAAAATGAAGGAATCTTAAATTTATAGGGATCTTCACCTGTCGAACTACGCCAAGTTTGGGGGAAACTTAGTTGATGAATCAAGTCCTGGCGCAATACGACAAGTTGTAAGATTTGTAATATTTGTAGACTGTGTTAAGTTGTTTGATTCCTTGTATTATTCGACTGTGTATAGTTGAAGGAATTTATATCATCTCTGCTATTCGGTTATCAGTAGCACTTTGCGAATACTGGAACTCAGCAGAAATTTGCAGTATAAACTCCTCAGGTGCCAAAAAGAATTGTTTTATTTGTAGTCGCTTGATTACAATTTGAAAGTCATTTAAAAGGCAATTCGTAGACAATTCGAAGCTTTCAGAGAATTACAGACATTATCTTTCTTTGCTTAGGCAGACAGCTCGAAAGTAACTTTTAAAAGGTCAAAGTCTGGCAATGAAACATGAAAAGAGAGAGAAAGCTAATCTTCAGCTAAACTCAAACTCAAAGTCAAAAGTGGACGAACATCACCGACACAGACTGTTAAACTGACAACCCCCAAAAGACATAAACTAAAATGGAGACTAGAATCAAAGGCAAAAACTGACTAAACTAACAGAAAGACAACACAGCAGAACACACCTTCAAAGACAATAAAAACACAGGCAACACACGAAAAACTAAACACTAAAACAAAACTTACAAAGACAATACTCACAAAGACAACAAAACCCAAAATGGCGGGGAGAAACGTTTTAGTTATACACTTTCATATCTGTCTTAAGTCATCTAATTACACCCCAATATAATCCTAATTGGTTTGGGTTAGACTTAAACACATTTGATTTGATGGCAAGCCGTCCATCTTCAATGTGCAACATCAGCTTTTCTGACCCAGCTGTTATCTGCATTGTGAACAATGTTGCTGTGTATTCAGTCCCTGTCCTTGACAATTAGCACAAGCAGTGTCAAATTATCTTGCTGTTTTAATGTCACACTGTCTTTGAAAATATGCATTTGCCAGAACAACGGACTAATAAAAGTGAATTATGCTGTATAAATGGGTATTAAAAACTGGGGCTCAACATTTATACTTAAACAGCTATCTTTTACCTATACTAGTTGTATTTGAAATACTTGGCTTCTACAGTAACCCAGCGGGGAATCGACCCTGGGACCCTGGCACTGTGAAGCCACAGTACTAGCCACTTGTGCTACCGTGCTGCCCCACTTGGGTAGATCTGTCAACCCTCCAGAGTTATTTTGGAGTTTCCAATAATTAAAGATTAACCTTCTGGACACTGGTGAGAGCAACACAGGAGGAAAATCAGGGAGTTTAAAAAAAATGGTAGTTTAATTATGGGGATGAGCAAAAGACTGTTTGGGAGGTCCAACGATGAAACCCGAAAGAATATGTGCAGCTGTAGTTAGTAATCTTACCTCCAGGCAGTATCAATTACTCCTCTGTATTGCAGAGTAATTTTAATAATTTAGGTGGGCCTCCGAACCTGTCAGGCCTCCTTAACCAGCACACTATTAGTGCCTTAGGGTAGCAGTGACGTAAAGTTTGGTGGGTGTTGGGGATGAACAGACCATTCCTACTCCCAGTTCCATGATGCGTTGAGTCTATGATTTTTTTTCTGCCTGCTGTTTAGGCAGTTATCCTGAGTCAATGGAAGGCTGATTTTCTGCAATGGTGTCCTCAGGCTGTGGGACATAGCCCCATATGTCTCATCAGTAAAATGGGCACAATGAATCGAAGTATGACCTAATATGCATAATATCCTGATATATGAATTGAACATAACATTCTTGCTCACTGTAGTTAACAGAAGCTGCATCTCAGAAATAGCTAAGTTCTGGCTGCAGAGCTGTGTCAAAGTAGATTTCAAAAGATATGTTTCTCTTGCAAACCTGACTCAAGTCCTCCACTTGGCAGTCAATCGGGAGAACTCCTAAGAAAAGTCTCATTATGCAATTTTTGTTAAGTCCCTCTCTTAACCACCAACGATTTAAAAAGATATTGAAGCATACAATATAGTCTGGTTTTCATTTGATTAATTTCCGACAAACATCCGACAAATCTTATCACATAACATCCTCGCTCTAAGATGATATAATTTAACTACTGTTTGAGAGACGTGTATGGGTGTGGAGAGGACAAGGGAATGGAATTAAAATCTATAATTTAACGGGTAAAATGATAAATGGAAAAATAAATCATGTTATTGTGCTACTTTTTTAACTTTGTGATAAAAGAGAATCCTAATCAAAATAAGCTGTTACAATATTTATGTAACACAGCATTGTGAGGGAATTTCTAATTGTTTTGAACAAATCATTTGATTAGATTGAGAACAATATATGGCTTGGATTACTGATAGTGTTAAGTACTATGAAAATTTAAGTTACTGAAAATAGAACAGGATTTCAATGATAATGTTTCTCTTTTTCATTAGATGATATTGGCAAGATTGAAAATGGATATGATGGCAGTGATGAGGGTGAAATTCAAACCACTGAAGAAACTGGATATGAACACAACCAAGATATCCACTGTTCTAGCTATTCAGACAAACGCGATGAAACAAAAGATAATTTGGAAAGCAGTTTTCAAGAGGACATGGCTGGCAATACCACTGATGAGGAGCAGGAAGAGCTGCCATTTGATGGTAACTTACAGAATGCTAGTGAATATCCTACAGACAAGAATCTTGATTTAGTTGATCACATGCCAACACGACTTGTTAGTAACCAGTCAGATCATATGCCTGTTAGCAGGATGATCCAAACTAAGTCATTTAGAGATCAAAGATCAACTGCGGAAAATTCATTCTTCCAAGAAAAGGTACCTGACAGCGAACTGAGTACAGAAACTGAAGCTTCTAACCATAGAAGTGAAAATGAACCTAATATCTTTTTGTCAGAGGATACAGCTGGTGTATTGGTAGCTGAGCATGAAGCTAAATTGTGTTCAACTAATGAGCTATTTTTCAATCCGCTTAATGATGGAAGATCGAGCATTGCTGAATCACTCTTGCGTTACTTCTCTGAAGAAGACCTGGCACTTAGTTCAACTATGTACATTGACTCTGAGACTTTACCAGAAACCTCTTTTACAGATAGTTTTGAGGAAACTGTAATTAAAAAACACATTTCATCAGTCGCCACTAATGATTTACTTATAAACATTAAGAAATTTACAAAGTCCGAAACAGACCTTTCAAGGAAACAAGAGCTAGATAGCATATTTGCAAATGAAGAAAAAATGTTGCAAGATGAAAATGATTCGCACTACAGGTCTGCTCAGGGAATCATGGAAAGTAATTACGTCAAAGGGTTGGAGAATTCATCAAAAATAACACAGGAACAGAACACAGAAATACCACTCAGTATTGAAACAATATCAGAAATTACTCAAAATCCCATGTTAAAAATGGGAAGAACAATTTCTTACAATGAAATAAAATATGGTAGAGCGAAACAACATTATCCTCTGCCTGACCTTTCCAAAGTTGAACCCAAGGTCAAAATTCCCAAGAGGTATGGTTCCAATAATTATAATTCGAACAAAACAAAAATGAAAAAAGCAAAATCTTCACCCGACTCACCAGAAAGTCCCCATGCCATTCATAAATCAGCTGCAGATGTAGTAGAAGAGATGCTTGATAGTACACAATCTTCAGTAATTCTTGCAAGGACAGAAGTTAATAACGAAAAACAATCTGTGGAAGCAAATCATACTCCAGAACTTTTTCAACAATTGCAGGTATCAAAACGATAATGGCCTTGAAATTAATTTTTCCTGAACTGGACACAATCCTAATACAGCGTGTCTAGTGAGGACAGTTGGCAGGCCCACAAATAATTGGTCAATCAAACAGGCAATTCAGCAGTTGTGCAGGGACAGATCGACCAACTTGGAAGGGGGCTCTCTGTTTTTAATGTGAAGCAAGGAAGAACACACCAACTGGTTCTGCAGTAGGTTAAGTAAGGTGGTGCATATTGTGGTTGTTCACAATCCAATTTGGAAAAGGCACTGATGTACATATTCACTGGAACTAATGCCACCTTGGACGCTGAACGAGCAGCCATAATCAACATGATGGGCAATGTATATCTTACAGTGACTAATCATGTGCTTGCTGTCTCCTTTGTTTTTTTAAAAATTTAGAGTACCCAATTCATTTTTTCCAATTAAAGGGCAATGCAGCGTGGCCAATCCACCTACACTGCACATCTTTTGGATTATGGGGGCAAAACCCAAGCAAACACGGGGAGAATGTGCAAACTCCACACAGACAGTGACCCAGAGCTGGGATCGAACCTGGGACCTCGGCGCCATGAGGCAGCAATGCTATCCACTGCGCCATCGTGCTGCCCTGCGCCGTCTCCTTTGTTGACCTTTAGGGGCCCATTTAACACTTATAAAATTGGGGCAGTGTCAAGCCGGGCGCGACTGGTGAATCACAGGAGAATTCCCAATTGGGCTTCATGCGAGTCACTCGGCTTGTAGTGCCCGGCACAATCTAGAGCCAGGTAATGATATTTAAAGAAGCCATTAGACTCATTTAAATATCCCAACGCCATATTCACCCGGCACCCAGGAGTCAATGGCCACACTTGCGAGACCTCAACCAGGCACCATTTAGAACTGGTTTCCCCAATCATGGACTAAGTGTGTTGGCACCTCAGGGAGAGGGGAGGGGGTCTCGCAGACCATTAGAGTCCCCAGAGGATGGGATGGGGTAGTACCCTGCACTGGCATCTTTGTGCTGCCTGCCTGGCACCATGCCAGTGCCACATTGATACTGCCAAGGGTTGGGGCCTGTGGGTCCATGCTCATGAAAGAGGGGTTGAGGAGAGGCTTGGGGGGGGGGGGGGGGGCGCAGAAAGGTTGAGCCGTGACAGGAGGGGGTGTAGAGATTGGGCAGCTTTTCAAAATGGTGCCCTATCTGTGAGGAGCTTGTCCTGCTGGACTCCCCAGTGCCGAAAAGCTTTCAAAGTGTGACCTCGACAGGGAAAAGCTCCCCGAGATCCAAAAAAAGTCTAAGTGCCGTTGAATAGCGGTGTCAATTTTGGCACTACAGCCATTGCGAAACACCCTGACAAATGCACCCAAAACCAGACTTTGACATTTTTCCAGTGAATCGTGCCAATAGGCCAGCAATCTGCTTCTACACTCAGCAGCAAATATTTTTGACCACTTGCTTCAATAGGCAGAAAATGGCAGGTAATGAGCACAGCAATGGACAAGTGAAGAGGGCACTCAGTAGAGCGCATTCCTTCACCACACTGTGATGTCTCAATGTTACTACAAGTAGACAGTTCTTCTTTGAAGCTTTTCCCTGTCTGGTTGCAGTTCTGTAACTACAAAGCTGAAAAAATAAATTGTTTTACTAAGAGCTTTTTCTCACTGAGGAAGCTTCAAGCCAATCTACATCCAACAATCTGCTCAGTAAACCCTGCTCACATTTTGACAGCTTTGACATTCCACCACAGCAGCTGAGACAATTGATAACATTCTAAAGCAATCTATGAGGAGTATACTACAGACCCCCAAATAGTGAAAGGGAGATGGAAGATCAAATATGTAGGCAAATTTCTGCCTGTAACAAAAGACAACAATAATAGTAGGAGACTTTAACTATCTCAATATCAACTGGGATTTAAACAATATAAGGGAAGCTGAGGGAGAAAGATTCATGATGCGTGTCCAGGAAATGTTTTTCAACCATTTAATGACAAACCCAATGAGAGGAGATGCAATTCTAAAACTAGTCTTGGGGATCGAAGAAGGGTAAGTGGGTGAAGTGACAGTTGGCAACCATAACTGGGATAGTGATCATAATTCAGTTCGATTCAGTATCACCATGGAAAAGGACAGAGATAAAGCCGGAGTAAAAATTGTGAACTGGGGGAAGGCAGATTTTGCAGAAATGAGAAGGAACTTGGCTGAGGTGGACTGTCCAGCACTGCTAGAGGATAAATAAATGGGAAGCACTAAAAAACGAGATGCTAAATGTACAAAGTAGACATGTCCCCACCAAAAATAAGAGTGGCCCTGCCAAATCTAGACCCCCTGGTTGTCTAGAGGAATGCAGGGGAAAATCAAATAGAAAAATAAATTGTACGATAGGCACAAAGAACTAAGTACTGCAGATAGCCGAGATGAGTATAGGAAGTGCAGGGACGAAGTCCAGAAGGAAAAAAAGAAATCATGTAGAGTACATAAAATGATTAGCAAGTAAAGTTAAAGAAAACGCAAAGTTGTTTCACTAATCTATTCATGGTAAAAGGTTAGTTAAGGAAAAAGTGGTACCTATCAGAGATAAAGAAGGAAACCTGTGTGTAGATGCAGCAGCTGTGGGAAGGGTGTTGAATGAATATTTTGTCTGTTTTTACAAAGGAAATGGATGATGCAGATATAGTAGTCCAGGAGGAATACTGTTGAGATATTGGATGGGATAATCATAAAGAGAGGAAGTACTCAAAGGGTTGGAATCCTTGTAAGTTGAGAAGTCGCAAGAGCCAGATGGATTGTTAAAGGCTACTGAGGATCTCCGGGAGGAGATAGCAAATGTTCTGAGGATGATTTTCCAATCCGCACTAGAAACAGGGAAGATACCAGAGGACTGGAGAAATGTAACCGTGGTTCCATTGTTTAAAAAGGGATTGAAGGAAATGCCAAACAATTATAGGCCAATTAGTCTTATATCGGTAGTGGGCAAATTAGTAGAATCAATCCTGAGATATAGGATTAGCAGTCACATTAGCAGTCGCATGGACTAGTCAGGGATAGTCCGCATGGATTTGTTAAAGGAAGGTCTCGCATCACAAATTTGATTGAATCCTTTGAGAAAGTGACAAGAAACGCTGATGAAGGTAATGCAGTGGTTGTTTTGTACATTGATTTTAGCAAGACATTTGACAAAGCCCCATATGGTAGATTTGTCAAAAAGGTGAACACCCATGGGATATAGGGCAATGTGGCAAACATAGATAAAAAGTTGGCTTAGTAACAGGAAACAAAGGGTTATGGTCGATGGCTGCCCTTGCAAATGGAAAGTTGTTTCAAGTGATGTTCTACAAAGCTCAGTATTGGGACCCTTACTGTTTGTGTTATATATTAATGATTTAGACGTGAATGTGGGGGGGCACGATTGAGAAATTTACAGACATCACAAAAATTGGCCGAGTGGTGGACAGTGTAGAGGATAGCTATAATCTCTAAAATTATATAGGTGAGTTGGTGGAGTGGGCAAGAAAGTGGCAGATGGAATTTGGCACAGAGAAGTGTGAGGTCTTTTATTTGGGGAAGTCAAACAGTTATAGGGAGTACACAATAAATGGAAATTTACTAAGGGGGCAGATGAAGTGAGAGATCTTGGCGCACAAGTAAACAGGACCTGAAAGGCAGCAGTTCAAGTAGACAAGGTTGTAAAGAAAGCATCTGGAATGCTCTCCTTCACTGGCAGAGGCATAGAATAGAAAAGTAAGGATATAATGTTCGAATTGTATAACACGCTGGTGAGGCCACAACTGGAGTATTGTGTGGAATTCTGGTCACCACTTTACAGGAAGGACAATTCCTGTAATTGCTCTGGAAAAAGTGCAGAAGAGGTTTACAAGAATGTTGCCAGGGCTAGAAAATTGTAGCTACGAGGAGAGATTGGATAGATTGGGGTTATTTTCCTTGGAACAAAGAGACTGAGGGGTGACTTGAGGTGTACACAATTATGAGGGGAAAAGATCGGGCAGACAGGATTTAAATTGGTGGAGAATTCTAGAAACGGGGTCCTGGATTCAAGTGGCAGAATGTGTAGAGGAGACATGAGGAAGTACATTTTATACAGAGGAGAATGGGAGTATGGAATTCGCTGCCCAAGTTGGTGGTGGAGGCAGAGACCCTAAAAAGAGTACCTGGATTTGCACCTTAAATTCTGTAAGCTACATGACTATGGACCTGGGTGTCCTCAGGTTGGCATGGGCAAGATGGGCCAAACAGCCTCCTTCTGTACTGTAACCTTTCTATGGTTCGAATCAACAACATCCCAAACCAAACAACCCACACATTTAAAACAAATCAATTTTCCTTATCTCCCAATGTTAAGGGATCCATTAAAAAAATTCCATGATCCTGATCTGGATCCAAAAACCTACAAAAACCATATCTGTGGACCAAATTTCATTAAAATCTATCCATTAGTTTTTGAGGTATACTATTTACAAATGGATAAACAGACCAACGAATAGGCAAAGAGATTACTTCTGCCCTCCTTCAGTTGTGGCGGTAAAACCTCAATGATACTGCTTTAATAAAATTGTGCTTAAAGTCCCAATTATCAACAAAAAGTAATAAATTGATGTGATTTTACATCAGGCAATAAATCTACCTATGATCTTGGAAAGCATAATAAGAAATGTGACATATGATCATTTGGAAAATTGAATGATTATTAGGGATACCCAACAGGCTTTACAAAACACTGATTCCAGCTCTAACCCGATTTAAGGAAAAGACTTGAATGATGAGTGAGGATAGCCTGGATTTTTTTTTGCCTTCCAAAAAACATTTGATGAAGAACCGTACACAACTGTTGGAATAAAATCGGATCCTGTGTAATTTAGTATAGATATCATTAAGAGGAAAAATCTAATTTGAGCTCGTCATGAGTTAAGTTCCACAGTATTGAGTTGTTTGCTGTTCACAGTTTTCATTACTGAGGAGGACTTAGAATCATTCTTAAATTCAGGCATGTTTTGAAAATGTGTGCAGAGATTAGTAATTCAGAACAAACAATTCGAACACAAAAGCAAAATACCACAGATGCTGAAAATCTAAATTATTTGGGGTATGATACTATCTGGTATTATCCAGATAAAGGAAGCTCAATACATGATTTGTCAAATTATGTGGAAGTATGATTTTGTTGATTAAACTATTTGATTACCTTTAATAAACAATGGTAAATAATTGCTAAGTTTAATGCTAAATTTCTTACACTGAGCAACATGTGAGCTTCATTTTCAGGCTTTATGTCGCTGGCTCGAAACAGGTTTTATTGATCGCTAACACCTGAAGTACGGTATATAATCAAAATGAAGTAAGGTCGATTTTTGTTATAGTCATGGATCAGACAGGTAGTATAATCATGCTAAATGGCTCAGTTTCCTCTATTTTTCTGGTTGGATCTCACATGCATCTGATTGCCAAGCTGCAAACAGTAAATTATTGGATTCCATGTGGAGATAAGCAGCAAGGGTAGGAGACAATTCAGGATTGGGGGTGGGCGGGGGGGGGGGGGGGGATATGAAAGAACCAGCAGTGGAGTGGATGATTTTTTTGGCTTTTTTCTAGCCGCACAAAATAGTTCTGAAAAATATTCTGTTCTGGCCTGCGTCAGTCAAGGACTGCTATAGTTAAGTTGCTTTACGCTTAGTGACAGTGGGGGCACAAACATTCTGCCCATTGATACTAAAGTTGCATTGAGGTCTTAAGTATGGTGTAGGACCATTATTTGCATGTCTTAATAAGGAGGCGGGTGTTCTGGACACCTATTTCCAGTACTGGTTTGAATTGAGAGTGGAATGGAACAGTTATCAGCAGCCCCTTGATTTGAGGATGACTCAGGAAAGTGGGTTTCTGTCATGGATGTTCATGTGACTACAGTTCTTGGGCACATGGGGCTAGATGTCCCAAAAGGTAATAGGATCCGAAGTTCAGATGCTTCCTTTTCCTTCATTCTGTTTCATCGTTGGGGCACAAAGCATGATGCAGCTTGATGGACATGTTGTCGTAATTCATTTTATAAAAAAAAAATGTGGAGTACTCAATTATATTTTTTCCAATTAAGGGGCAATTTATCGTGGTCAGTCCACCTATCCTGCACATCTTTGGGTTGTGGGGGTGAAACCCACGAAGACACGGGAAGAATGTTCAAACTCCACACAGACAGAGACCCAGGGCCAGGATTGAACCCGGGTCCTCAGCACCATAGGCAGCAGCGTTAACCACTGCGCCACCGTGCTGCCCTGGTGTTGTTGCAATTCAGAACAATTAGCAGCGAGCCAATCGTAATTAAGGACTATGCTGCCACTGATCTTCAAGGACATTTTCAGAGTGTCTTTGAATAGTTTTCTTTGTTCTCCCCTGTAACCTTGGCCACTTGAGAGTTAACCATTAAACCATAAGGCATAGCAGAATTAGGCCACTTGGCCCATCGAGTCTGCTCTGCCATTCAATCATGATTGATATTTTTCTCATCCCCATTCTCCTGCCTTCTCCCCATAACCCCTGATCCTCTTTTTATCTATGTCTTAATGACACTCAGTGATTTGGCCTCCACAGCCTTCTGCGGCAAAGAGTTCCACCCATTCACCACCCACTGGCTGAAGAAATTCCTCCTCTTCTCAGTTTTGAAGGGTCGTCCCTTTAGTCTGAAATGGTGTCCTCTAGTTCTAATTTTTCCTACAAGTAGAAGCATCCTTTCCATGTCCACTCTATCCAAGCCTCGCAGTATCCTGTAAGTTTCAATAAGATTCCCCTCCCTCATCCTTCGAAACTCCAACGAGTACAGACCCAGAGTCCTCAACCATTCCTCATACGACAAGCTTTTCATTCCAGGGATCATTCTTGTTAACCTGCTCTGGAGTAGTAAGTTCAATGTAGTGATTATTGGAGTTCCATTATGTTACTGCCGAGTGAATAGAGTTAAATTGGCCCCTTAAATCTCTGTAGGTAAGGTAGGTTAATATTGTTTATATGGCAGGTCATCCATTTTCTCTGGCAGAATTTTCAAACTAAAACTCTGCAACAATTTTGTTGGTATTTCCTACCTATGTTATTGCAAATGTTGATGTCACCCAAACCTCTTTGTCTGCAGGTGCTTAGAAACTAGCTCTGACTTTATCATTTTATTTGCTTGCTCTATTCTTAGGAGGAGTTTGACAAGCTGTTAATAAAATATGCAGAAGCTGAGAATACCATTGATCAGTTGCGGTTTGGTGCTAAGGTAGGTGCATTATCATCAGCAACAATATACAGGTTTTTTTGCTTCATGCAATATAATAAATGATACCAAGATGAAAGTATAGACTGAGATTCCCAGTATCAGTTCATTCTTGCAATCAGAGTTTCCTCACTTACAGTGTCAGCTGACTGAGCAGTCAGTTAAATGGCAAAGTATTTGCCACCTATAATTCAGGCTATGTAGGGCAGATAATTTCCACTATTTGTGTGAGGGATGCAGACCACTGAATACATTTATACAATTCAGCTACCTTTAGTTTGCTTGATTTTAAGTCTGCGAATTAGGGTCAATTTGTACTTTGTTCAGCTCATCCGCCTGTCTTAATTAATGTTTTGTAAACAGAACACTTTCAGGAATTAACTGCCATACTCTTAATCTAAATACATATCTTGTAACTCACCGGGATTTGAAATAGATTAATATTTAACTAGCTATTTGAAATGGAACTGAAATGGGAAATATTCCCAGTAAATAAAAGTTGGTGCTAAGGTCATATTCTGGTAATAGGAACACTTATCATAAGAACATTAGAACTAGGAGCAGGAGTAGGCCATCTGGCCCCTCGAGCCTGCTCCACCATTCAATGAGATCATGGCTGATCTTTTGTGGACTCAGCTCCACTTTCAGGCCCAAACACCATAACCCTTAATCCCTTTATTCTATCGATATACTTGTTAATATATTTGGCACTGTGATTGTCAAAATGTCACAGGCAATCTTTGACTATTTTGGTCCCTCTCCTATGGCCTGAATGCAATCAAAAATCCTATTAGTTGCCTGTTTTGGAATTTGGATTTAATTGCCAAATTTATGACCTTAGATATAAAAGGAGAAGTATGTTGTATTGGATTATCTTACAATGCTTTTTTGAATATGCTTACCAGGACTTCTGAGTTGGTTAGACTAATTATTGTGTTGATTAGAGCCAGCTGGAAATAAATGTTGAGGGACCCAGCTGGCAGGTTTGTTGGGGCGAGAGGTGGGGGGCCATACAATTTTGTGGTTGGCCTTTGTGCAGCCTACCTGCCCACCCCTCAGCCTGTCAGACATTTTACAGCAAGTGGGAGAGGCCTAGGACAGACTATCTGCCCTCACGCCAGTTGAGTCCCACTTCAGTGCAATGTTTAGGCTGGCGGGAGGAAGTTAAGACCAAGTTAGTGGAAGAAGCCCAGCAGGTTAACCTACTTGGACTTTGGGTAGAAAAGAGTGCAGGGATGCCGCCATATCTGGCCCCCTTTCCTGTTTGGGCCCCCTGCCCCCCTGGTCTTTCCAACATGACTCCCAACCACCTTGTACCACACTGCCTCCTCGTCCTGCAGGGGTCCCTTGCTGTCCTCGCTGTATGATCCATGGACCTACTTTTGTCCTGGACTCCTGACACTTTGAATCTGAGAACTGCCTGTAACCCCAGCATGTGGCTCTCACTCCCAGTGTCGCTGATGGGACTATAGAGTTTCTGCTGAATCAGATTAGCCATCAGCTTCCTGAGGTGGGATTTCTGAGGGGTGGAAGTTCCATTAGCGCCCCACTGAGTGCTAAATGGTTACATGATTGCTGACATTGGCAGGGATGCATGTTCCAGCAATCTTTCTGGAGGCAGGTGAGAACACCATCATCTGAAAAATCCTCCCCGTTTTGTGCAGAACTTCCTCGATATGTTATTGTGAAGTCCTCTTCTAATGACATTAAGAATTAAGGCTGTATTCATTATTACAAATGCATAAACCAATGGCCCGTAAATCCTGTTAGCAGTGGGAAGCCACGGGCTGCCAATTTTAAAAGGGAAATGTGCACACATACCTACGCTGCAATGATGCGTCCAACCTTCCTTTCTCTGCGGTAGCATGGGACCTCCATCGCCCCGGTCTGCGCAGGCTCCAGCGCAGCGCAGGCTCCAGCGCAGTGCAGGAGGAGTGCAGACCCGCCACCTGAAGATGTGGCCAGCTTGGGAACGCTCATTTACATAATAGATTTAATTAGAAAATAACATAACTTTTTTAACAAATATTTTAAAGGTATGTAGATGATTTTTTAAGCAGGTTTTTTCGCTCTTTCTTTTAAACAGGCATTACTATTGTTATTAACTATGTTAAAGTAAATAATTTTATTTTTTTATGATTAAAGCTGATTATTTATTAGTGAACAAAAGTTTGGTTATTTGTTTTAAATCTGTGAAACTATTTAAATATGCACTATATTATTATATAATGTTCTGCATGGCATGCTTAAAAATATTCATATATTTTAATTTAGATTATGGTCATAAGATTTTAAAAGTGCCCCAGTTTTTTTGCTTTCACTGTCCTTGTAACATCTGATTTTTTTTTTATTGGTGTTTACAGAATCACTGCAGTGCAGAATAAAACCATTCGGCCCATCAAGGTTGTACTGATACTCCAAAAGAGCATCCTATGCAGGCCCACACGCCTGCCCTATCCCCATAACCCTACCTAACCATTGGACACTAAGGGGAAATTTAGCAAGGCTAATCCACCTAACCTGCACATCTTTGGATTGTAGGAGAAAACCGAAGCACCCGGAAGAAATGACGTCGGCATGGTGGCACTGTGGCTAGCACTGCTGGCTCACAGCGCCAGGTATCCGGGTTCAATTCTGGTCTTGGGTGACTTGTACATTCTTCCCATGCCTGTATGGGTTTCCTCCGAGTGCTTTGGTTCCTTCCCACAGCCCAAAAATGTGCAGGTTAGGTGGATTGGTCATGCTAAGTTGCCCCATAGTGCCCAGGGATGTACAGGTTAGATTCCGGGGATAGGATGGGGGAGTGGACCCAGGTAGGGTGCTCTTTCAGAGGGTCGGTGCAGACTTGATGGGCTGAATGGCCCTTTCTGCACTGTAGGAATTCCATGGTTCTATTCCATGGTTCTAGGAAACCCATGTAGACACGGGGAGAATATACAAACACCACACAGTCACCCAAGGTTTGAATTGAACACAGGTCCCTGGTGTTGTGAGGCAGCAGTGTTAACAGTGTGCCACCGTGTTACCCGTGTTAAATATGTTTCTGCCTTGTTTGCTTCAATTATATTTTTCATTTATAATTATCTCAATTAAATGTGTTCTGATGTTTCAGTAAAACATTTGTAGAAGCTTGTAAAGTTTAATGTAAAACATTTATTAACAAAAATAATTTTCTAAATACCAAACTTTGAAAGTAGTTAACACTTAACTTTTAACATTATCAGCTGAACAATGACATAAACCTACCTCAACTTTTACAAATTTTGTGTCTATTTGTAAAGTTGAGGGAGGGAGGGAAGAGGGGAGGGAGAGAGGGAAGGTGGGGGAAGTGGAGGGTTTTGACAATTGCTAATTGACAAGCTCAACATCCGAAAGCAGCAGCTGCTGAAGCGCAGTGTCCTGGCACACATCTCTGACATTATTTTGGGATGTTCTTTGGCAGTACACTCTTTGGGGTGGGTGATTGATTCACTGCTACCTGTCAGACAGATAGTTCACATTGGCTTACAGGAGGCTTGCATATATCAACTAAGGCATTAAACTTTGTTAAACGATTTGAAGTAATCACTGCGGTTTCTAAGGATGAACATTACATTGCGGAGACTCATAAATAACTCAGCTTAAATACATTGCAAAATCAAATGTACTTTAGCTCTAAATCAACTCAAAGGGCAGACATGCTAACATTCGTGCCCATGAAGAAATCAATAGCACCAGTATCAAGGCCATGATCATCTGAAACCAATTCTGTTGGGCCGCCCATATGCTTTGGATGTCAGAGTGCCGACTGCCGAAGCAAATCTTCTTCACCCAGCTCAAGGAAGGATCCCAAACAAGAGGAGGTCAAGGAAGCTCTTCAAAGACACCTTGTAGACATACCTCAAGAAATAGAACATAGACGTCAATGCCGGGGGACACCTTTGTTCAGAAGAGACCTACTTGGAGGAACCTCCTGATTGAAGGATCACAATTCTTAGGGAACACCTGTCGACAAGAGGAGGCCTGGAAGAGGCCTGAGAAACCGCGACCAAGGACCAATGCAACCTTTTGGAAACTTGTGCCATGAAAGTGATTCAAGATCGGCCCCAGGATAGGGCTCATCAGCCACGCAAGGACCCACAGAATCTGTGACCAGTAACACTGAGTAACCAAAGTTTAAAAAAATAAAAATATACCTTTCATTTTATTTACATTTTAAACATATTTCTATATGCTAATTACTAATAATAGAAAACATTAACCTGCCAAAAAACATCTCCTGATGTCTCCTGCCTCTGCTAGATTGAATCATCTCCATGTAAATGAAAAGGTGTAGAAACTCACCAAAAATCCAGGCAAGTGACCCAAGTTAGCACTGCAGCTGAATTTTTAAGCACACATGCCTGAACGCCCGCACTTCCATGTCGTCACGCCGAGCATGTGCGGCACACCAGCAACTTAAATCGCAAATGATGCAGGAAATTACGGGAATATATATCACTTAGCAAATTGTAGGACAATGAATATGTTTCCTTTTAAAGTTTTGATTCATGCTGTTTTGGATCAAGCCAGTTCCCTTGCTCTCATTCTGATAAGGTTTAACTTTGATATGTAAGGAAAAGTACTGTAATGTTTAATCCACTAAACTTCTCAGTTTAATGTAGAGGCCTAATGGAAGCATAGCTATACTAACATAAAGGCATAATTTTATTTTCTCCAAATCAACATATTAGCTTACTTAAACCTCAAGGAAGCATTTCCAAAGTGAAATTGCCTTATTCTAAGGACGTGTTAATATGGCAATTTTAAGCATTGCTGAGAAGCAAGATGACAAAGGTGCAATATAATCCAAATCCACAGAGAATTGGACTGAGATGCAGTGCTAGCGATGGGAGTACCCCCTACCCCGACCGGTTGGAGAGCCTTGGTGGGAGTCCCGTGTCGCTCTGTGGGGGAGGCCTGATACTATTTAGGTATCTTCAGGCATGCAATCAAGCCCACAGTAGGGCAGAAATCCCACTCCCAAAATCTGCAAGCCAATTAGAAGGCAGCAGCTCTCCATGGCCGGCAGTGCCACCAGGAGAGGTGGTTGCCACCTGTAATGCTCACCTAGAGTAGCACCTCTGGATCTGAGGACACGGGTGGGTGGGGCAGGATGGAGGTTGCAGACAGGGGCTTATTGGAGACAGGGGTTTCAAGGGCACCGGAGGCAAATCTAAATTACATCCCACTGCTGACGGGTGGGATTCCTTCCTAAGTTCGGCCCTTCATATCCACAATTAGTTGGGGACAGTTTTCACGATGCTGAGAAATCAAAGTGGGTACTTCTGCCTGATTGTACGCACCCCACCCCCGCTCCCCGCGCTCATTCTAGTGGGCTCCATTAAATTCTACTTGTGGTGTGAAAACACTCTCCATCTCTCTCAGAAGGAAGCCGCAGCACTCTCACAACGCATGGATACTGTCATTATTGAAGTGTTGGGTACTCTGAGACACAGACGAACCAATACGGTTGCGATTGGTACAACACAGTTTTATTTCTTTTAACTATTTATATAACAAACTCTGATACTCAGCACATGGTGACTGTCTGAGTGTCTGGCATGGAGGTCCTTGCCCTGAGCTGTCTCCTGCTGGACTCCCCAGGAAGTGTCGTGTTCCTTGTTTTGTGCTGTGTATGCTCTTGTCTGTGATTGGCTGTCATGTTGTGTGTGCTAATTGGTCCGTTGATCTGTCCATTATTATGTATGTGTGTATGTGCTGTGATGGTCACTTGAATATCATGACATCCCCCCTTTTTTTACAAGATTATGTGCCTACGTGGTTATAAATAGAGATGTGTACTGAGTGCAGCTAAATGTGTGTGTGTGTAATATTTACAGCATGTACATGGGGCTTAACTATATACAAGGGGCGATGTCGGGTGTGACATAATAACGAGGTTGTACCATAACAAAGAACGTGGAAATGTGGAACGATAAAACGAATTCCTGTAACGATAAGAACATAAACATGTTAAAACAGTGGTTGCATGAGTTCAACGTGTAAACAGTCTCATAAGTCCAGTCTAGTAGGTGGGCAACGAATTCGGGTTGACCGCCTCAAGGGTGGGTCTGGAACCACCGGCTGAGGTGCGGGCCTGGCCACGGGTGGCGACAGAAGTGGCATGGTAGCAGGCAGCTCCACGAAATTGCTATCAGGAACCACAGGAGGACACGGTGTCAGTGTAAGGTCTCGTTGCGAGCGTGGAGGTAGGCGAAGAGCCCGGCTCCATCAGGCATGCGAACCAGGAACAAGCGGGGAGCCACGCGTCGGAGAACTTCGGCAGGTGCTGACCAGCCACCTTCTGGTAGGTGGATGCGGACTTCGTCACCAGGGGCCAGGGCGGGAAGATCAGTTGCCCGTGTGTCATATGACCTCTTCTGGCGACCGCGCTGCAGTTGCATCCTGTGCAGTACCGGAGCATGGTCGTTTGTGGGTGCCAGGATGGAAGGCACAGTGCTCCTGAGGGCGCGACCCATCAGCAGCTGGGCTGGTGAGAGACCAGTGGCTAGTGGGGCCGAGCGATAGGCCAGCAGGGCGAGGCAGAAGTCCCACCCGGCAGCAGCAGCCTTGCAGAGGAGCCGCTTGACAATGTGAACGCCCTTTTCCGCCTTTCCATTTGACTGGGGGTGCAGAGGGCTGGACGTCACGTGTGTGAAGCCATACGAGGCAGCAAACGATGACCATTCCTGGCTGGCGAATCAGGGCCCATTGTCCGACATGACGGTCATCGGAATGCCGTGGCGAGCAAAGGTGTCTTTGCAAGTCCTGATGATAGCGGACGACGTCAAATCGTGCAGGCGTTTGACTTCTGGGTAGTTGGAGAAGTAGTCAACGATGATGACATCGTCCCTGCCGAGAGCGTGAAAAAGGTCCACACCCACCCTCGCCCAGGGGGACGTCACCAGCTCATGGGGCAGAAGCGTTTCAGGTGGTTGCGCCGGCTGAAACCTTTGGCAGGTGGGACAGTTTTAAAAAAAATATATATTTTATTGAAAATTTTTTCCAAACAATTTTTGCCTCTTACAAAGCAAACGAAACAATAACAAAACAGAGATTTTTAACGATACACAAGTAACAAAACCCCATTGTCTATTGACCTAAACTAAACTAAAGCCCCCCCCCCCCCCCTCCCCCCCCTCCCCCCTCCCCCTGGGTTGTTGCTGCTGGTCATCTGTCTTCCCTCTAACGTTCCCCTAGGTAGTCGAGAAATGGCTGCCACCGCCTGGTGAACCCTTGAGCCGATCCTCTCAGGGCAAACTTTATCTGCTCCAGTTTAATGAACCCCGCCATATCGTTTACCCAGGCCTCCAGTCCGGGGGGTTTCGCTTCCTTCCACAAGAGTAGGATCCTGCGCCGGGCTACTAGGGACGCAAAGGCCACGACATCGGCCTCTTTCGCCTCCTGCACTCCCGGCTCTTCCGCAACTCCAAATAGAGCTAACCCCCAGCCTGGTTTGACCCGGGCCTTCACCACCTGCGAAATCACTCCCGTCACTCCCTTCCAATACCCTTCCAGTGCCGGGCACGCCCAAAACATATGTGCGTGGTTTGCCAGGCTCCCGCCACACCTCCCACATTTGTCCTCCACTTCAAAGAACCTGCTCAATCTTGCCCCCGTTATGTGTGAGCAGGTGGGACAGTTGAGCACCATGTTGGCAATATCGTCACTGATGCCCGCCCAGTATACCGCCTCTCGGGCCCTCCGTCTGCACTTCTCGACCCCCAGATGGTCTTCGTGTAGTTGGTCGAGAACCAGCTTGTGCATGCTGTGCGGAATCACAATCCGGTCTAGCTTCAGAAGGACACCATCAATGACGGCCAGGTCGTCTCGGACATTGTAGAACTGCGGGCACTGCCCTTTGAGCCACCCTCCCGTCATATGGCGCATCACACATTGTAGAAGGGGGTCGGCCGCAGTCTCTCGGTGAATACAGGCCAGACTGGAGTCGTCAGCTGGCAGATTTGCCGATGTGAAGTCCACCTGCGTCTCGACCTGACATACGAACCCCTCCGAATCTGGTGGCGTGCTCACTGCTCTGGACAGGGCATCCGCGATGATGAATTCCTTCCCTGGGGTGTAGACCAGTTGGAAGTCGTACCTCCTGAGTTTAAGTAGGATGCGCTGGAGGCGAGCGGTCATCTCGTTCAGGTCCTTGTTTATGATGCTGACCAGGGGGCGGTGGTCAGTTTCGACAGTGAACCGGGGAAGACCATATACATAATCATGGAACTTGTCTAAACCGGTTAGCAAGCCCAGGCACTCCTTTTCGATCTGCGCGTAGCGCTGCTCTGTGGGGGTCATGGCTCGCGATTCATAGGCAACTGGGGCCCATGACGCCGTGTCATCCCGCTGCAGGAGCACTGCTCCAATGCCGGATTGGCTGGCATCAGTCGAGATTTTGGTGGCACGAGACGTGTCAAAGAACGTCAATACCGGTGCAGTGGTGAGTTTGAGTTTGAGCTCCTCCCATTCCAGCTGGTGTGTGTGTTGCCACTGGAACTCTGTGGACTTTTTGACGAGGTGGCGCAGAGCTGTCGTGTGGGAGGCAAGGTTGGGAATGTACTTCCTCAGGAAGTTGACCATGCCAAGGAAGCGTAGTACTGCTTTCTTGTCTGCCGGCTGCGGCATGGCTGTGATGGCGCTCACCTTGTCTGCATCCGGACGGACCCCTGACCGGGAAGTATGGTCCCCCAGGAACTTCAGCTCGGTTTGGCCAAAGGAACACTTGGCTCGGTTAAGGCGCAGGCCGTTTTACCGTATGCGGGCAAAAACACGTTGGAGACGATATATGTGCTCCTGTGGTGTGGTGGACCAGATGATGACATCGTCCACGTATACGCGCACCCCTTCGATGCCTTCCATCATCTGCTCCATGATCCTATGAAAGACCTTGGATGCCGAGATGATGCCAAATGGCATCTGGTTGTAGCAGAACCTGCCGAAAGGGGTATTGAAGGTACATAGCTTTCGGTTGGATGGATCGAGTTGGATCTGCCAAAACCCCTTAGAGGCATCCAGTTTCGTAAATATTTTCGCCTGGGCCATTTCAGTCGTGATCTCCTCCCGTTTGGGTATGGGATAATGTTCCCTCATGATATTGGTATTGAGGTCTTTTGGGTCAATACATATGCGGAGCTCGCCGGAGGGCTTCTTGACACACACCATGGTGCTGACCCACGGCATGGGCTCCGTGACCCTGGATAGGACCCTTTGGTCCTGGAGATCCTGCAGCTGCTGCTTGAGGCGGTCTTTGAGGGGCGCAGGGACTCTGCGAGGTGCATGAATGACCGGGATGGTGTCTGGTTTGAGGCGAATTCGGTAGGTGTATGGCAGTGTTCCCATGCCCTCGAATGCCTCCTGGTTGTGGGCGAGGAGCGATTGGAGCTGTGCGATGAACTCTGCATCCGGGAAGTCAGATGTGCCGTCTGGAGAGAGAGAGTGGACTCGTTGCACGAGGTGGAGAGCCTTGCATGCCTGTGCGCCTAGCAGGGAGTCCTTCGATGAGCCGGCTATCTCGAACGAGAGTGTGGCCGTGTGTGTGTTGTGTGTCACCTGGAGCTGGCAGGATCCTATAGCCGGGATAACGTTCCCGTTGTAGTCGACCATTCTGCACCGGGACGGCCGGATTGGTGGTCTGACCTTCATGGCGTAGAAGGCTGACCATGCTATGAGGTTGGCGGAGGCGCCAGTGTCCAGGCGGAAAGTGATCGGCGATCGGTTGACCGTCAGGGTGGCACACCATTCATCACCCGGATTGATTGTGTTGACTCGGTTCCCATCAATGACCGCAACCCGGAAGGCGTCTCGGTCATCTGTGTCATCGGCCTGGATGTTGTAATGTGGAGGCTGAATGGTCTGGACGTTCCTGCGAGGTTGTCGGAGATGTGGAAGATCGACAGGTTGAGCTGCTCGACAGTAAGCAGCGTAGTGGCCCACCTTGCCACAGCGTAGGCATTGTCGGGTTTTTGCGGGACATTGCTCTTTTAAATGTGCAGCTCCACAGTTGCCGCACGTCGTGACGTCATGGCGTTCGTTGCGCCACTGCGCATGCGCAGTTCGGTCTTGCGTCGAGCGTGTCTGCGCATCACGTCCCTCAGTGTTGCCGTAGGTTTTGGCGCGCAAAAGCGCGGGAGGCCTCGAAAAGCGCGCGAAACGGCCGCCCTCGTCCAGGCCGCGAGCTGGGAGAAACTCGATCGCCTGGACCCGTTCGGCCTCGTGGGGCACCTGGCTCGCCGATCCGGTTGCGTAGGACCCCCTCCACACCGATTCGGTCGCCTGAAATTGGGCATAGCGGCTAGTCGCGTTCTCGTGCAGGACACAGGCTTCAACTGCAGATGCTAAGGTTAGGCCTTTTATTTTTAAAAGCTGCTGGCGTAAGCTGCCCGAGGCAGCCCCAAAAACGATCTGGTCCCGGATCAGGGACTCTGAGGTGGTGTCATAACTGCAGGACTGCGCGAGTATGTGGAGATGCGTCAGGAATGACTGAAAGAGCTCATCCTTACCTTGCAGGCGCTGCTGGAAGACATACCTCTCAAAGCTCTCGTTGACCTCAACGTTGAAGTGTTGGTCGAGCTTGAGGAGGACCATGTCGTATTTAGATTTGTCCTCGCCTTCCGCGAACACCAGGGAGTTGTAGACATGGATGGCGTGCTGACCTGCGGTGGTGAGGAGGATGGCGATCTTTCTTTTGTCCGAGGCGCTCTGTTTTTCGTTGGCTTCCAAAAATAGTTAGAAGCGCTGCTTGAACAGCGTCCAATTTACGCCAAGGTTCCCAGCAACTTGCAACGGCTGCGGTGTGTTGACGGTGTCAATGGCGCAGGATGGCAGATTTGTGGGTAGGTTTTGATTCACTTCTGGTACCATGAAGTGTTGGGTACTCTGAGACACAGACGAACCAACACGGTTGCGATTGGTACAACGCAGTTTTATTTCTTTCAACTATTTATATAACAAACTCTGGTGCTCAGCACATGGTGACTGTCTGGGTGTCTGGCATGGAGGTCCTTGCCCTGAGCTGTCTCCTGCTAGACTCCCCAGGAAGTGTCGTGTTCCTTGTTTTGTGCTGTGTATGCTCTTGTCTGTGATTGGCTGTCGTGTTGTGTGTGCTAATTGATCCGTTGATCTGTCCATCATTATGTATGTGTGTATGTGCTGTGATGTTCACTTGAATATCATGACAATTATCAGTTAGTTTCTTGTTCTGGCTACAGTATAAATACTAGCTTAATGTTACTAGCACAAAACATACACTAATTTTAACTTCCATTATTTTATTAGGTATCTGCATACTCTGATTCAAATAAAAATCAAATGGCTCAATTTGAAACGTTGTCCCCACGCTGTCAAATAAACAATTTGACTGGTCCTCAGCAACACCACGCTCAGTCAGGATCTACCTCTGATTCAGCCATACTCTTCTCTTTAGGTAAACAATTAACATCTAGAATATGGACTGGCATTGTATATTTCTTTTAGGACATATGGTAAATATAAATGATAAGTGTGTCTGAGAAGAAGCAGGTTAACATGTTTTGCATTCAAATAATTATTTTGTTACAGTTTTTAACACAAAACTTCCACTTTGATTAATCATATTTTTATATTGATACCTTTTCTGAGTTGGCAACATTTTAATATGCCAAGTAACTTAACAATAATTAATGTATTATCTTGACCTACATCTCATTTAAGAATTAATAATAGGTAGCCCAGCTCAACAACCAAGAGTCCCTAAATTTAATTCAATCAAAAGGTGCATTGAAACTGTTGTAAATCTACTTGCACCTGTTCGTCAAATGTGACCGCATTAATAGTGTGCACTCAAAACATAGATTTAGGGCACGGTTTTCAGGTCAGGAACAGAAGCAGATGCAGCCCCAAATTAAGAAGCAGCCTGTGTGGTTGTTTGCTGACCACATTTCTGACATTGACCATTCATGGCACATGCTCCCATGAGGTAGGCAGGCAATTAGACACGTTAAGATCTGTTTGTGATCTAACCGGCCTGGCAAAATCAGGATCCTGCCGTGGCGAGGAACCAAGAATCACCACTTAAGGCCAATCTCCGTACAATTAATGGGAGCAACCCCATATCTAATGGCCTCCCGCAATCCAACCGCCTCCACAGCAAGTGATCACGCGGACGCCGATTAGTACTCCTTTTGGGGTTGCTGCCCCGGTGCTCGGAGGGGGGTGGGGGAGCCGCCGGATAGCCAACCTTGGTTGGGGTGGACCGCCATCGGGGGCAGGGGTGTTGTGGAGCGGAGGGGTAGCTGCCCATTGCCTCTGCTGGGGGGGGGGGGGGGGGGGGGGAGTGGGTGGAGTAAGAAGGGAGCAGTGGGCGGGGATTAGAAACAATGGGGGGAAGGGGGGAGCAATGGGGAATGGAGGATTCCGGGGTGGGGGACACCGCTGGTTGCCAGTCTCTCACCCTCTCCCCCTCCCAATTCCTACAGAGATTTCATGCAATGGACGATATCTTGGACCCTGCGGAAGCTGCCCCTGTGGTGCTGTTGGCAGGCCAGGGAGGCAGATGCCGGAGGAGGCAATGGCAGCAGCGTCAACAGAGACTCTTGGCGGAGGCCCATGTGCAGGGCCCCGCCTCACACCGTAAGGACCTGGCCATTCATCTGGCCAGGGAGGGACCCAGATGGGGAGTCCAGTGACGGCGCAAGGTGTACTGGCGTTACAGATGACTGACGGCATGTGCCGCAGGAGGCTCCGTCTCAACGTGGTGATGGTGCGGGACCTGTACAATGCCCTCGCGGACTTGTCACCACGTGGAGAAGAAGGATATCCACTCCTGGTGGCCATCAAAGTCACCGCAGCCCTGAACTTCTACACCTCAGGATCATTCCAGGGCTTGAGCAGGGACATGTGTGGCATCTCACAAGCTACAGCCCACATGTGCATCCGTGAAGTCTAGGCAGCAAACTACCTAAACTTTGACTTGGGCCAAGCCAACAAGATGCCTGGGCAACAGGATTCTCTGTCATCAACGGGACACCAGTACAGAGGCCGGTGACTGATATGGCAACCTAATACAATTTTTAAAAAAAATTTAGAGTACCCAATTCATTTTTCCAATTAAGGGGCCAGTCCACCTACCCTGCACATCTTTGGGTTGTGGGAGCGAAACCCACGCAAACATGGGGAGAATGTGCAAACTCCACATAGACAGTAACCCAGGGCCGGGATCGAACCTGGGACCTAAGCGCCATGAGGTAGCAGTGCTAACCACTGCACCACCATGCTGCCCGACACCCGATATAATTAAGCCCATGCGCCCACACAGCCTGTCATGAGCATTGCATCGGACTCCTCAAGATACGGTTCCGATGCCTTGACCGCTCTGGTGATGCACTGCAGTACACCCCCAGTGGCTAGCCCGCTTTGTGGAGGTCTGCTGTGTCTGCCACAATCTGGCATAGAAGTGGGACGATGTGCTGGAGGTGGAGGTGAAGGAGGAGGAATATGTGGCCACCTCCGAGGATGAGGAGGCACCGGACCAGAAGGGGCTGGAGGATGAGCCCATGGAGGACCCACAGAGGACAGGCGACAGTGGCGGGAGTCCTTCATGCCCGGAGGGCCAGGGAGGCACTCATCCTCACCCGCTTCACATAGGATGTGGCCTCGTCTGTCATTTCCACCCTCCTCACCACCCCATCCTCCATTCCTCAGCCTTCCCCCTCCCCCTACCCTTCCTTCACCCTGTCGTAACCTCACAGGATCTGTGTAACTTCACTCCAGGGTGAAGAGACTGCGTTGACACTATCAGCGGGTCACTGTCGAGGGTAGGGGCTGATGATAACCCGCTGAGAGCTGAGCGCTCGTGCACCTCAATCTATGCCATAACCTGACCCCTGCCTGTCTGCTGAATGCTTGTTCACACCCATCACCTGCACGTGGTGTGCCAGGATGGTGGCTGGGTGGAGGAGGCTGGTCTCTTGTGGTGGGGAGTGGGGGGAGAGGCATTCATGACCTCCATATCTGGGGAGCTGGGGCATGGGATCGGTGCGAAGCCTGCATGCCGAAGAAAGTGCCAGAGGCGTCATATTGATAGAGGTCAACTTTTTCAAATTCTATACACGTGTCCCCAACTACCCCAAACCCCTGATGGTGCCGCCCCACTCTCCCAAACCTGATCCCTAACGCACCCTCACCCCCTAACCCCCTCGTGCCCTCTCAGTGATCCTTAACTTGCTTAGCCTTCCATGCTCTACCGCTGTGCTAGGTGTGTCTCCAGGATGCACATCAGTTTAATGTAGAGGCGGGCGTCCTCTGGTGGCTCTGGGTCCAGAGGGTCCCAGGCCACTTGCCTCACCATGCCGCCCTGTTCCGGGTGCTGACTCCGAGATGTGCAATTGTCAGCGGTGTGGGTCTTGGGGGGAGCTGGTTGACGCTGTCGCCACTCCATAGAGTGGCTTCAGGTTGGCACCCAGTGCCCCCTCCACCCAGTCAGTGCCCATTGGGCCCTGGGACACCTTTGGACGGAGGGGCAGCTTGATCAAGCCCTGGTTGCCCCCTGCGTTGTCTGGCTCTGCCAGCCCTGGTGGTTCCCGAATGTCTGCAGCACAATGTCGATGTCTCGGTGATGCTCAGCAGGGACATGCTCTAAGTTTTAATTTACATTTTCCAGTATCTTGCCATCTCAAGGGTGAAAGAATAAATATAAATATTTTTTTAAATTTGAAAGTTACAATACGTATCTTAATTTAATACGGCTATCTCAGATATTCTTATATGAAATACTAACACTGGGACTATGGGAATCTGTACCTGTGTTCATGAGATCAAAATTCCTTTTGTTTAAAAATAAGGGGCTGGGTTTTCCCAAAACGTTGGGACTATGTTCCCATACCGGCGTAAAAAAGCTGGAGTTTTACTCTGGAGATTCCTGCAAAAAAGATCAGCTAATTCAAAGCCCTGCACGGGGCTAGCAGGGACCCAGAGTAATTCACGCAGCTTCAGCTGTGGATACGGGTCCCCGCACCTCCGGTTTTGAGTCTGCACATGCGCACGATGGCTGCCTCCAGCGACCGTGCCGAACGCCATGGCAGACTCGGACCACGGAGACAGATTGAAAACGTATACCCACCCGACCGGCCGAGCCCGAGGATCTGACTGCGCGGATATTAACCCCGGCCGCCTATAAGGGCCCCCCCGGTGTCCGCCCCCCCCCCCCCAACCAGGGCGACCGCGGACTGATTCCCGACCGGCAATAGGTGGTTAGTTCCACGCAGCTGGGAACTCGGCCGGCCAGGAGCGGAGGATCGCTGGGCGGGCCTCTGTCAATGGACCCCCAGCCGTGCGGCGTACTCCTCGATCACGCTGATTCTTGGGTCCTGGAGAATTGCCGGACTGGCGCGGGCCTAGTTTCGGCGTGAAATTGGATTCTCCGCCCCGCGCCAAAATCGTATTTGGCGCGGGGCTGTGGAGAATCCAGCCCAAGTTATTCTATTTAACAAAATTATATCCCAAGTCTTAAGCATCACAGTAATTATAAATGATTAGCTTTTTGACTGTTATTTTTCTATTATTCTATAAGGTAGGCTCAAAATAATTCTCAACACATTAAAATGCATGGCTACAGTTTTTTAAGAATGCTTCTTCTGCCCATCTCATTGTTGTAAGTTACTTTTTTCTCTTACTTTCTAAGGTTCCCTTTACTTCAGTCAACTGTTACCTCTAGTACTACAATCTAAAATTACTTGTAAGAAGGAGCACAAAAGCAGCATGGTTTACCTCTGTAGAGTTTTAAATTTTTATTTAGCATTTTCCTATGGATTCTCTGTTCTGAGACTAAGTGTTGATACCAGGGCAGGTGGACTTCCACGACAGCAAAATTGCCGCCACACCTGGACCGATTCAACGACTGTTGAGGGGCTAGCACCAGCACCATGTGGAACAAGATCGATTCCAATGGAAAATGGTGTCGGATTCACTGGTGTTGGGATTGACACTCGAGAGGCTGACAATCTGCAGCTGCAAATCCACACTTCACTCCCCATACACACTCATCCAACAAGACTTTGCTGGAGTGCACGCATCCCACTGATGGATCTCTGGGGCAACAGGGCACCTACCGTTCGCTGGGGGGAGACCCATATGACCTCTGGCCCTAAGTTCACAGTGGCCAGTCAGCAGCCATGGCTGCCTCGCAGGCCGCGGCAATGTTGTTCCATGCCCGTCCACCCCGACCCCATAGCCCACCTCCTTGCCACCCCCCCGCTACTCCCTTTGGCCCTGCAGAAGCCCCCCTGGCCTGCGGCATGAGTGTCAGCAAACTGTGGCGATATTGGATACTTTCCGTACCCCCCTCCCCCCCCCCCCCCCCCCCCCGCCCCGTCAGCAGCCAAGGCACCTGTTTCATGATTTTTAAAAGCACAAGTGAATCTCGTCATCGCAAATTCCCCCCAGTGGAGGTGGAGAATTGTGGAGGCCCAGGAGAATACCGGGTCGGGCCCTCTAATGATATGCCAAAGGGGTTTATTGTATGTGCGTTCTGGAACGCCTTGACACCGCTGTCGAGGTGACGAATAATTGTGATTTGGCGTGAAACCGGTGCCTGCCACAATTTCGGAGTCGGAACCGATTCTCCACCCAGTCGTTTTTCCTGATTCCGGCGCGGCCGAAGGTGAATCCCGCCCATAATGTAAAAAAAACACACAAGTACACCAGTCATGAAATTTAATGTATTCTTTTGGTCACAGATGTAATTTGTTTTTACATTTTCACCCTTCACAGCCCAAGATATTGCAAATACAAGTCAAAATAGTACATAGACCATGAGGTTAGAGAACAAAATTGGGCAATATAAGAGTTTTATGTAACACGCCACATCTAATTGGCATATTGCCACTGGTGTCAACATAACTTTCCTTATAGTGAGTGAATTGATCATACATAAAAATAAGAAAACTTTTATTTTTTCAGCACATCTATTAGTAAGACTTGAATTATATTAAGTGTTAAATGTGACATTAACAGAAATCAGTAGATTCTGTTTTTTAAAGGATCAGCATATAACAACTGTCATTGGTTATTTCTGCTGGAACCAAACCAGATTCGTGCCAACCGGTTGCTGAGGTTTACAAGGCAACAGAAGGAGAACGAATGGCTCAGGAGCTAAATAAGCACATTGAATATTTTAAACATCAGGTAATTTGCCACCAAAGCAGTAGTTACATGTACAGAATTAAAAGAAGGCACTAACCATAATAGCTCAAGAGCACAATACTTTGCAAATTCTGTCTAACCTAAATGTAAGTACATCAAGGGCTAATTTAAGAAAGTTGATAACATACTCCACATAGTAGTGAATAGGTCATTTAAGAAGATGTGGAAAGGCTGTACTGTACTTATATTTGATAGCGACAAATTAGTAAAGCTGCTTATGACAGAGGCTGCTGAGGAATTGTAGTTTTCCAAACAACAATATTCTTTTTAACAGCAAACTAATGACATATAATACAATTCTATTTGCAACATTGCAAAATTCTTTGCATTAATTCACATGAAGCAACTTATCACAGCTAATAAACTATTACAAGGCTGGATCTTCTCAAGAGGTAAGAAGTTTTGCCATTTGTAATAAAAGTGGGAAGGATCTTGGGTGACATTTTATTAGTAATGGTCATTTAAGGGGCTTTTCCATGGGCCATGGAGTAGCCCAAAAAGGAAGGCCACTCTGAGAACAAACGGGTCGGCCACCAGGGTTTTCCTGGCAGTCTCCTCATGTGGCAGTGGCACTTCTTAAAGCTGGTAAAAAAAAACCATGGGAACAGAAAGTGGCCTTTAATTGGGCACCGAATGTCATCCCATGGACTGCTGCACTGCTGAGGTTCCCGCCATTGGGACTAAGCCGTGGCAGCAGGAAAATGTCCCTCTGTTCCCTCTGTCATAATTTCATGAAGCCCCCTGTCTTCCAATCTGTTTCCAGTAGGCTGGTAAAATTCAGCTCACATTTTCCTCCTGGAAAATTTATTAAATGCCCCAATGCTGTTCATACAGTACTAAAAACCATAATAACCAAGAATGTGTTTCATTAGCTGCCCAGTAGATGGAGCAAAGTGGAAGTTGTTGAATAGATTTCCAAGGAAAGTTTTACATATAATGGCTGAACAATTACACCTTTTTAGCGCCACAACTAATGATGGGGTTGGTGTTGGAGCAAAGTATGTTTGAAAACATCAATAACTTAAAAACTGCAATTCCTGAGCAGCTTGTGATATTTTTAAAAAACAAAAATTGTTGCTTGTAAAACTAATTCAAAAATTGGCTGATTGAATTTAAACTGAATGTGATGATTTGTTTTCTGTTATTTGTTGAACACAATTATAATCAAGCATCACGAAGGAAGACCAGTAATGCAAAATACACAATGAGTTCCCAGCAAATTGCAGGGTGATATTTTGTGTGAAATGTAGGGTGACGCACAAGACTTTAATTTCAATGGGAATCATGTTACAAGATTAGCTTCTTTGATGTATCTTTCTACAAGGAATTTCTTGCAGACTAGAAAATCCAAAATAATTTACAATTGTGATTTTGCAGTTTCCATAACATTTTCACATTTACATAGATTCAACAATCAAATATTATTGGTGAGTTTGGGCTTTTCTTTATTTGTTGCTCTAGTTACTAATGTTTTATTCATTCGTGGCTTCCATAGTCACCGATATCTTCCTGTTATTGTGATATTCAATAGAATAGCCTTTGAAACATATACGTGGTCATAGATTATTCTTTTCTTAACAGACATTCAACACCAAAGTTTGGTGAGAATAATATCTATGTTGTACTTTGAGCATCTTTGTTCAAACTAAGTTCAGTATAGGTAGATTGAAGTATTACTTTGCATGAGCATGTGAACTGATACATACTGATAAAGACAATAGAGATATAAACACCAACACATTAGCAGCACAAACTTCTTTAAATGAGGTATTAGCATATTTCAAGATGAAAAATATGTTGATGATAATTTAATTATAAAGATGGAGAGTAAGGGTTTCTCTCCGATTATTAAATAAGAAGTGTTTTAAAAAGTGAGCATTGGTCCTATAGAAAGTGAGTCAGCAGAGATAATAATGGAAAATAAGAAGATGGCAGATGAATTGACCAGGTACTTTGCATTGGTCTTCATGATAGAAGATATCAAGTAACACCCCACAAATAGCTTTAAATCAGGATATGGAAGGGAGGGAGGAAATCAGAAAAATTACAATCACTAAGGAAGTGATATTGAACAAATTGTTAGAGCAACGGATTGACAAATCCCTGGGTCCTAATGGATTTCATCCAAAGGTCTTCAAAGATGTGGCTAGTTGATTCTTTGGTTTTAATTTTCCAAAACTCTGGATTTAGGGAAAGTTCCATTAGATTATAAAATAGTGAATGTAACTCCTTTAGTCAAAAAGGGAGAGAGACAGAAAGGCAGGAAATTATCGGCCATTTAGCTTAACATCTGTCATGGGGAAAATGTTAGAAGCATTATTAAAGATGTTATAGTAGGGCACTTAAAAATATTTAAGGCAAATACAGGGACTTTGAAAACCGACATTTGGGGTAAAGAAAGTGGGTCACAAATGGGAATTTCTTACTGCATAAGAAATGATCTGTAATTAGCATCAAAGCATAAAATAAGGCAGAAAATGGTGATGGAGAAAGCCAGCAATTCAGTAAACTATATTTTTCTTTAATATTTTAAAACGGAAAGAACCATACAGACAAAATAGACAGTTCACTGTTCAAGACACCAATATACCAAGGCACCAAATTACTGTGAAAAGCCCCTAGTCGCCACATTCCGGTGCCTGTTCGGGAAGGCTGTTCCCGTAACAGCCTCCCCGAACAGGCACCGGAATGTGGCGACTAGGGGCTTTTCACAATAACTTCATTTGAAGCCTACTTGTGACAATAAGCGATTTTCATTTCATTTCATTTCACACCATAAAGAAATAGAATTCTGCCCTATTTGTAAATAAATGACTAATAAATGGACAATATTCTAAGCTTTTGTTAAATAATTATTGAAAGACTGGATTCAGAATTTTTGTTTTCTGCATTTCGTGGTTCAATTTAGGGTTCTTGGTAATACAGTAGGATATGTTTTCCCCTTCAATTAATATTTTTGTTGTTTCTCTCAAATTGACATCCTGAAACTTCCCTGCAATCATATGGTGAAAATTACCTCACAAAATGGACAGAATCTTCTGCTCTCTCTGGTGATGAGCATGGAAGTGGGAAGGGCATTTAATTAGGCAGGACAGTGGTGTACTACACCCTGTCCGCTTCCCATTTCTGCCAGAATTAAGTTCTGGATGGGAAGGACCATAGTCTACGTTCCCTCCTGCAACCAATTAAGGCCCTTAAATGGCCAACTAATGAGCACTTAATACAGCTGCAGGTGGACCTGGTGCGCACGGCAGCTAAAATTACGAGGCCAGTTTGTTAATGCCGGGGCGGTCTCTGGATCAAAGGCACTTAGTGTCGAATCGAGGGGCTGGAATTTGGGAAGAGCGGAGCCTGCTGAGTACCAACCCCTTGTCCTTGCTGCCTGCACCCCTTTTCATCATAGAATTTACAGTGCAGAAGGAGGCCATTCGGCCCATCGAGTCTGCACCGGCTCTTGGAAAGAGCACCCTACCCAAGGTCAACACCTCCACCCTATCCCCATAACCCAGTAACCCCACCAAACACTAAGGGCAATTTTGGACACTAAGGGCAATTTTATCATGGCCAATCCACCTAACCTGCACATCTTTGGACTGTGGGAGGAAACCGGAGCACCCGGAGGAAACCCACGCACACACGGGGAGGATGTGCAGACTCCGCACAGACAGTAACCCAAGCCGGAATCGAACCCTGGACCCTGGAGCTGTGAAGCAATTGTGCTATCCACAATGCTACCGTGCTGCCCTCAAATTATAAATTTAGAGTACCCAATTAATTTTTTCTAATTAAGGGGCAATTTAGCGTGTTCAATCCACCTACCCTGCACATCTTTTCCCGCAACCCCAACTTGTGAATCTTCCCCTCACATTACTTTCCTGTGGCCTGGAACGCTCCGTGATCTTGGGTCTGTGGTGTTTGTTCTTCTGGCATCAGCCACGGCCTTGCAATGGTGCTGCTGAGCACAAGAGCTGCTGACCTCTCATTGACCAGCAACTATCATTAGGTGAGACTCTTCCCCACCCCAGGTCTTGATTCCAAGGGTGGTCCTGCCTTTTGCCTCACCACTGTCCGATTAGGTTGTGATCCAGCAAGCCTTCCCAAAAAGAGGCAGCACAGGTTACTTGCTGACCCTTCAGCTGGCGGGCAAGACCCTCAATGCCTCAACAAGATTCCACCCATTGTGGTTAAAGAGGAGATGTTTTTAACGAAATCAACTGATAGAAACTGAATTCGTGGGAAGATAAAATTACAGAGGAACCTCCAAAAATTGTATTCCACATTTTGGAATGGAGTTTCAATATGTCCCAAAATTGTTTTACTGCAAGCTATCATAGTAAAGTGAGTGAACTTTATCATTGCAAAAACTATCAATAAATTAGTAATGTGGAAATGCCAATTATTAGTTCAGAGGAAGAATATCTTACCACATGCATTTCAAAGCATATACAAATTGTAATTTTCAGTTTGTTGGGTTTATTGATTTATTGTGACAAAAATGTTACTTTTGTAGGTTGAAGACTTTCTGAAGGGCCTTAATTCTAGATCAATTTCTGTAGAAGATGCACAATGGGTAATGTATTTGATAGTGAAATTTCAATGTGCCTACATTTGAATAATTAAAAAGTATTTTAAACAGTTGCTTGCTCATACAGAACTTGAGTATTTCTGAAAAGAGAGACACATTGTTGAAACATTTTATCTTCCACTCATCAGAACAAATGGAAGAATGACAGATTTGAACCAATCACAACAATTTATACTATAGGAGAAAAGAGTGCTGATTGGCTGGCAAGTTGATTGGCCAAGGCATTGCCATGGACAAAGCAATTGGGATCTATAGGCTCCCGAGTTCCTAGGTAATTCAATAAAGGTGCAAGACTTGAACATATTCCTTTTGTTTGCAGAGTATGGGTCCCTGTGTATGAATGTATGTCACTTCCAGCAAGTGTAAATGAACCATGTTACGAGCTTGACTGATTACTTAAATTGTTTTTTAGTGTAGGTATTAGTTCTGAATTTTTCAGCAAGTGCTGCCCAACCATGGAATGATTTTGTTTTTGTTTTTAATTTTTCAAATGTGAGCTGGTTGATGCTCCACATGTTGTAGGGTTGACCTTATCAGTAATCTTGTAAATATTCCCTTTGCAAGCTTGATGCATAAATAGAATGCATCAAAGCTATCCTGTAGGATAGTGGCTACCCTGATGAGATCGTTGTTCACTGTGTACCGGGCAAACTCGCAAATGGGCCTAGGCCACCACTTTCAGATCTGAAAAGTGCTTGGTTTACCTTAAATTATGTGGAAAGGTAGGTTAAAAAAGTTGCAACAGGCTACCATGCAGTGGCTATGCGGATAGTATTTCCCACAAACTGTATGCTGCCTTCTGTCCACAAACACATCTGCCCACCACACAACTGAGCAACATCATGAATAAATTACAATGCTGGTGTGATGTCGGGTACATAGGCCATACAGCTCAAAGATTTTCTGATTAATTTAAAAGAGCATGTTCCTTCAGTTGTTCGTTACAAGCAAAATACAGACCATACAAAATGTTTACTGTTAGATATGATTCCATGATTGGGCAGGAATTGCTGAACAATCATGAGTGCTCTAATAGCTACACTAACAACTGATTTAAGATATTCAGTTAAGCTTGCAATAGGTCAGAAGGTGAGAGCATTGAGGGAGAACTAGGGAATAGGGACAGTATGGCTCTGAAGCAGAGCAGACAGGGTGAAGTTGCTGAACACAGCGGATCTGGTGGCCTGAAGTGCATATGTTTTAATGCAAGTATTACGGGTAAGGCAGATGAACTTAGAGCTTGGATTAGTGCTTGGAACTATGATGTTGTTGCCATTACAGAGACCTGGTTGAAGGAAGGGCAGGATTGGCAGCTAAACATTCCAGGATTTAGATGTTCCAGGCGGGATAGAGGGGGATGTAAAAGGGGTGGCGGAGTTGCGCTACTGGTTAGGGAGAATATCACAGCTGTACTACGGGAGGACACCTCTGAGGGCAGTGAGGCTATATGGGTAGAGATGAGGAATAAGAAGGGTGCAGTCACAATGTTGGGGATTTACTACAGGCCTCCCAACAGCCAGCGGGAGATAGAGAAGCAGATAGGTAGACAGATTTAGGAAAAGAGTAAAAACAACAGGGTTGTGGTGATGGGAGACTTCAACTTCCCCAATATTGACTGGGACTCACTTAGTGCCAGGGGCTTAGACGGGGCAGAGTTTGTAAGGAGCATCCAGGAGGGCTTCTTAAAACAATATGTAGACAGTCCAACTAGGGAAGGGGCTGTACTGGACCTGGTATTGGGGAATGAGCCCGGCCAGGTGGTAGAAGTTTCAGTAGGGGAACATTTTGGGAACAGTGAGCACAATTCAGTAAGTTTTAAAGTGCTGGTGGACAAGGATAAGAGTGGTCCTCGGGTGAACGTGCTAAATTGGGGGAAGGCTAATTATAACAATATTAGGCGGGAACTGAAGAACCTAGATTGGGGGTGGATGTTTGAGGGTAAATCAACATCTGACATGTGACAGGCTTTCAAGTGTCAGTTGAAAGGAATTCAGGACCGGCATGTTCCTGTGAGGAAGAAGGACAAATACGGCAATTTTCGGGAACCTTGGATAACGAGAGGTATTGTAGGCCTCGTCAAAAAGAAAAAGGAGGCATTTGTCAGGGCTAAAAGGCTGGGAACAGACAAAGCCTGTGTGGAATATAAGGAAAGTAGGAAGGAATTTAAGCAAGGAGTCAGGAGGGCTAGAAGGGGCCGCGAAAAGTCATTCGCAAATAGGGTTAAGGAAAATCCCAAGGCTTTTTACACGTACATAAAAAGCAAGAGGGTCGCCAGGGAAAGGGTTGGCCCACTGAAGGATAGGCAAGGGAATCTATGTGTGGAGCCAGAGGAAATGGGCGAGGTACGAAATGAATACTTTGCATCAGTATTCACCGAAGAGAAGGAATTGGTAGATGTTGAGTCTGGAGAAGGGAGCGTAGATAGCCTGGGTCACATTGAGATCCAAAAAGACGAGGTGTTGGGTGTCTTGAAAAATATTAAGGTAGATAAGTCCAAAGGGCCTGATGGAATCTACCCCAGAATACTGAAGGAGGCTAGAGAGGAAATTGCTGAGCCCTTGACAGAAATCTTTGGATCCTCACTGTCTTCAGGTGATGTCCCGGAGGACTGGAGAATAGCCAATGTTGTTCCTCTGTTTAAGAAGGGTAGCAAGGATAATCCAGGGAACTACAGGTCGGTGAGCCTTATGTCAGTGGTAGGGAAATTACTGGAGAGAATTCTTCGAGACAGGATCTACTCCCATTTGGAAGAAAATGGACGTATTAGTGAGAGGCAGCATGGTTTTGTGAAGGGGAGGTCGTGTCTCACTAACTTTATCGAGTTTTACGAGGAGGTCACAAAGATGATTGATGCAGGTAGGGCAATGGATGTTGTCTATATGGACTTCAGTAAGGCCTTTGACAAGGTCCCTCATGGTAGACTAGTACAAAAGGTGAAGTCACATGGGATCAGGGGTGAGCTGGCAAGGTGGATACAGAACTGGCTAGATCATAGAAGGCAGAGAGTAGCAATGGAAGGATGCTTTTCTAATTGGAGGGCTGTGACTAGTGGTGTTCCGCAGGGATCAGTGCTGGGACCTTTGCTGTTTGTAGTATGTATAAATGATTTGGAGGAAAATGTAACTGGTCTGATTAGTAAGTTTGCAGACGACACCAAGGTTGGTGGAATTGCGGATAGCGATGAAGACTGTCAGAGGATACAGCAGGATTTAGATTGTGTGGAGACTTGGGCGGAGAGATGGCAGGTGAAGTTTAATCCGGACAAATGTGAGGTAATGCATTTTGGAAGGTCTAATGCAGGTAGGGAATATACAGTGAATGGTAGAACCCTCAAGAGTATTGAAAGTCAGAGAGAGCTAGGTGTACAGGTCCACAGGTCACTGTAAGGGGCAACACAGGTGGAGAATGTAGTCAAGATGGCATACGGCATGCTTGCTTTCATTGGCCAGGGCATTGAGTATAAGAATTGGCAAGTCATGTTGCAGCTGTATAGAACCTTAGTTAGGCCACACTTGGAGTATAGTGTTTAATTCTGGTCGCCACACTACCAGAAGGCTGCGGAGGCTTTAGGGAGGTGCAGAAGAGATTTACCAGAATGTTGCCTGGTATGGAGGGCATTAGCTATGAGGAGCGGTTGAATAAACTTGTTTTTTTCTCACTGGAACGACGGAGGTTGAGGGGCGACCTGATAGAGGTCCATAAAATTATGAGGGGCATAGACAGAGTGGATAGTCAGAGGCTTTTCCCCGGGGTAGAGTGGTCAATTACTAGGGGGCATAGGTTTAAGGTGCGAGAGGCAAGGTTTAGAGTAGATGTACGAGGTAAGTTTTTTACACAGAGGGTAGTGGGTGCCTGGAACCCGCTACTGGAGGAGGTGGTGGAAGGTGGGACGATAGTGACATTTAAGGGGCATCTTGACAAATACATGAATAGGATGGGAATAGAGGGTTACGGACCCAGGAAGTGTAGAAGATTGTAGTTTAGTCGGGGAGCATGGTCGGCACGGGCTTGGAGGCCGAAGGGCCTGTTCCTGTGCTGTACTTTTCTTTGTTCTTTGTTCTTTGTTTCATGGCTCATTTACACTTGCTAGAAGCGACATACATTCAGATGCAGCGACCTATTCTCTACAAACAAAAGAAGAATGTGGTCAAGCCTTGATATATTGTTATTGAATTACCTGGGAGCTTGGGAAGCCTATTGTTCACTTTGCTTTCTCCATAGCAACCCATCAGCCAATCAAATTCGAGATGCCGATCAATCAGCATCCTTTTCTTCTGTCGTATAACTTGTGATTGTTTGAAATTTGGCACTCCTATGTTTGTCCCGATGCATGTAAGATGAAAGGTTTTGGCAATATGTCTCTACACAGCAATAATAAGTATTTTGATAACCACAAAAATTGCTTAATAAAATAAAATATTTTAAAAAATTACTTCATGTTTCTGTTCTATGCAAACTGTGAGAACTGATGGGTGAGATTTTAACTCATTCAACCACTTACACAGAGTTAAAATAAGGCCCAATATCTTCATAAAATATATTTTATAATATTATAGGAATCATAAATGTATATTACATTAACTTCTTACTGTAACTATTACAATTAAGCTATAAATATATTTTTGTTAATTCAAATTTAATGGTAAAGCTTTTTGTTTAAAATACATTTGTTCTTAGCAATGCATACCAAAGCCCATGGACAAAACAGTACTAAAATGTCTGCTGATATACATACATTATTATTTTAACCTGATGACATAATAAAGGAAGATAAAGAGCCACAATACCTGAGTTAGGGTCCACAATATTCCCAACAGTTATACACTGTAATTATTGGTGGATGTGAGGATGGGAAAAATAGTAGAACATTTTTTCAACCTTAGTGTTGTATGACCTAAACATGTTACATAACTGGCAAATGGAAATGAGAGTTGTATTCTGTATTGCCATTGCAATTTTTTATTTTTTATTTTCACTCAGGAATTTAAGAAGCTGAGAGATGGCCAAGATAAACTAGAAAGGAGCTATATTGCAAATAAAGATGAGCACCGCAGTCTGCAGCAACGCCGCTACCTGGACAAAAATATCACTGCTGGGGAGTTTGACCCAGACAGGTTAGAGTTATAATAATAATCTATTATTGTCACAAGTAGGCATACATTAACACTGCAATGAAGTTACTGTGAAAATTCCCTAGTCGCCACACTCCGACGCCTGTTCAGGTACACTGAGGGAGAATTCAGAATGTCCAAAATATCTAACAGCATGTCTTTCGGGACTTGTGGGAAGAAAGCAGAGCATCCGGAGGAAACGCACGCAGACACGGGGAGAACGTGCAGACTCCGCACAGACAGTGACCCAAGCCAGGAATCGAACTTGGAACCCTGGCGCAGTGAAGCAACGGTGCTAACCACTGTGCTAACATGCCACCCAAATGAAATATGATTTGACATTTGTAACAAGAGTAACATTTACGCCTCTTTTAATGGGTTAAATGATTTTGACAGCACTTAGATATTCTTGTAAATATTGTGCTCATGTTTGTTTCGTTGGGAAGAAATGCCAATTCCAAGTTTATTTAAATAATCAACTTTGAATGGGTAGATATGATAAAATTTTACATTAATTATTCATTTATGGTAGTGGTCCATCCCTAATTGACTTTAAGAAGTTGTGGTGAGCCCCCTCTTGAACCGCTGAAGTCTGTGTGGTGAAAGTAGGGAGTTCAAAGATTAAAACCCAGTGATGATGAAGAAACAGCAATACAATGAGTCAGGATGGTTTGTGACTGAAGAACATAAAAATAGGAGGAAGAGTAGGCTCTACTGTCCCTCAAGCCTGCTCTGTCACTCAACAGGATCATTGCTAATCTTATAAATAAATTCCACTTTTTTGTCCTATCACCATAACTCTTTATTCCCTTACTGACCAAAAATCTATCGATCTTTTTGAATGTACTAACTGACTGAGCTCATGTAGCCGTCTGGGTAATGAATTCCAAAGATTCACAACCAGCACAGTGAAGATATTTCATGCCACCTCGGTCTAGCCAACCCTTTACCCTGTGACTATGACCATTAATTCTAGAATCTCCAGCCAGAGGTTTTAAGCAACTTTGACAAGAATTTGATTTGTTTCAATGCGATCAACTCTTATTCAACTATACTCTCTCAGGATATAGACCCATTCTACTCAAGATCTTCTCGTAGGACAGTCCTTTTATATCAGGGATCCATTTAGCATGCCTTTATTCTACACCCTCTAAGGCAAACATGTCCTTCATTAGATGGTTTTGTTGTGGGGGCGATGTGCTGTGATTCCCACGCTCCAATCTGGGTCCCCGTTGACGGCCGTCTTCTGAGGTGATCGGGCCTGGATGGGCCCGGCTGATGCTCAGGTGTCCCAGGTGGCGTGGTACCACCTTGTTCTGCCCCCTGCCCACCAGATGCATTAGGGACAGGCGGGATGAATCCAAGGTGTTGCGGTGTTCCAGCACCTCCCCTGCGGGAGTCACAGGCACAGACCCCATCACCACCTCCTCCCTTGGGGATACGTGGTGGCTCCCGGGCTACTCTGTGGGATGGGGGTACAAGTGGAACTATCCCCTAAGGCTCCCCCCATCACCTGGCGCTGCCAGTCCTGGAGGCCCACTCTGATCTCGACCAGGGTCTGCATGCCTGCGGCCATGGAGCACAGGGAGTGGACCATTAGCACTGGGTCACAGGAATATGGCTCCCGTCCGTGCTACTCTCGTCATCGCTGGTCGGCACACAGGGGAGCTCCTGCTGTGTCATTGGCTGAGGGCAGCGAACGGCACTTGGACCAGCCCCATCATCAGCAGGTCCTGCAAGAGACAGGACACATGATTAGACCGTGGGAGGGGGGGAATTGGCACACGTGGCATGAGGAACCACAACTCAGCGGGGTCTCACTTCGTCGCCCGCTTCGTCGCCAGCAGCCTTGTGAATGTCGGCATGTGGTGCAGGGTGGGGGTCCGGATGCACTCTGGGTAGGGGTGGGTGGAGGGGGGTGGTTCCGGATCTGTGGGACGGGGGTAAGTGCTAGGGGCACAGTGCTGCCTGGCCGCTCTCAGGTCATGTAGTTTCTTCCTGCACTGCAGGCCGGTCCGGACAGTGTTGCTGACAGCACCTGGTACCAGGCACGGCGAACAATGGCAGCTGGCAACCTTCCCGGGCCGGGTACAGGGTGGCCTGCCTCTCCACCACCGAGTCCAGGAGGATCTTGAGCTCGGCTTCTGTGACTCTTGGTGCTGCTTCCGCCGCTGCATCTTGTTGCCTGGGATGGTGTGTGTTGGGAGTGAAGTGTGTATATGCGGCTGCAGTTTATCAGCCTCCTGAGTGTCAATTGTGAAACCGGTGAATCCCGCACCATTTCTCATTGGAATCAATTGTGTTCCACGTGATGCCGGTGCTAACCCCTCAACAGTCGCTAAATTGGTCCAGTTATGGCACCAGTTTTGCTGTTGTGGAAGTCTGCGAATCTTGCTCCGGGGCAACACTAGGGGCGGGATTCTCCTACCCCCCGCCGGGTAGGAGAATCGCTGGGGATCGGCGTGAATCCCGCCCCCGACGTCCTCCTAATTCTCCTGCCCCCCAAAAATTGCCCCGGCGTGAGTCGCGCCACTCGCCTCAGAGAATGACGGGGTCCGGCACAACTCAATGGGCCCCGGGGCTGACCGAATTCTCCGGCCCGCGATGGGCTGAAGTCCCGCCCATTCTTTGCCAGTCCCGCCGGTGTAAATTAGTGTAGGTCCCTTACCGGCGGTACCTGGCGGCGCGGGCGGGCTCCGGGGTGCTTGGGGGGTCGCGGGGGGATCTGGCCCCGGGAGGTGCCCCCACGGTGGCCTGGCCCGCAGTCGGGGCCCACCGTTCCGCAGGCGGGCCTGTGCTGTGGAGGCACTCTATTGTTCCGCACCGGAGGCTGTGGTTTTCTTCCATTCCCGGTGCGGAAGCGAGCCCCTCTGCGCATGCGCGGGGATTTCGCCAGCACGCGCTGGCGTTCCCGCGCATGCGCTGACTCACGCCGGTCGGCGGAGGCCCTTTGGTGCCGGTTGACGTGGCGCCAAGCCCTTTCCCGCTGGCCGGCAGGGCGCCAACCGCTCCGGGGCAGGCCTAGCCCCTGAAGGGGCGGCCCGACGCCAGAGAGCTTCACACCATTCTGTCTCGCCGGGACCCCCCGCCCCGCCGGGTAGGGGAGAATCCCGCCCTTAGTCTCTGGAACGGAGAATTCCGCCGCATATTTTTCAATTGATGAGCAGAAAATTAAATTTTAAAATAATTTCCTTTTTTCTCTGCAGGGAAATTGAAGGACAAATATTTAGAATAGGAATGCAACTGGAAAATATAAAAGAGAAAATTGATGATGACATTTGCAATCGGTCAAGCCCAAATAATTATATAATCATGTCTTCTCCACTTTCTACCCACGAGGTGAATAGTGCATTATTAAACCTCTTGATGTATAAAACCCTGGTAAGGTGCGGTATTAGTATACTCAAATTCAAAAGCTAGGCTGGATTTTACCAGGTCTTTAGGCATGGGCTAGATGTTGTGGAGCTATAAAATGGCATGGTAGGGTGGAGTGCTCATCACATTCCCACTGCTGTGGCATTTTGCCAGCAATGGGGAATATGGATTATGGCCTTCCACCCAGATGCCAAATGTGTCACGAGAGCCCAATTAAGTGCTTCTTCGTGCTGCTGGCATTTTACTAGTGACAGGTGGGCCCTTTGATGCATTGGGAAATCACATGGTAAACCCTGGTGTTCGCCATGTGGGCTTGGTGTTGGATCCTCCTAATCGAGCATTCTGTGGCCCACAGAGTAGATCCCTATCGGCAGTGCCAACCCCTGCAATAACCTCCATCCTTGCCATCAACAACTGCTCCTCTCTCCCTCGCTGGGAGCTGCCTGACAGGTCCTGGAAACTTGCAACCCCATTAACCTTGTACCAAGGGTGGGGAACATTGCTGCTTTCTTTAGTTGGGTGCAGTTCCAGCAATGGCCACCAGTGATGTTGCTGGGACTGAAGCTGCAGACCCTTTGATTGGTCAGCAACTGTCAAAAGCTGGTTGTCATCCCTTAAAAGGACAGGTGTCCCAATGGCAGCTAATTAGAAGCACAATGGGCCTTAAATCCAGCTGGGGCCCCGCAAACAACTGAGGCACCATCATTGGAGCTTCCAGCAACCTGATGAAATCCAGCTCACTGTTCCAATTGTGATTTTCACAATGATCTATATAAGTTAGAGTAACTTGGTTAAACTTACAATAAAGCGTTTTTGTGTGATCCATCATGTTATTTATGTGAAGGAAACTGGTTTGGCACTTTAATGTGAGTTAATTAATGATTAAAAATGTCACCACAGTTCCAGAGGATGGCTGGTTCGTGATGCGCAGCAATACCAATGAAAAAAAAATGAAATGAAAATCGCTTATTGTCATAAGTAGGCTTCAAATGAAGTTACTGTGAAAAGCCCCTAGTCGCCACATTCCGGCACCTGTTCAGGGAGGCTGGTACGGGAATTGAACCGTGCTGCTGGCCTGCCTTGGTCTGCTTTAAAAGCCAGCTATTTAGCCCTGTGCTAAACCTGTCCCTGTGCTAAATCAGCCCCTAAACCAACAGTGTGGGTTTAATTCCCGTACTGGTTGAGGTTATTAATGAAGGCCCTGCCTTCTCACCCTTGCTCCTAGCCTGAGGTGTGTTGACCCTCAGATAAAATCACCACCAATCAACTCTCTAAAAGGGGAGAGTAGCCTATGGTCCCCTGGGACTGTGGTGACACTTTAAAGTTAATTATTAAAGAACTGATAGGTAAACTGGTCCGCAGAATGAGTCAGAAAGACATAGGTTTGTGCTAAATTTATACTTAATTCTTAAATCGGAAAACTGCACTTAAAATGCCATTTTTATGCAAATGATCAGCCTTGTTACTATTCTTTTGTATTAAAGAGCACCATGGATGCCATTATTCAGGAAGGACTGAGGATGGGTCTAGCCACACAGGATAGTTTTCAAATGGAGGTGGTGTCAGAAGAGTTGCCAGAGGAGGATATTAAAGCAACCCTGACAGAAGACAGATACAACCGCATTCCACAGAAGTAAGAATTAGTTGATTATTTTTGGACTTTCAAAATTTGATTCTTTAGATGACTAGTGCCATTTTGTTATAACCTGCCTACTGACGATTGGCTGGGGACTAATGACTATCCCACAATCCTATGGGAGTATGAACTTCCCCAATGAGGGGGGCGGAGAAACTCCTACTATAAATAAGCTGGCCAGTCCAGGAACCAGGAGGAAGGAGAAGGTAGCAAGGGAAGTTACTGTTATGTATAGATTGTTATAGTAAATAAACGTTATTATTTTGTATCCTTAAAACTCGTGCTGGATTCTTCGGGGCCCTTACAAAACTGGCGACGAAGGTAAAAGTGAATAGCTGTCTACACTGCTGAAGCCACCTCCCTGGATTTTTGTTGGATACAGGTTGGAAGTTGTTTTCTATTATACCATGCCTCTGTACGGACGTTTGGATGTTTTTGATGCTGCGCTGGAAAGCTGGAACCAGTACACACAACGGATGCGTTACTATTTCCGGGCAAACAATATCACTGAAAACGAGCGCCAGGTGGTCATATTGCTCACCGCCTGTGGGCCGCATACGTTTGGGGTGATTAGGAGCCTTACGTACCCAGCTGCGCCGGACACCAAAACGTTTGACGAACTTATGAATACAGTGGGGCAACACTTTAACCCAACCCCGTCCACGACAGTCCAGCGTTACCGGTTTAATACCGCTGAGAGGACCCCTGGAGAATCCCTTGCCGATTTTTTTTTTATCCAGGCTACGCAGGATTGCGGAGTACTGTGACTATGGTGAGACCTTGTCAGAAATGTTACGCGACCGTTTGGTTTGCGGTATTAACAATGCAGCAACCCAGAGAAAGTTGTTAGCGGAGCCAACATTGACTTTTCAACAGGCAATACAAATAGTCTTGTCCCGAGAGAGCGCAGAGCAAGGAGTACAGGAGCTACAGGGAATGGAAGTGCATGCCTTGGGGCGCAACCCTTTCTGCCCAAAAACGTCCCCCCGCACTCCTGCGGTACCTTGGGCGAGGCAACGACCAGACCGACGCCAGTGGCCATCGGACATTCCTCCCCGAAGGGAGCCTTCTCCAGAGCCAATGGATGAGGAGCCATGTCCGTGTCAGACTTGTAGGCGCCAAGCCCGTCGCGGACGGCGGTCCTGGGGACGCCAGAGGCGCCGTCGTTCCGACCGAAACTAGGACCAGCCCAGGGGCCGTAACTGGGACCAGCCCAGAGGCCGTACCTTCCATGTGGATGAACCTGCGGCGACCACTCCTGAGGACGTGGAGACGGAGGACGACTGCCTGCAGCTGCATTGTGTGGCAGCTCCCCGTGTGGCCCCCATTAAGGTGACAGTACGGGTCAATGGCCACCCGCTGGAGATGGAGTTGGATACTGGCGCAGCGGTCTCCGTGATCGCCCAGAGGACATTCGACCGCATCAAGCAGGGTATACAGACCCTTACACTAACTGACTCACAGGCCAGGTTGGCCACCTACACGGGGGAACCACTGGACATTGCAGGAACTACAATGACCCCTGTTGTCTATGGACGCCAGGAGGGGCATTTCCCACTTATCGTAGTGCGTGGCCATGGGCCCAGCCTGTTGGGTCGGGACTGGTTGCGCCAGTTGCGGTTGCAATGGCAGCACATCCTCCAAACAGTTTCTGGAAGGTTGACTGAGGTGCTAGGACGATACCCAGATGTATTCCAGCCTGGTTTGGGGAAAATAAAAGGGGCCGTAGCCCGTATCCAAGTTGAACCAGGAGCCACGCCGCGCTATTTCCGGGCGCGCCCAGTGCCTTACGCTTTGCTCGAGAAGGTAGAAGGGGAGCTCACTCGTTTGGAGAGTTTGGGTATTATCAGGCCCATCCGTTTTGCTGACTGGGCAGCACCAATTGTACCAGTAATGAAGCCAGATGCCACAGTTCGCTTGTGTGGCGACTATAAACTTACAGTGAATACAGTTTCCCGACTCGACCGATACCCAATGCCTCGCATAGAGGATCTCTATGCGAAACTTGCAGGCGGACTCTCATTCACAAAATTAGATATGAGTCACGCCTACCTACAGTTGGAGCTGGACCCTGCCTCCCGACCATATGTAACAATTAACACACACCGGGGCCTGTATGAATATACACGGTTGCCCTTTGGAGTATCCTCTGCCTGCGCAATTTTTCAACGTGTTATGGAGGGCATTTTGAGAGGTTTACCACGTGTGGCTGTCTACCTAGATGACGTGTTGATTACAGGGACGTCGGAGCAAGAGCATTTGGAAAATCTGGAGGCTGTCCTTAAACGCCTTTCGGAGGCTGGAGTCCGTTTACGTCACACAGTGCGTATTTCAGGCAAAAGAAGTAGTCTACCTAAGTTATCGGGTGGACCGCGAGGGTCTGCACCCCGTCGCAGAGAAGGTGCGTGCAATTCAACATGCCCCCACCCCGACTGACACTTCGCATCTTCGTTCTTTTCTCGGTCTCGTAAACTATTACGGGAAGTTCCTCCCCAATCTGGCAACTACGCTGGCCCCCTTACACCTGCTGCTAAAGAAAAATCACACCTGGGTTTGGGGTCAGCCGCAAGAAACCGCTTTCCGGCGGGTAAAGCAACAATTATCGTCGTCTGGGTTACTAACCCACTATGATCCGGGAAAGCCTTTGCTCATCACATGTGATGCATCCCCGTATGGTATTGGGGCTGTCCTGTCCCACAAGATGGAGAACGGGGCCGAGTGACCGATAACCTTCGCCTCCCGCACATTGACTGCAGCGGAGAAAAAGTACGCGCAGATCGAGAAGGAGGGCCTGGCAGTGGTTTTCGCGGTGAAACGCTTCCAACAGTATGTGTACTGCCGCCATTTCACTATCGTGACTGATCATAAACCCCTGCTGGGACTTTTCAGAGAGGATAAGCCAATACCGCCCATTGCTTCTGCACGGATCCAGCGCTGGGCTTTGTTGCTTGCTGCATATGAGTATTCTCTGGAGCACAAACCAGGTACGCAGATAGCAAATGCCGACGCACTGAGCCGATTGCCTTTATCGACCGGCCCCATGTCGACCCCCACGACCGGTGAGGTGGTCGCAACCCTAAATTTTATGGACACCTTGCCTGTCACGGCATCACAGATCCGTGAGTGGACCCAGACGGAGCCAGTCCTGTCAAAGGTTCGGCACATAGTCCTGTATGGTGGGCAGCATAGACAGCTCCCAGGCGAGTTGCGGGCATTTTCCTCCAAGCTGTCAGAGTTCAGCGTGGAAGATGGCATCCTCTTGTGGGGGACGCGTGTGATTGTCCCGGAAAAAGGCCAGGAGCTGATATTATCAGACTTGCACAATGGGCATCCGGGCGTGACCAAGATGAAAATGTTGGCCCGGAGTTATGTCTGGTGGCCAGGCCTCGACACCGACATTGAGAAGGTGGCCCAAAACTGCTCCATTTGCCAGGAGCATCAGAAGCTTCCGCCGGCCGCGCCCCTACATCACTGGGAATGTCCAGGGAGGCCTTGGGCACGCTTACATGCAGATTTCGCAGGCCCTCTTCAGGGATCCATGTTCCTTCTACTAATTGACGCCCAGTCCAAATGGCTGGAGGTGCATAACATGCAGGGGACAACGTCCTGCGCAACAATTGAAAAAATGCGTTTATCATTTAGCACGCATGGCCTCCCCGAGGTGCTGGTCACGGATAATGGCACTCCATTCACGAGTGAGGAGTTTGCTAGGTTTACAAAGATGAACGGCATCCGCCATATCCGCACTGCCCCTTACCACCCGGCTTCAAATGGGTTGGCAGAGCGTGCAGTGCAAACATTCAAAAGAGGCCTAAAGAAGCAGTCTTCCGGATCAATGGACACGAGACTGGCTCGGTTTTTGTTTACGTACAGGACCACCCCCCATACAGTGACTGGGGTAGCTTCCGCAGAACTCCTAATGGGCCGGAGACTTCCCACCCGCCTTAGTATGGTCTTCCCGGACATTGGCGCAAAAGTACGCCGCACACAAGAACGGCAGGGACCGGGATTGTCTCGGCATCGCCCGATTCGGCAGTTTGCGCCCGGTGACCCAGTATTCGTGTGGAATTTTGCTGGTGGTGCCCAATGGGTTCCTGGTGTAATCTTTCGCCAAACGGGCCCTATATCGTACCAAGTGCAAGCCCAGGGTCGTCTCCAGCGAAAACATGTAGACCACGTCCGGTCCAGAAGATCATCCCCGCAAAAGATTCCCCGCCCCCTGAGCTCAGTTCAACAGCGGCAAAGACCAGAAACAAGGGAAGGTAGTCCTCCAAATCTTCCACTGGTGCCTCACTCGAAGCCTGCGCAGGTCATGACGGGACCGAATGGGGATAGAGACGCTGACATGACGGAGGCAGCAGACTCTGACTCCGAGATGGAGACACAGGATGAATCAGAGGGGGAATCCTCGGGTCCACAGGCCGTGGATGTACAACCGCGCCGTTCATCACGGAAGCGCCGGTCTCCGTCTCGTTATACGCCGCCTGATCCAGCGCCGCGTGCAAATGGCGTCCGGCCTGCGGCCAAACGAGTTCGACGCCTTCCTTCGCCAGGGCCTACGGTGGATTCCTTGGACTTTGTGGGGGAGGGATGTTATAACCTGCCTACTGACGATTGGCTGGGGACTAATGACTATCCCACAATCCTATGGGAGTATGAACTTCCCCAATGAGGGGGGCGGAGAAACTCCTATAAATAAGCTGGCCAGTCCAGGAACCAGGAGGAAGGAGAAGGTAGCAAGGGAAGTTACTGCTACTGTTATGTATATATTGTTATAGTAAATAAACGTTATTATTTTGTATCCTTAAAACTCGTGCTGGATTCTTCGGGGCCCTTACAAAACAAGGAGGGTTGGCGCTGCCAAACCTGGGGAGCTACTACCGGGCAGCAAATGTGGCGATGATCCGCAAGTGGGTTATGGAGGGAGAGGGGACGGTATGGAAGAGGATGGAGATGGCGTCCTGTAAAGGAACGAGCCTGGGGGCGTTGGTGACGGCACCGCTGCCGCTCTCGCCGACAAAGCATACCACGAGCCTGGTGGTGGCGGCAACGCTAAGGATCTGGGGCCAGTGGAGACGGCACCGGGGTGCAATGGGAGCATCGGTGTGGTCCCCGATCAGGGGCACCGGTTTGTCCCGGGGAAGATGGACGGGGGGTTCCAGAGCTGGCATCGGGCGGGGATTGGAAGAATGGGGGACCTGTTCATCGACGGGACGTTTGCGAGCCTAGGGGCACTGGAGGAGAAGTTCGAGTTACCCCCGGGAAATGCCTTTAGAGAGATGCAGGTGAGGGCTTTTGTGAGGCGACAGGTGAGGGAATTCACGTTGCTCCCGGCACAAGAAGTTCAAGATAGGGTGATCTCGGGTGTATGGGTCGGGGAGGGCAACGTGTCGGAAATACACCAGGAGTTGAAAGAAGAGGGGGAAGCGTTGGTAGAAGAGTTGAAGGGTAAATGGGAGGAGGAGCTGGGGGAGGAGATCGAGGAAGGTCTGTGGGCTGATGCCCTAGGTAGGGTTAATTCCTCCTCCTCGTGTGCCAGACTCAGCCTGATACAATTTAAGGTGGTCCACAGAGCGCAGTTGACGGGGGCGAGGTTGAGTAGGTTCTTTGGGGTAGAGGACAGATGTGGAAGGTGCTCAGGGAGCCCGGCGAACCATGTCCATATGTTTTGGTCATGCCCGGCACTGGAGGGGTTCTGGAGAGGAGTGGCGGGAGTAATATCTCAGGTGGTGAAAGTCCGGGTCAAGCCAAGCTGGGGTCTAGCAATATTTGGAGTAGTGGACGAACCGGGAGTGCAGGAGGCGAAAGAGGCCGGCATTCTGGCCTTTGCGTCCCTAGTTGCCCGGCGAAGGATCTTGCTAATGTGGAAGGAGGCGAAGCCCCCCCAGCCTGGAGGCCTGGATAAATGATATGGCTGGGTTCATAAAGTTGGAGAGGATTAAGTTCGCCTTGAGAGGGTCTGCGCAGGGGTTTTACAGGCGGTGGCAACCGTTCCTAGACTATCTCGCGGAGCGTTAGAGGAAGGTCGGTCAGCAGCAGCAGCAACCTTGGGGGGGGGGGGCGGGGGGGACTGCCTGGGAGGGTGGATGAGCAAGAGATAACATGAAGGGTTGGGGAAACTGGCACGTACGGGTGAGGGCCAGTGTACAAAGCTGTGTAAATATATCATTTTGCCATGTATATATCTTGCTCTGCGCGATTTCTCGTTTTTTTTTATTACGGGGGGGGGGTTATTGTTTGTAAAGGAGAAAAATTGTGTTAAAAAAACTTTAATACATATATATTTTTTTAAGTAAATGGAAAAGGAAAGTCAGAAAAAATGATCTGCACCCTCTCAAAGACACATCTGTGAAACAGTTAACTGATAGCGAAATTGGTCTTTCAGATCATAACATAGTTACATTTCCATAGAGATTGTTGGCTGGCTGCTTTATTTCATTAAGCCTCTGCCTCGAATCTCTCTACAGTTTAATTTCTTGCCAGAAACCCCAACAAATTTTCCAAGATCCCAGCTGAATTAGTGGATTTCTTAGTGTCTGAAGACAAGCTAATCAGTCATTACTGGGTGCCTTTAGCATCCACCCACACAACAGAAAATGCAGGTTGTAGAGCAAACTCAGAACCAGTAGAAAATATCAATAAAAACCAAATAGAACAGAATCCTCAATCAAATCAACTGTGAGTAAAATGTCCTGCCTCAAATTTGCATATAATAGCTTTAGGATGTGTTATATGATGGCAAAAGAGCATTATAAATTTTGTATTTAGATAGTAAATGTTTAAACAAAATACTGCAGATGCTGGAAATCTGAAATAAAATCAGAAAATGTTGGAACCGCCTAGCAGATCTGGCAAATCTGTGGCAAGAGGAACAGAGTAAACATTTTATATCTATAACCTTTCACCAGAACTGAAAGGTCACAGACCTGACATGTTAACTGTGTATCCCTCTCCCATCAAATGCTGCCTGATCATAGAATCCTTATGGTGTAGGAGGAGGCCATTCGGCTCATCAAGACGGCACCGACCCTCTGAATGAGCATCCCGCCTAGGCCCACTCCCCCGCCCTATCCCTGTAACTCCCACCTAACCTGCACATCTTTGGACTGTGGGGGAAACCGGAGCACCCGGAGGAAGCCCACGCAGACACAGGGAGAATGTGCAAATTCAACACAATCACCTGAGGTCAGAATCGAACCCGGATTCCTGGTGCAGTGAGGTAGCAGTGTTAACTACTGTGCCACTGATCTGCAGAGTGTTTCCAGCATTTTCAGATTTTATCTGGACATCCTATTTTAATTCAATGGGAAGTTAGTTTTTGTTTGTTGTATTTTCATTATTCTGTATCCTTTTGGAATTATCCTACATAAATAGTTTAGTGGCACTAATCACACAGGTGCTATATTCTTCTCTTAGTTCAAAGTCACTTAATTCATGTTATTTTGTGATACAATTTTTACACTCGATTCTCATTTTGTGTTATCTACATTAGACAATTCAATAACTTTGTAGTATCAGGTATGGACTGTAACTCCGGTTATCTCCAGGGACACAGGAACTGATTATGCAGAAAGCCATAATTTGGAGAAATAAAGGTTTAGATTCTAACTTCATACTGTTTCTGGACCACTGATGAGTTAGAAAATACAATTATTTACAGCATACGCTGGATGAAAGTTAAAATGTAATATTTACAACTGAAAGTGCCTTAAGAGAAGTAGCTGAAAGTAAAACGATGTAGGAGCACAGATTTTAAAAGTAGCATTATAACCTCATGTTCTGAGTAGAAAATTGCACTGTTTCCTTTGTATAAAAACATTGACACAGTTTAAAAATATCTGCAGGCACCACTTTTTAGAAGCAATCCATTCTATTCGTCTTTCTGAATATCTAGGTGCTTTGAAAATCCTGCTCATTAATCTTTCCTGGTCTGTTACAGACAAATCCCGACAGTATCAACAAAAACACCTTCAACCCTGCTTGAGAATAATCTTCATGCTGCTGCTAATCTATCTGATTCATTCATGAATGAAACATTAGGATTGCACAGCACTTCATTCCAGGGACAGGAATCATTGATTGAATTTAAGGTATGTATGTCATAATTGTAATTTCTGCATCACAAAAGTGTAAATTCAGCAATTCTGTGGTTCTAGTGGGGAACCTCACTTGAGATATTGTAGGTCAGAAATAATACTGGTGGTACCAAGTGACCAGTGCATGGGAGGCCACCTGCTGAGAATGTGGTAATGCAAAATTTACTCTAGAATCTAATGTTGATTTAAGGAAAAGTTAGGTCCCCAAATGCAATGTTGTCCAATAGGATTTTGACGCTTGCTAAACTTGTGGCAATAAATATTCGCTGGATGATGCAAGATATTTGCAATATTAATAAAACAAATGCACGATCTTTTAAAAATAGATTTGAGTTTAAGCCGTTCGCAACCGAGACCAATACACATTTGTTGCCAGAGCCAGGAGAACAGCAACAAAAGGGGTTACAGTTGAACTGTACTGCAAAGCAAGCCTGCTGAATACACGCTCAAAGGGTGGTGATAATCTGTTCGCTAAAGTGTTCTGTTTCTCAATGTGTGCTCTAGTTATTTAAAAAACGGATTTCTTCAAGAGTAAAATGTTTCTTTTAAGAGAATTGATATATTCGGAAATTTGGGAGGTCAATAGGTCTTTATTTATTGGCTTTTGCACTCTGACACTTTGCATAGGAGACTCTTTTGCACTCTGTAGCCTGCCATTTTTGAACACATCATCAAGATATTTAATATACCTTTGGCTCATGGCCAGTCTCCTGTAATCTCTTCTTTTATGCCAATTCACATTCCTTTCAATCACTTGTTTCGATAAATCTATTAAAATGAAGCTCATCACATTTGGATGTGGCTGCACTGTCCCAGCTTGCTGTCCATCACTCACATGCCTGAACTGGTGAAAAACACCAACAACCAGCTGAACAAAACTAAGTTATCCAGTATGGCTAGATTCCCCAAGGAAATTTCAAGAGCAATTAGACATCTGTCCTTCCAAAGGCTAGCTTGCTTTCACAGTGCTTCACAGAGAGATACCACAGATCTAAATGTATGGTAATTTAGAGTCATCCAGAGAGAACAGGAAAAGAGAAGATAATAAACAGCAGACTATTTTTCTTGTGTCATTGAGCATGTGGCCCTTCAAATTCTAGGCCACTAGAAACCAGACAACTGAACTATATTCCGATAAACATGGTCATGGTCTGATAGATATATAACTCCTGTATAAAAGCAACGTGGTTGATCCTTGCTCTATTAAATGAAAAATAGCAAATAGCGTGTGAGACGCTTTGCCATATCTGCTGCTGCAACTTTAACACAACTCAGTATTGTGTTGCTCCAAAATTCAACAGCATCTATTTGCCACACATCAGTGGCCGATTTGCCGCATGAGGCGCGTGGCGAGCATATTGGACAAGACTGCTCTAATGTTTTTGTGTTGACTATTCTAGGCATCTTCATTTTCTCCGGATGTTTCTAAAAAGCACCTTTGTGAGCAATGTTGCCTCAGACAGGACATCAGAGGGACAAAGTACATAAATAGTTGTGAATTCTATGGTATGCAACACATGTAAAAAAATTGTTAGTTTTCCATTTTTCCCAATTAAGGGACAATTTAGCATGGCCAATCCACCCTACACATTTTTGGGTTGTTGGGGGTGAGACCCACGCAGACACAGGGACAATATGTAAACTCCACATGGACAGTGACCCGGGGTCAGGAGTGAACCTGGGTCCTCGGTGCCAAGAGGCAGCAGTGCTAACCTCTGTGCCATCGTGCCGCCCAACACATGTAAATTATTAAACAAAAAGAGAAAATGCTGGAAACAGTAGGCAAGGTGAAGAGAATAGATAATTTCAAACATAAGAGGGCAGGATTTTTCGGCCACACCCGCCCAGTGACCGGAAATTCCCGCCTGAGGTCAACGGATATTTACATGATCCACGTCCCGTCTGTGGCAATCTTACGGTGTGCGTGGCCGGAAAACTCAGCGCAGAGTCTTCATCTAAATGGAGCCAAGTGCAAATGAACCACATTTAAACTGGAAGATTGCAGTTTAAGGATCATGATATGATTGAATTTTACATCCAGTTTGAAGGAGAGGAGAGTGGGCCTGAGTTTAGTATTTTAAACTTAAGTAATTAATGGCAATTATGAGGGCATGAAAGCAGAGCTAGCTAAAGCAAACTGACAAATTAGTTAAGGAATCAGTCAGTCATGGACAGCACGATAGCACAGTGGTCAGCACAATCGCTTCACAGCTCCAGGTTCGATTCCCGGCTTGTGTCACTGTCTGTGCGGAGTCTGCACATGCTTCCCGTGTCTGCATGGGTTTGCAAAAAAGAAAAATTCAAAAGGGAGGACTCACCATCTGTAGTTAACTAAAAAGGTTAAAGATAGTAGAAAACTTAAAGAAAAAGCGTATACTTGCGCAAAAATGGGTGGCAGATCAGAAGACTGGAGAAAATATAAATAACAGCAAAGAATGACTGAAAGATTAACAAGGAGGGAAACTTACAATAATAGAAAAAGCTATCTAGAAATATAAAGACAGAAAGTAAGAGTATCTACAGTTATTTATAAAAGAAAGTTAACAAAATGAGCATTGGCTCTATAGAAAGTGAGTCTGGTGAATTAATAGTGGAAAATAAGGAGATGGCAGATGAACTGAATAGTTATTTTGCAGCGATCTTTACTGTAGATGGTACTAGTAACACCTCAGAAATAACTGTAAATCAGGAAATGGAAGGGAGGGACGAACTCAAGAAAATCACCATCACCAGGGAAGTGGTCTTTGAAGAAGTGGATGTGCTGTGCTTAGATTTCCAGACGGCATTTGATAAGGTGCCACATCAAAGTTTACTGGGGAAAATAAAAGCTCATGATGTAGGGGTAACATAATGACATGGATAGAAGATTGGCTAGCTAACAGGAAACAGAGAGTAGGCATAAATGGGTCATTTTCTGGTTGGCAAGATGTAAGTTGGTAGTTTGGTGCAGTGAGGTAACCAGGAAAGATAAGTGGTTAATCTAATTGTGCTGTTTTTCAGTTAAAAGTGCAGTGTAGATTAGTGTCTGATTGGCTGAAGTTGCCCCCACCATAAACTTAAATTAAACTAATTAATTAATTAGTGATGGCTGGTCAGGTGATGTGCTTGAGCTGCTTGATGTGGGAGCTGGCAGATCCCATTGCGAGCTGCAGCAACCACATCTGCAGTAAGTGTTGGCTGCTTGAAGAGCTCCGGCTCAGAGTTGATGAGCTGGAGTCTGAGCTTCAAACACTGAGGCACATCCGGGAGGGGGAGACTTACCTGGACACTGTGTTTCAGGAGGCAGTCACACCTGTCAGAGTAAGTAGTTTAAATCCTGCCAGTGGCCAGGGACAGCAGGGTGTGACTGCAAGTCAGGCAGGTAAAGGGAACCAGCAGTCAGGAACTCAGGAGCCTCAGCCCTTGACTCTGTCCAACAGGTATGAGGCACTTGCTCCCTGTGTGGATGGCGAACAGGGTTGCAGGAAGGATGAGTCAGCTGACCAAGGCACCGTGGTTCAGCAGGCCATTCAAGGGGATGGAGTAAATAGGCAAGTTGTAGTTGTAGGGGATTCTATTATCAGGGGGATAGATAGTATCCTTTGTGAGCAGGATAAAGAGTCCCGCATGGTATGTTGCCTGCCTGGTGGTAGGGTGCGGGACATCTCTGACCGGCTTGAAAGGATACTGGAGAGGGAGGGGGAGGATCCAGTTGTTGTGGTCCATGTCGGTACCAACAACATAGGCAAGTCTAGGAAAGAGGACCTGTTTAGAGATTATAAAGAGATAGGATTCAAATTAAAAAACAGGTCCTCAAGGGTCATAATCTCCGGATTACTGCCCGAGCCACGTGCAAATTGGCATAGGGAGGCAAGAATAAGGTAAGTTAACACGTGGCTGAAAGAGTGGTGTGGGAATGAGGGGTTCCTTTTCATGGGACACTGGCATCAGTTTTGGGACAGGGGGGACCTATACCGTTGGGATGGTCTCCACCTGAACCGAGCTGGGACCAGTGTTCTGGCGAAAAGAGTAAATAGGGCGGTCAATAGGACTTTAAACTAAAGATTGGGGGGGGAAGGGAAAGTCAGGGAACCAAGAGGTGAAGTAATCAGCGGGGAGCGTAGCTGCTTAGGAATACAAAAAAACACGAACAGACAAAACTCAAGAGTGGTTACGATTGTCCCCATCCTACAAAATATGACAGTGTAGGTAAAGGCTCAGTAAACCAAGGTCCACCACACTAAGAAAATAAAAAGGGACGGTCAATAGAGAATTAAAGGTGCTATAAATGCGTGCAGTGTACGGAACAAGGTAGATGAGCTTGTGGCCCAGATTGTGACTGGCAGGTATGATGTGGTAGGCATCACAGAGACATGGTTGCAGGGGGTTCAGGACTGGCATTTAAACATCCAGGGATTCACAACCTATCGAAAAGACAGAGAGGTGGGCAGAGGGGGCGGGGTTGCCTTGTTAATTAGGAATGAAATTAAATCAATAGCACTAAACGACATAGGGTCAGATGATGTGGAGTCTGTGTGGGTAGAGTTGAGGAACCACAAAGACAAAAAAACCATAATGGGAGTTATGTACAGGCCTCCTAACAGTGGTCAGGACCGGGGGCACAAAATGCACCACGAAATAGAAAGTGCATGTCAGAAAGGCAAGGTCACAGTGATCATGGGGGACTTCAATATGCAGGTGGACTGGGTAAATAATGCTGCCAGTGGACCCAAGGAAAGGGAATTAATTGAATGCTTACAGGAGGGCTTTTTGGAACAGCTTGTGATGGAGCCCACGAGGGAACAGGCCATTCTGGACTTAGTGTTATGTAATGAGCCAGACTTGATTAAAGATCTTAAAGTAAGGGAGCACTTAGGAGGCAGTGATCATAATATGGTCAAATTCAATCTCCAATTTGAAAGAAAGAAGGTAGAATCAGATGTAAAGGTGTTACAGTTAAATAAAGGTAACTACAGGGGCATGAGGGAGGAACTGACGAAAATCAACTGGGAGCAGAGCCTAGTGGGAAAGACAGTAGAACAGCAATGGCAGGAGTTTCTGGGAGTAATTGGGGACACAGCACAGAGGTTCATCCCAAAGAAAAGAAAGGTTATCAGAGGGGGGATTAGGCAGCCATGGCTGACAAAGGAAGTTGGGGAATGCATCAAAGCAAAAGAGAAAGCCTATAATGTGGCAAAGAGTAGTGGGAAGTCAGAAGATTGGGAAGACTACAAAAACAAACAGAGGATAACAAAGAGAGAAATAAGGAAAGAGAGGATCAAATTTGAAGGTAGGCTAGCCAGTAACATTAGGAATGATAGTAAAAGTTTCTTTAAATACATTAAAAACAAACGGGAGGCAAAAGTTGACATTGGGCCGCTCCAAAATGACGCTGGTAATTTTGTGATGGGAGACAAGGAAATAGCTGAGGAACTAAATAAGTACTTTGCGTCAGTCTTCACAGTAGAAGACATGAGTAATATCCCAACAATTCCGGAAAGTCAGGGGGCAGAGTTGAATATGGTAGCCATCACAAAGGAGAAAGTGCTAGAGAAACTAAGAGGTCTAAAAATTGATAAATCTCCGGACCCAGATGGGCTACATCCTAGAGTTCTAAAGGAGATAGCTGAAGAAATAGTGGAGGCGTTAGTTATGATCTTTCAAAAGTCACTGGAGTCAGGGAAAGTCCCAGAGGATTGGAAAATCGCTGTTGTAACCCCCCTGTTCAAGAAGGGAACAAGGAAAAAGATGGAAAATTATAGGCCAATTAGCCTAACCTCGGTTGTTGGCAAGATTCTAGAATCCATTGTTAAGGATGAGATTTCTAAATTCTTGGAAGTGCAGGGTCGGATTAGGACAAGTCAGCATGGATTTAGTAAGGGGAGGTCGTGCCTGACAAACCTGTTAGAGTTCTTTGAAGAGATAACAAATAGGTTAGACCAAGGAGAGCCAATGGATGTTATCTATCTTGACTTCCAAACGGCCTTTGATAAGGTGCCTCACGGGAGACTGCTGAGTAAAATAAGGGCCCATGGTATTCGAGGCAAGGTACTAACATGGATTGACGATTGGCTGTCAGGCAGAAGGCAGAGAGTTGGGATAAAAGGTTCTTTTTAGGAATGGCAACCGGTGACGAGTGGTGTCCCGCAGGGTTCAGTGTTGGGGCCACAGCTGTTCTCTTTATATATTAACGATCTAGATGACAGGACTGGGGGCATTCTGGCTAAGTTTGCCGATGATACAAAGATAGGTGGAGGGGCAGGTAGTATGGAGGAGATGGGGAGGCTGCAGAAAGATTTAGACAGTTTAGGAGAGTGGTCCAAGAAATGGCTGATGAAATTCAACGTGGGCAAGTGCAAGGTCTTGCACTTTGGAAAAAAGAATAGAGGCATGGACTATTTTCTAAACGGTGACAAAATTCATAATGCTGAAGTGCAAAGGGACTTGGGAGTCCTAGTCCAGGATTCGCTAAAGGTAAACTTGCAGGTTGAGTCCGTAATTAAGAAAGCAAATGCAATGTTGTCATTCATCTCAAGAGGCTTGGAATATAAAAGCAGGGATGTACTTCTGAAGCTTTATAAAGCATTAGTTAGGCCCCATTTAGAATACTGTGAGCAATTTTGGGCCCCACACCTCAGGAAGGACATACTGGCGCTGGAGCGGGTCCAGCGGAGATTCACACGGATGATCCCAGGAATGGTAGGCCTAACATACGATGAACGTCTGAGGATCCTGGGATTATATTCATTGGAGTTTAGGAGGTTGAGGGGAGATCTAATAGAAACTTACAAGATAATGAATGGCTTAGATAGGATGTAGGGAAGTTGTTTCCATTAGCAGGGGAGACTAGGACCCGGGGGCACAGCCTTAGAATAAAAGCGAGTCACTTTAGAACAGAGATGAGGAGAAATTTCTTCAGCCAGAGAGTGGTGGGTCTGTGGAATTCATTGCCACAGAGGGCGGTGGAGGCCGGGGCGTTGAGTGTCTTTAAGACAGAAGTTGATAAATTCTTGCTTTCTCGAGGAATTAAGGGCTATGGAGAGAGAGCGGGTAAATGGAGTTGAAATCAGCCATGATTTAATGGTGGAGTGGACTCGATGGGCCGAATGGCCTTACTTCCACTCCTATGTCTTATGGTCTTATGGTAATGAACGGTGTGACACGGGAATCAGTTATGGTTGCTGAATTTGCTGATGACATAAATAAAAATAGGACAGTAAATTGTGCCAGATATGGGATAGGTTAAGTGAGTGGACAAAAATCTGGCAAATGTAGTTTTAAATGGGAAAATGTGAAATTATTCATTTTTGGAGGAAGAATAAAAAAGAGCCATAGTATCTAAATTGTGAGAGATTACAAGGCTCTGAAATGCAGAGGGACCTGGGTGTCCTTGTGCATGAATCACAAAAGGTCAGTATGTGGGTACAGCAAGTATTGAGAAACACTAATAGAATGTTATCACTTATTGCAAGTGGAATTGAATATAAAATTGGGAAGTTATGCTTCAGTTATACAGGGCATTGGTGAGACCACACCTGGAGTACAGTGTACAGTATTTGTCTCCTGAAGCATCTGTATTCTCCAACATTGAGCTGCAAATCCTGCCCTTCCTTTAACCATGTTTCTGTGATAACCACAATATCGTAATTTCAAGTATTAATAAGTGCTCTGAGTTCATCAGCCTTACCCGCTATACTTCTGGCTTTGAAACAAATACACTTCAAACCACTGTGTTTGAGCATACAGGGTGATGCTGTTCTCTTATTTTTGTGCTCTATTTCCCCTTCAGTTTTTACACCTTCTAAGCTAGCGCACTGGTTCCCACCCCACTGCCATACTAGTTTAAATCCTCCAGAGTGACCTAGCTAACCTCCCAGCCAGGATATTGGTGCCTCTCCAGTTTAGATGCAACCCGTACTTCTTGTACAGGCCATACTTGCCCCAGAAGAGATCCCAGTGGTCCAGAAATCTGAAACCCTCTCTCCTGGACCACCAGCTCAGCCACGTATTTAGCTGCACTATCCTCCTATTTCTAGCCTCACTGGCACTTGGCACAGGGAGTAATCCTGCGATTACAACCCTAGAGGTCCTGCTTTTTAGCTTATTGCCTAACTCCCTGAACTCCTTCTGCAGGACCTCATCACTCTTCCTGCCTATGTCCTTAGTACCTATGTGTACTAAGACCTCTGGTGTTCACCCTCCCCCTTCAGGATGTCCTGTGTTCGTTCAGAGACCTCCTTTACCCTGGCACCAGGGAGGCAACATACCATCCTGGAGTCTCTTTTCCATCCACAGAAGCGCCTATCTGTGCCCCTTACTGATATAACTATCGCTCTCCTGCACTTTGCCCTTCCCTGCTGAGCAACAGAGCCAGCTGTGGTGCTACTGTTCTGGCTGCTGTTGTTTTCCCCTGGTAGGCTTTCCCCCTCAACCGTATCCAAAACGGTATACCTGTTAGAAAGGGGGACAGCCACAGGGGATTCCTGCACTGACTGCCTGCCCTTCCTAGCTTGGGTGTGACCACATCTCTATAACTCCTATCTATGATGCTTTCTGTCACCTGCATGCTCCTAAGTGCATCCAACTGCTGCTCCAACTGTGAGGAGCTGCCATTGGTTACACTTGCTGCAGATGTAGTCGACCTGAATGCTGGAAGCATCCCGGATCTGCCACATCTCACAGTTCGAGCACTGCACCCCGCTGAATGACATATATGCACTGGTTAATTAATTCAAAATAAACATTTAAATTGTTATTAGATTAAGTTACGATTAACTATGTTTTCAAGGGGAAGTGATAAAGCGATTGCTGGGGGAGTGGGCCGGTGATGGCAGAGTCGAGGGCCGGGAAATGCCCTGCTTGTGGGGTGGGGCTTGGAAGGATGGTCAAGGCAGATAGGAAGGACAGGGTGTGGTGAGAGACCCCTGGTCAGAGTGGTGGCATGGAACGTACGAGGGTTGAGAAGACCGGTGAAGAGAGTGCGAGTTTTCCCACATCTGAAGGGCTTGAAGGCAGTCCTGGTACTGTTACAGGAGACCTGTCAAGGACCAGATGAGGCTGAACAAGGGTTGAGTGAGCCAGGTGTTCCAATCTGGCTTAGCTAGCAGGGCCCAGGGGGTGGCTATGCTGGTGGGTAAATGGGTGAGGTTCTAAATGGAGACAGTGGCGGCGGATCAGAGGGGTAAGCACGTGATAGTGATGGGTGCGCTGGAGGGGAGATTGGTGGTGTTGGTTTGCTTATATGCCCCGAACTTACATGACACTGGGTTTGTGAGGAGGATGCTAGCGGCCATACCGGACACTGGGTTTGTGAGGAGGATACAAGCAGTCATAATGGACATGGATACCCACTAGTTGATAATGATGGGAGGATTGGAATATGGGGCGTCATTCTCCGACCCCCCGCCGGGTTGGAGAATCACTGGGGGCTGCCGTGAATCCCGCCCCTGCCGGTTGCCGAAGTCTCCGGCACCGGATATTCGGTGGGGGCGGAATTCGGGCCGTGCCGGTTGGCGGTACCCTCCCGCTGGATTCTCCGGCCCGGATGGGCCGAAGTCCCGCCGATAAATTGCCTTTCCCGCCGGCGTGGATTAAACCACCTTTTGAACGGCGGGACAAGGCAGCGTGGGTGGGCTCCGGGGTCCTGGGGGGGGGCACGGGGCGATCTGGCCCCGGGGGGTGCCCCCACGGTGGCCTGGCCCGTGATCGGGGCCCACCGATCCGCGGGCTGGCCTGTGCCGTGGGGGCACTCTTTCCCTTCCGCCTCCACCACGGTCTCCACCATGGCGGAGGCGGAAGAGACTCCCTCCACTGCGCATGCGAGGGAAACTGTCAGCGGCTGCTGACGCTCCCACGCATGTGCTGCCCGGGGATGTCATTTCCGCGCCAGCTGGCGGGGCAACAAAGGCCGTTTCCGCCAGCTGGCGGGGCGGAAATTCCTCCGGCGCCGGCCTAGCCCCTCAATGTTGGGGCTCGGCCCCCAAAGGTGCGGAGCGTTCCGCACCTTTGGGGCGGCGCAATGCCCGTCTGATTGGCGCCGTTTTGGGCGCCAGTCGGCGGACATCGCGCCGTTTCGGGAGAATTTCGCCCATGGTGTTGGACCTGAGTATGGATAAGCTGAGGCCATGCTCATGGCCCCCTCGGGGGGGGGGGGGGGGCTATAGCTGTTATGGGGGGTTTATGAAGGAGTTGGGAGGAATGAACCCGTGGAGGTTTTTGCACCCATGGGACAAGGAGTATTCATTTTTCCCCTCAGTGCACAAGGTGTATTCGAAGATTGACTTTTTTGTGGTAGGGAAAGTGTTGCTAGCTGGGGTAAAGAAGGCGGAATACTTAGCGATTGTGATGTTGGATCACGCGCTGTACTGGTTGGTCCTGGAGAAGGGGCCGGCCCAGAGACCGGCGTGGAAGCTGGATGTTGGCTTTTTGGCAGACCAAACTTATGAATTAAGATGGGGAGGGTGTGGAGGATTATGTAGAGTTTAATCAAAATGGGGCGGTCTCATCACTGGGGAGTCTGGGAGGCATTGAAGGCGATAGTGAGGAGTCACGTCATCGCTTTTAAGGCAAAGGTGAATTGGAGGCATGGGAGGAGCGGCAACGGCCGATTGAGGAGATTTTGGAGGTGGATGGAAGAAACTCGGGGGATCCAGAGCCGGGGCTGTTGGTGAGGAGGAAGGAGTTGCAAGCGAAGTTTGACCTCCTGTCTACGGGCAGGGTGGTTTATCAGTTGTAGTGAGCGCGGGGGGGCTGTGTATGAGTATGGTCAGAAGGTCAGTCGATTCTTAGCGGGCCACCTGCAAGGGAGATTGTGCGGATTACGGATGGGACAGGAGGGGTGGTGGTGGCTCTGGAGCAGGTAAATAGGGTTTTTGTGGACTTTTAAAGGGGTTACATAAGTTGGAGCCACCGGAAGATGAATCGAGGATGAGGGAGTTTCAGAGGTGGGAGAGGTGGAAAGGGCCGGGTTGGAGGAGCCATTGGGTCTGGAGGAAGTGAAGGCAGCAATAGGGAAAATGCAGTTGGGTAAGGTGGCTGGGCTAGATAGGTTCCCGGTGGAGTTCTATAAAAAGTTTAAGGACACGTTGGCGTCGCTGATGGTGGAAATGTTTGAGGATGCAAAGACGAAGGTGTGGGGGGGGGTTACATAAGAACATAAGAACTAGGAGCAGGAGTAGGCCATCTGGCCCTTCAAGCCCGTCCCGCCATTCAATGAGATCATGGCTGATCGTTTGTGAACTCAGCTCCACTTTCCGGCCCGAACACCACAACCCTTGATCCCTTTATTGTTCAAAAAACTATCTATCTTTATCTTAAAAACATTTAATGAAGGAGCCTCAACTGCTTCACTGGGCAAGGAATTCCATAGATTCACAACCCTTTGGGTGAAGAAGTTCCTCCTAAACTCAGTCCTAAATCTACTTCCCCTTATTTTGTGGCTATGCCCCCTAGTTCTGCTTTCAGCTGCCAGTGGAAACAACCTGCCCGCATCTATCCTGTCTATTCCCTTCATAATCAGAGCTGATATTGCCAAGGCCACAATGCACGCTGTAGATGAAACACTGTCCAAGTTGAAAGCGACGCATCAGACATCGCCCTTGCCGCCACCCTCAATCAGGCAGGCAGGCCTGTGGCATTCATTTCCCGCCCCCTTCATGCCTCTGAAATTCGGCACTCACCCGTCGAAAAGGAGGCCCAAGCTATCGTTGAAGCTGTGTGGCATTGGAGGCATTACCTGGCCGGCAGGAGATTCACTCTCCTCACTGACCAACGGTCGGTAGCCTTTATGTTCAACAACACACATCGGGGCAAGATCAAAAATGATAAAATCTTGCGGTGGAGAATCGAGCTCTCCACCTATAATTACGAGATTAGGTATCGCCCTGGCAAACTCAACGAGCCCCCAGACATTCTATCCCGAGGTACATGTGCCAGTGCACAGGTAGACCGACTCCGGATCCTGCACGACAGCCTTTGTCACCCAGGGGTCACACGGTGTGGTAGTCTGTGTAGAGGTATTACGGTACCTGGTAATGCTGGAACACCATTGGTAGATACTGTATGTTTCCTATTGGTCAAGCTGTATGGTAGCTCCGCCCTGCAAGGCGGGGTATAAGAGCCCGTGCCGCCCCAGCAGCCTTCATTCTGTACCTGAGCTGCTGGGGTAAACATCTAGAACAAAGAAAAGTACAGCACAGGAACAGGCCCTTTGGCCCTCCAAGCCCGTGCCGACCATGCTGCCCGACTAAACTACAATCTTCTACATTTCCTGGGTCCGTATCCCTCTATTCCCATCCTATTCATGTATTTGTCAAGATGCCCCTTAAATGTCACCATCGTCCCTGCTTCCACCACCTCCTCCGGTAGCGAGTTCCAGGCACCCACTACCCTCTGTGTAAAAGATTTGCCTCGTACATCTACTCTAAACCTTGCCCCTCACACCTTAAACCTTTGCCCCCTAGTAATTGACCCCTCTACCCTGGGGAAAAGCCTCTGACTATCCACTCTGTCTATGCCCCTCATAATTTTGTAGACCTCTATCAGGTCGCCCCTCAACCTCCGTCGTTCCAGTGAGAACAAACCGAGTTTATTCAACCGCTCCTCATAGCTAATGCCCTCCATACCAGGCAACATTCTGGTAAATCTCTTCTGCACCTCTCTAAAGCCTCCACAGCCTTCTGGTAGTGTGGCGACCAGAATTGAACACTATACTCCAAGTGTGGCCTAACTAAGGTTCTATACAGCTGCACCATGACTTGCCAATTCTTATACTCAATGCCCTGGCCAATTAAGGCAAGCATGCCGTATGCCTTCTTGACTACCTTCTCCACCTGTGTTGTCCCTTTCAGTGACCTGTGGACCTGTACACCTAGATCTCTCTGACCTTCAATACTCTTGAGGGTTCTACCATTCACTGTATATTCCCTGATGTGGAGATGCCGGCGTTGAACTGGGGTGAGCACAGTACGAAGTCTTACAACACCAGGTTAAAGTCCAACAGATTTGTTTCGATGTCACTAGCTTTCAGAGCACTGCTCCTTCCTCAGGTGAATGAAGAGGTATGTTCCAGAAACACCTATATAGACAAATTCAAAGATGCCAAACAATGCTAGGAATGCGACCATTAGCAGGTGATTAAATCTTTACAGATCCAGAGATGGGGTAACCCCAGGTTAAAGAGGTGTGAATTGTATCAAGCCAGGACAGTTGGTAGGATTTTGCAGGCCAGATGGTGGGGGATGAATGTAATGCGACATGAATCCCAGGTCCCGGTTGAGGCCGCACTCATGTGAGCGGAACTTGGCTATAAGTTTCTGCTCGGCGATTCTGCGTTGTCGCGCGTCCTGAAGGCCGCCTTGGAGAACGCTTACCCGGAGATCAGAGGCTGAATGCCCTTGACTGCTGAAGTGTTCCCCGACTGGAAGGGAACATTCCTGCCTGGTGATTGTTGCGCGATGTCCGTTCATTCGTTGTCGCAGCGTCTGCATGGTCTGGCCAATGTACCACGCTTCGGGACATCCTTTCCTGCAGCGTATGAGGTACACAACGTTGGCCGAGTCGCACGAGTATGTACCGCGTACCTGGTGGGTGGTGTTCTCACGTGCAATAGTGGTATCCATGTCGATGATCTGGCACGTCTTGCAGAGATTGCCATGGCAGGGTTGTGTGGTGTCGTGGTCACTGTTCTGAAGACTGGGTAGTTTGCTGCAAACAATGGTTCGTTTGAGGTTGCGCGGTTGTTTGAAGGCAAGTAGTGGAGGTGTGGGGATGACCTTGGCAAGATGTTCATCGTCATCAATGACGTGTTGAAGGCTGTGAAGAAGATGACGTAGTTTCTCCGCTCCGGGGAAGTACTGGACGACGAAGGGTATTCTGTCGGTTGTGTCCCATGTTTGTCTTCTGAGGAGGTCGGTGCGGTTTTTCGCTGTGGCGCGTTGGAACTGTCACTCGATGAGTCAAGTGCCATATCCCGTTCGTACGAGGGCATCTTTCAACGTCTGTAGATGTCTGTTACGCTCCTCCTCGTCTGAGCAGATCCTGTGTATACGGAGCGCTTGTCCATAGGGGATGGCTTCTTTAATGTGTTTAGGGTGGAAGCTGGAGAAGTGGAGCATCATGAGCATCATCAGGAGCATCACTCGTCTCCATCAAGGACGGTCACCTCAGCACTTCGCTTTACCGCAAACCCACGGATAAGCTCATGATGCTCCACTTCTCCAGCTTCCATACTATCGCAACAATCACCAGGCAGGAATGTTCCCTTCCAGTCGGGGAACACTTCAGCAGTCAAGGGCATTCAGCCTCTGATCTCCGGGTAAGCATTCTCCAAGGCGGCCTTCAGGACGCGCGACAACGCAGAATCGCCGAGCAGAAACTTATAGCCAAGTTCCGCACACATGAGTGCGGCCTCAACCGGGACCTGGGATTCATGTCGCATTACATTCATCCCCCACCATCTGGCCTGCAAAATCCTACCAACTGTCCTGGCTTGATACAATTCACACCTCTTTAACCTGGGGTTACCCCATCTCTGGATCTGTAAAGGTTTAATCACCTGCTAATGGTCGCATTCCTAGCATTGTTTGGCATCTTTGAATTTGTCTATATATGTGTTTCTGGAACATACCTCTTCATTCACCTGAGGAAGGAGCAGTGCTCTGAAAGCTAGTGACATCGAAACAAACCTGTTGGACTTTAACCTGGTGTTGTAAGACTTCGTACTGTATATTCCCTACCTGCATTAGACCTTCCAAAATACATTACCTCACATTTGTCCGGATTAAACTCCATCTGCCATTTCTCCGCCCAAGTCTCCAAACAATCTAAATCCTGCTGTATCCTCTGACAGTCCTCATCGCTATCCGCAATTCCACCAATCTTTGTGTCGTCTGCAAACTTACTAATCAGACCAGTTACATTTTCCTCCAAATCATTTATATATACTACAAACAGCAAAGGTCCCAGCACTGATCCCTGAGGAACACCACTAGTCACAGCCCTCCAATTAGAAAAGCATCCTTCCATTGCTACTGTCTGCCTTCTCTGACCTAGCCAGTTCTGTATCCACCTTGCCAGCTCACCCCTGATCCCGTGTGACTTCACCTTTTGTACTAGTCTACCATGAGGGACCTTGTCAAAGGCCTTACTGAAGTCCATATATACAACATCCATTGCCCTACCTGCATCAATCATCTTTGTGACCTCCTCGAAAAACTCTATCAAGTTAGTGAGACACGACCTCCCCTTCACAAAACCATGCTGCCTCTCACTAATACGTCCATTTTCTTCCAAATGGGAGTAGATCCTGTCTCGAAGAATTCTCTCCAGTAATTTCCCTACCGCTGACGTAAGGCTCACTGGCCTGTAGTTCCCTGGATTATCCTTGCTACCCTTCTTAAACAGAGGAACAACATTGGCTATTCTCTAGTTCTCCGGGACATCACCTGAAGACAGTGAGGATCCAAAGATTTTGGTCAAGGCCTCAGCAATTTCCTCTCTAGCCTCCTTCAGTATTCTGGGGTAGATCCCTTCAGGCCCTTTGGACTTATCTACCTTACTATTTTTCAAGACGCCCAACACCTCGTCTTTTTGGATCTCAATGTGACCCAGGCTATCTACGCGCACCCTTCTCCAGACTCAACATCTACCAATTCCTTCTCTTCGGTGAATACTGATGCAAAGTATTAATTTAGTACCTCGCCCATTTCCTCTGGCTCCACACATAGATTCCCTTGCCTATCCTTCAGTGGGCCAACCCTTTCCCTGGCTACCCTCTTGCTTTTTATGGACATGGAAAAAGCCTTGGGATTTTCCTTAACCCTATTTGCCAATGACTTTTCGTGACCCCTTCTAGCCCTCCTGACTCCTTGCTTAAGTTCCTTCCTACTTTCCTTATATTTCACACAGGCTTCGTCTGTCCCAGCCTTTTAGCCCTGACAAATGCCTCCTTTTTCTTTTTGACGAGGCTTACAATATCTCTCGTTATCCAAGGTTCCCGAAAATTGCCGTATTTATCTTTCTTCCTCACAGGGACATGCCGGTCCTGAATTCCTTTCAACTGACACTTGAAAGCCTCCCACGTGTCAGATGTTGATTTACCCTCAAACATCCGCCCCCAATCTAGGTTCTTTAGTTCCCGCCTAATATTGTTATAATTAGCCTTCCCCAAATTTAGCAGATTCACCCTAGGACCACTCTTATCCTTGTCCACCAGCACTTTAAAACTTACTGAATTGTGGTCACTGTTCCCGAAATGCTCCCCTACTGAAACTTCTACCACCTGGCCGGGCTCATTCCCCAATACCAGGTATAGTACCGCCCCTTCCCTAGTTGGACTGTTTACATATTGTTTTAAGAAGCCCTCCTGGATGCTCCTTACAAGCTCTGCCCCGTCTAAGCCCCTGGCACTAAGTGAGTCCCAGTCAATATTGGGGAAGTTGAAGTCTCCCATCACCACAACCCTGTTGATTTTACTCTTTTCCTAAATCTGTCTACCTATCTGCTCATCTATCTCCCGCTGGCTGTTGGGAGGCCTGTAGTAAACCCCCAACATTGTGACTGCACCCTTCTTATTCCTCATCTCTACCCATATAGCCTCACTGTCTTCTGAGGTGTCCTACCATACTACAGCTGTGATATCCTCCCTAACCAGTAGCACAACTCCGCCATCCCTTTTACATCCCCCTCTATCCCGCCTGAAACATCTAAATCCTGGAACATTTAGCTGCCAATCCTGCCCTTCCCTCAACCAGGTCTCTGTAATGGCAACAACATCATAGTTCCAAGTACTAATCCAAGCTCTAAGTTCATCTGCCTTACCCGTAATACTTCTTGCATTAAAACATATACACTTCAGGCCACCAGACCCGCTGTGTTCAGCAACTTCACCGTGTCTGCTCTGCCTCAGAGCCATACTGTCCCTATTCCCTAGTTCTCCCTCAATGCTCTCACCTTCTGACCTATTGCTCCTGTGCCCACCCCCCTGCCATACTAGTTTAAACCCTCCCGTGTGACACTAGCAAACCTCGCGGCCAGGATATTTATGCCTCTCCAGTTTAGGTGCAACCCGTCCTCCTTATATAGGTCACACCTGCCCGGAAGAGCTCCCAGTGGTCCAGATAACTGAAACCCTCCCTCCTACACCAGCTGTTTAGCCACGTGTTTAGCTGCTCTGTCTTCCTATTTCTAGCCTCACTGGCACGTGGCACAGAGAGTAATCCCGAGATTACAACCCAAGAGGTCCTGTCTTTTAACTTTCTGCCTAGCTCCCTGAACTCCTGCTGCAGGACCTCATGCCCCTTCCTGCCTATGTCGTTAGTACCAATATGTACAACGACCTCTGCCTGTTTGCCCTCCCCCTTCAGGATGCCCTCTATCCGTTCGGAGACATCCTGGATCCAGGCACCAGGGAGGCAACATACCATCCTGGAGTCTCTTTCACATCCACAGAAGGGCCTATCTATGCCCCTGACTATAGAGTCCCCTATGACTATTGCTCTTCTGCGCTTTGACCCTCCCTTCTAAACATCAGAGCCAGCCGTGGTGCCACTGCTCTGGCTGCTGCTGTTTTCCCCTGATAGGCTATCCCCCCTGACAGTATCCAAAGGGGTATACCGGTTTGAGAGGGGGACAACCACAGGGGATTCCTGCAGTGACTGCCTGGTCCTTTCTGGTGGTCACCCATTTCTCTGCCTGCACCTTGGATGTGACCACATTTATATAACTGCTATCTATGACGCTTTCCGCCACCTGCATGCTCCTAAGTGCATCCAATTGCTGCTCCAACCGAACCATGCGGTCTGTGAGGAGCTCCAGTTGGGTGCACTTTCTGCAGATGAAGCCATCCGGGACGCTGGAAGCCTCCCGGACCTGCCACATCTCACAGTCAGAGCACAGCACCCCTCTAACTGACATTGCGTCAATTAATTAGTAAATTAAAGTTAAGAGTTAAAATAAAAAAATAAAAAGTTACTGTTAACTATCTGTTTCCTGGCACTAGATTTCTACTATAAATGTGAAAGCTAAATACAGTACTCTCTGATCTCTGGCTTAGATACCCCTCTAAATTGTAATTAAGTAATTATGTTTAATTAGTTTACCAATGCTTAATTTTTTAAATTTAGTGTAGATTCCCAACCAGCCACTCAGGTCACAGCTTTTCTGTGATGTCACTTCAGTTTCCCCCCCCCCCCCTCCACACACACACACAATTTGAAAAGATAATAAAAGTAAAAATGAGTAAAAAATCACTCACTTACCTTCTGAGGGTATCCGATTAAAAGTTACAGGCCAGAAGAAAGAGAGAGAACATAACCGTAGGGAAAAAGCACCTTCTCCCACTCAGCACTGAATTACCTCAGTGCACCAAATTACTAAATTTCAAATTCCCACTCTGGATGTGGCTTACTCACTCAGGCTGTGTCTCTTTGACCTGCGCAACGCTTACTGAGTGCGCTTTCTGTCTGTCTTTTATACAGACTTCAGGATGACTCACACTACTTAAACTTCAAAGAGAAGAATACAATGTGTACCTTTGTGCCCCTAAACAGGCCTCCGGTGACTGCCAGATAACTGCCTCTCAGCAATTAGGGTGGGGGCAGCTTCAGCCAATCAGACACTAATCTACACTGCACTTTTAACTCAAAAACAGCAGAATTAGATTTAGATTTACCACTTACCTTTCCTGGTTACCTCACTGCACCAAATTACCAAGTTTCAAATTCCCACTCTGGATGTGTCTTACTCACTCAGGCTGTGTCTCTTTGACCTGCGCAATCTAGCTTATTAAAGCCTTCAGTTGGACTACAACCTCGCTTTAGTGGTCATTGATCGTGCATCACACGGTTGTACCACTTCATTAAGGCACAAAATTTGCCCCACTCCGTCGAGGAAGTAAGGACAACCACCAGGGACTGCCAGGTCTGTGCAAAGTGCAAGCGGCACTTCTACCGGCCGGACCGTGCGCGTCTGGTGAAGGCCTCCCGCCCCTTTGAACGCCTCAGCATGAACTTCAAAGGCCCCCTCCCCTCCACCGATCGTCACACATATTTTCTCAGTGTGATCGATGAATACTCCCGTTTCCCCATCGCCATCCCTTGCCCCGACATGACGTCTTCCACCGTCATTAAAGCCCTCAATTCGATCTTCACTCTGTTTGGTTTCCCCGCCTACATCCACAGTGACAGGAGATCCTCATTCATGAGTGATGAGCTGCATCAGTTCCGGCTCAGCAGGGGTATCACCTCCAGCAGAACGACAAGCTACAACCCCCGGGGAAACGGACAGGTAGAAAGGGAGAATGGGATGGTGTGGAGGGCCGTCCAGCTGGCCCTACGGTCCAGAAATCTCCCGACCGCCCGCTGGCAAGAGGTCCTCCCTGATGCACTACATTCCATTCGCTCGTTACTCTGCACTGCCACTAACAATACACCGCATGAGTGTCTTTTTGCCTTCCCCAGAAAGTCGCTCCCGACTTGGCTGACAGCTCCGGGAACCGTGCTTCTCCGTAAACATGTGCGACTCCACAAGGCGGACCCGTTGGTGGAGAGGGTACACTTGCTCCATGCAAACCCCCAGTACGCCTACGTGGCGTTCCCCGACGGCCGCCAGGATACTGTCTCCCTCAGGGACCTGGCACCAGCAGGTTCCACCCCCACACCACCCCCGGCGCCACCCTCCCTTCCCCCGTTGCTCACAACACCACCCCCCCAGGTCTGTCCGTCCTCCCCCTGCCCACGCCCGTCGATGAAGAGGATTTTGGCACGCTCCCGGAGTCGCCCTCGACCAGGTCAGCACCAACATCGCCGTCACCACTTCGTCACTCTCAAAGGACCATCAAGGCCCTGGACAGGCTGAACCTCTGACCGGTCCACCGGATGCCAAGAGACATTTGTTTTGCTCTGTAAATATTAAAATCATGATTGTTTATAGTTATCCACCACCCCCGCTGGACTCAATTTTAACAGGGGGTGAATGTGGTAAACCACTGTTGTACTTATATTAGAGGTTGTATGGTAGAACCTGCACTACAGGTTCGCCTGTGGCCTCTGCCTGCTGGCTCCGCCCAGGAGGCCGAGTATAAATATGTGTGCCCTCCAGCTTGCAGCCATTTCGCCAGCTGCTGTGGGAGGCCACACATCTGATACTAATAAAGCCTCAATTTGGATTCAACTTTCGTCTTTAAGTCAAATTGATTGTGCCTCAAGTGTAAGGGGGGCTTTAGAGATATGCAGGTGCAGAATTTTGTGAGAAAGACCTTTTCGAATTTCCCAATGGCACCACCCGCCTCGTTGTTGGAGGAGGTGCTGTCAGTGGGGGGGCTGGAGAGTGGGGTTGTCTCAACGATTTATGGTAGGATTATGAAGGAGGAGAAGGAGCCGATGGAGGGGGTCAAGGTTAAGTGAGAGGAAGAGTTGGAAATGGTGCTGGAGGAAGGATTACAGTACAAAGTGCTGTGAAAGGTCAATGCCTTGAATTTGTGTGCGAGGCTGGGATTGATTCAGCTAAAGGTGGTGTACAGGGCGCACTTAACGAAGGCGAGGATGAGCCAGTTGTTTGAATGGATGGAGAATAGTTGTGAGTCGTTTAGAAAGGGCCCAGCCAACCATGTCCATTTGTTCTGGTCCTGCCTGAAGTTGGGAAGGTATTGGCGGTCAGTGTTTAGCACCATGTCCTAGGTTTTGCATGTGGATCTGGAGCAGGGTCCTCTAGAGGCCATATTAGACTCGTGGACCTGCTGGAGATGCAGATGGGTGCAGGGGCAGGTCTTGGCCTTCGCCTCGTTGATTGCTCTCAGGTGGGTCCTGTTGGGTTGGAGGTCAGCTTCTCCCCCCAGTGCCTCAGCATGGTTGGAGTTTTTGGCCTTGGAAAGCGAATCAGAGATGATATTGAATGGCAGAACAGGCTCAAGGAGCCGAGTGCTTACTCCTGCTCCCAATTCGTATGTATGTACGTGCAGTTGAACTAGGACTGGGTAGGTGACTGGTTTTCATTAGATGCTGCTCTCAAGCAAGCATTAGATGGTGTGCAAGAGTAACATGGTATGAGTATCCATCAGATTTGCATCTGACCGCTATTCATTATGACATAGTTGAACTCAATAAAGCAGTGCATCAAAACTGTGCTCCACTACTACACCATGCTCGGTTTGCAAGCCATGTATTCCTGGAGGTTTATGAAATGACCATTCGCCTTCAGCCACCATACTCTCACATTCCTGCCACTAGTCACTTGACATATGTATCCCTGAGGTGCAATACTGTCCCATGATTTGGAAAGTGTCAATTATTCCTTACTCATGTAGATGATTTTTCCCATCTCCAATAGTTTAAACTAATAAATAAAGATGCTCAAAGGAAACATCAGAATTATTTTCTTTAGTACCCGAATGATCTTTCTTTGGTTTATGTTGCTTGCAGCAGAGTCTAGGACAGTGATAGGCAATCTAGGCTAGTGAGTGGACTTCATGAAAGGCCCTCGTTCATCTGAGTGGGCCGCAAGACTGAAATCAGGTACAATCATCATGTACCTCACTTCATTTGCCCTTGCTTTATGTGTGCATCACTTCAGTCATACTGGTAGGAAAAAAAACTACTTCGACGGAAATCAACGGAATGTGGCAACCTTACTATTATGTAGGCAATAGACAACAAAATGTCTCAAGGCGACTTCCAGTGACGGGGATGTGCTGAACGGACACGTGAAAGGTGGCGCCCCTTCAGGAGACTTGAAATTAGGCACTTTTAGCCCCAAAATAGACCGCTAAGCCCAGAGGAAAAAACTCACCCTCCTTCACCACCACAATGAACGAGGTATGCCAGGCAACAATTTGAGGAGCCGGAAGGACGGCAGAATCAGCAAAAGCCTGGAGAGGAAGATTGAGACAACGACAAACATGCGGGGCGACGAGGAATTGGCCGCATCCGAACGGGGTGGGCCGCCAGGACATAGTGCTCCAAATGCACAGGGCAGTCATCAAATTAGAGGTGATGGCGACGTTGAAGGCAGCGTTAGCAGTGACACTGGTCCCCTTTCAAGCGGCGCTGGAAAAGGTGGAGCGGCAACTGGAGACACAGGAGGCAATGATCAGAGATCTGGAGAAGGCTGAGGTCGACCAGATTGACTGGATTGCCTCACTGAGAACGGAGATGTCAAGGCTGGCGGTGACATAAGGGACGCTGAGGGGGAGGTTGAAGACCAAAACAATCGCTCTCTCTGTCAAAAGCCTCACACTGTGGGCCTACTGGGAGGTACCAAGGGCAGGAGCCCTACGGAGTACGTGGCCCAGATGCTGGGCAAGCTTGTTGGAGGGGAAAGCTTCCCCATGCCCCAGAGGTGGACAGAGCCCACAGGTCACTCCAGCCAAAGCCCAAAGCAGAGGACCAGCCGCAGGCCATCATCGTGAAAATGCACTGGTAGTAAGACAGGGAAAATATCCTGAATTGGGCAAGGCACACACGATCCTGTAAATGGGAGGGGCACTCAATCCCTGTGCATCAGGACAGAATTCAACGCAGCCAATACTTCGGGCCTATACAAAAGCCAAGTGCGGTTTGGGATGCTGTACCCCACCAAACTTTGGGTGACTTTCCAGGGTAGGGAGTACTACTTCACCGCACGGCAGAAACAGACACATTCATGTGGAAGCATGGGCTGGGAAGGCAGTGACACCAGCAGTGAAGCAGAACTGTAGTTTCATCAGTTTAAGAAGAATAAATTGGGAAAGCATGTTGGCGATGTGGTTCGCACTGCTGCCTCATGGCTCCGAGGACCCGGGTTCTATCCCGACCCGGGTCATTGTCCATGTGAAGTTTGCACATACTCCCCGTGTCTGCGTGTTTCTCACCCCCACAACCCAAAAAGATGTGCAGGGTAGGTGAATTGGGCACGCTAAATTGCCCCTTTACTAGAAAAAAAAAATTGGGTACTCTAAAAGAAGAGACTAATTGTACGGGATAGATTTGCCCCGTCTTCGATCTGACATTGAGTCTCAGGAAGAAGGGAGTGAGAGTAGTAGGACAAAGAAAAGGATGAGGAGGAGGAAAGGCGGGGGAGAGAAATGCAACAGGAGGGGAAGGTAAAGATCGCTCTGGGGGAGCACCACATGAGCGGGTGAGCTAACTCAGGGAAGTAGGGGGGTGGGGGCCACGGCATAACTCCCAACGGGGAGAGAGTCCCTAGCTGGGGGGGGGGGGGACAACTCTATATGGGGGGGAAAAGCTGGTGAGGGGTGGACATACCTCGGGGAAAAGACAGGAGGATGGGATAAAACACTACCTACGACAGATGCCACATGGCGACAAACGGAAACGAGCACTGCAAACAGCCATCTTGGATGGCCCCCAAACAAAGGGAAACCCTGGAGTGCAGGGGCACATCCATATGGCGTACACATGACCCTGGACAAAAGGAAACCCTGGAGCGCAGGGGCACAGCCACATGGTGAGCACGGTGACCAAGGACATCTTGGATGGCCCCCAAAACAAAGGGATACCTCGGAGTGCAGCAGCGTATCCACAAGGTAAGTATGATTGACCCCACAGAAAAAGGGGGGACAGAACCCCCTCCCGCCCATCAGAAAAGCCACCTCAAACGTCAGGGGACTTAATAGCCTGGTGAAAAGATCCAGAGTCTTTGCCCATCTGAAAAGTCTGAGAGCCAATATAGTGTTCCTTCAGGAGACCCACCTGAAGGAGAGGGACCAACTGCGGGTAAGAAAGAGCTGGGTTGGACAGACTTACCAATCATGCGATGCGATGGGATGAGGGCTAGGGGGTGGTCATACTGCTCAATAAGAGAACAGCATTACAGCGACGAGGGCGGTCAAGGATCAAGGCGGACTGTATGTCATGGTAAATGGTGTCCTGGAAGGGGCACCAGTGGTCCTTGTAAACGTGTACCCTCCCAAATGGGACATTGCAGAATTCATGAAGAAAATCATGGCAGAAATCCCCGACATAAACTCACACCGACTCATCATGGGGGGGACTTTAACTGTGTACAGGACCCAAGGGCAGACAGAAAGTCGGGGAAAGATAAACATGGCAAAGGAATTGAACGCCTTCATGGAACAGATGGGGGCAGTGACCCCATGGATGTTCACACACCTAGGGGTGAAGGAGTTCTCCTTCTTCTCCCAGGTACAAAGGGTATATACCAGGATCGACTTCTTTGTAGTGGAGAAAGCGGTGCTTCCAGGGGTAATAGGAGCGGAATACTCCGCAATCATAATCTCTGACCATACTCCACACTACATGGATGTAAGGCAGGAGACAGGCGGGGCTCAACCCCCCCATGGTGGCTGGACACAGCTCTCCTGGCCGATAAGGCATTCTGCGAACGGATATCACAGGCCATAGACGGGTACGTTACCAGCAACCCAAAGCATTACATCAATTTGGAAAACTTGCAGAATCTCACCCTCCACGTTCTGGCAGGCACTGAAGGCTGTGATAGGAGAGGAAATTATAGTACACAAGGCATGCAAAGATAGGAAGAAGAGGGAGGATCAGCAACAGCTGGTCAATTCCACACTGAAGGTGGATCGGCGGTACTCCTTTCTTAAAAAAAACATTTTATTAAGGCATTTATAATTTTATAACATAAACGGTACAAATATAAATATAAACATAGTGCAAAAAACATCCCCTCCTTTATTGCCTCTGCTGACAGTTTAGCTTTCCCCAAAGAAGCCACCTCCGGACGTACCCCAACGTTGACCCTCTCAGGGCGAACTTAATTTTCTCAAGTCTGAGAAATGCAGCCATGTTGCTAACCCGATGCTCTGATTTCGAGGGCTTCGAGTCCCTCTCCGTCTCCGGGATACCAAGGAGGCAAAGGCCAAAATGTCAACTTTTCTCGACCCCTGGACTCCCTGATCTTCCGACACTCCAAAGATCGCCACCTCTGGACTCGGCGCCACCCTTGTTTTAAGTACCGTGGACATGACATGCGCAAATTCCTGCCAGTATCTCCTAAGCTTCAGGCATGCCCAAAACATATGGACATGGTTTGCTGGTCCTCCCGCACACCTCACACACTTGTCCTCTATCCCGAAAAACATGCTCATCCGGGCCACCGTCATGTGTGCCCAGTGAACCACATTGAATTGTATCAGGCTGAGCCTGGCACATGATGAGGGCATGTTGACTCTGCTCAAGGATCCGCCCACAGACCAGCCTCTACTTCTCCCCCCCCCCCCCCCCCCCCCCCCCCCCCCCCCCCTCCAGCTCATCTTCCCATTTACCCTTCAGCTCATCTATCTGGGTTTCTTCCCAGTCCATAAGCTCTTTGTAGATATCCGAAACCTTCCCCTTCCCCGTTCTAGAAACTACCTTGTCCTGTATCCCCTGTGGCGGTAGAAGCGGAAAGGTCAAAACCTGCCTTCGCACAAAGTCCCTTATCTACAGATATCGAAACCTATTCCCTCCCAGCAATTCGAACTTCTCCTCCAAATCCTCCAAACAGAGAAAGCTCCCATTTATAAATAGATCCCCCATCCTCTCAATCCCTGCTCTCTGCCATTTCCAAAACCCCCCCATCCAGCCTCCCCGGAAAGATAGGAAGAAGAGGGAGGATCAGCAACAGCTGGTCAATTCCACACAAACCGGTGATTATCACAGATTGGAGCCCACATCGATGCCCCTCCACTTTCATATTCTTCCACCATTGCCCCCAGACTCACAGGGCCGCCACTACCACCGGGCCTCTGGAGTACTGGGCCGGCGTGAACGGCAGAGGAGCCGTTACCAATGCCCCCAAACTTGTGCCGTTACATGATGCCGCCTCTTCTCGCTCCCACACCAACCTTCTCCCCACTACCCACTTCCTGATCATGACTATATTTGCCGCCCAGTAGTAGTTACTAAAGTTTGGCAGTGCCAGCCCACCTAGACCTCGACTTTGCTACAGCAGCACTTTCTTTACTCGCGGGGATTTAGCCGCCCACACAAAACCAGAGATCACCCTAGTCACCTGTTTAAAAAAGGCCTTTGGTATAAAAATAAGGAGGCAATGGAAAACAAACAAAAATCTCAGGAGCACCATCATTTTCACGGTCTGTACCCTCCCTGCCAGTGACAGCGGGAGCATGTCCCACCTCCGGAAGTCCTCCTTCATTTGTTCCACTAGCCAGGTAAAATTTAACTTATGTAGCTGCTCCCATCCCCATGCCACCTGAATTCCCAAATAACGGAAACTCCCTCACTCTGAACGGCAGCTTCCCCAGTCTCCCATCCAGTCGCCTCGTCTGGATCGCAAACACCTCACTTTTACCCATATTCAATTTGTATCCCGAAAATTGGCCAAATTCCCCTAAGATCCGCATAATCTCCCCCATCCCCCTAACGGGTCGGAAATATATAGGAGCGGGCCGTCTGCGTATAACGAGACCCTATGTTCCACCACGCCCCCCCCCCCCCCCCCCCCCCCCGGACTATCCCCTTCCAGTCCTTTGATGTTCTTAGCGCCATTGCCAGTGGCTCTATGACCAAAGCAAACAACAGTGGGGAGATCGGCAGTACTCCTTAACCCCGACTGTGGAGCTACTCGCGGGAGGAAAAATCTACAGATAGACTTTGACCTGCTCTCCACTGGGAAAGCTGTGCATCAGCTCCTCCAAACACATGGAGACAAAACCAGCCGCCTGCTGGCTCACCAGCTGAGAAAGCAGGCGACCACGAGTGAAGTAGCTCAGGTCAAAGACAGAAGCGGGAGGCTAGTTGCTGCGCCATAAAAAAATCAAGAAAGCCTTCGCAACCTCCTGCCGAGGGCTATATACCTCTGAGCCCCTAGAGGGGGACTCAAAGATGAAGCAGTTCCTTGATGGACTGGACATGCTAGTCATCGGAGGAAGATAAGAGACGGGCCTGGAAGTACCATTAGAACTGGTGGAAATCATGGAGATGATCAACTACATGCAGGCGGGGAAGGCGCCGGGGCCAGATGGATTCCCGGTGGACTGCCACAAAAGATTACAGCTAATTGCACATTTGCGTGTTGCAAGAAGGCTCTTAGCTTTTTCAACATAAGGACCTAAATAATCACTTCATAATTTAAAAAAATATGAAACCGTATTTAAGTTAGTGAGAAACTGACTACAGTGTACCAATGAAATTAGTAAATTATTCTGTATTATTTTTAAAGTCATTTTTGTCATAATGTACACCAGTATATCATGGTGCAGACACACACACTGATGGACACACAGTGGGACCAATCAACACACACAACACCGCAGCCAATCACCAGTTAAAGCACACACACTATAAAGACAGGGGGCATCAGAGTTCCCGCTCATTTGAGCTGCAGCTTCCTAGTAGGACAGAGCTCACAGCCTGCAGCACAGACATTCACCATGTGCTGAGTGCATCGACTGGTTAGGACAAGGCAAAGGTCTTTAGTTAAAGCTAATATCGTGTTAACCCACAGTGAGAGTATGGTAAACTGTTAATGACTCAATAAAATAGTGTTGCACTATTTCAAGTGTTGGTGACCTGTATGTGTTCCACGGATCCAGAGCGCCCAACACAACAATTTTCAATTAGTTAAAAGCAGGCTACTCGTGGTGGACTAGGTCTTTTTATTAAAAATGCTTATTTTTTGTTCTGAACCAATTCTCAGCTGCCTTTATACACCTGCACCAGGTTACCATTGTCTTTTTTTAAATTTAGAGTAGCCAATTATTTTTCTTTTCCAATTAAGGGGCAATTTAGCGTGGCCAATCCACCTAACCAGCACATCTTTGGGTTGTGGGGGTGAAACCGACGCAGGCATAGGGAGAATGTGCAAACTCCACACGGACAGTGACCCAGGGCCGGGATTTGAACACGGGTCCTCAGCGCCGCAGAACCAGTGCTGACCCACATGCCGCCCATGGTTACCATTGTTAAATGTACCAAGGAATAATTATTTAATGATAATCTTAGTTCTGAAACGCTGCTCGATTATGATAATTCAGAGATGATTTTACATTTGGGATCATGTAAATACATTTGTGTGGAAATGGGAAGCATTACATCAATTTGGAAAACTTGCACAATTTGCACTTAGATTGCTGACTGCAACCAAAGCAGGAACTTACCAGTAAAAGCAGTGGCCACTATATCTGTTACATAAAGCATACCAAGCTTTGGCTAGTATATGGATTAATCAAGTACAAGGTGGATTTAAAAAATGATTTACTTGCTCTCGGTGTACTATCAAATCTCAGCAGCAATTTATTGTCAGTGAGTTGAATAAATTTCAAAATGAATGCCATATTAGTTATAGGCTTGTATTCGAGCATGGGCTACTTTAAAATTTAAAGCTTTTTGTTTCTAAAATAAAATGCATTTCAAATTACTTCTGTATATAACCAATATATGGTTTGGTTTATTCCATTGATAGCAACAGCTACGTTCACCAGACAATGGAATTACAGGATCAGAAGGTTGCAAACCCACTACAGTTATAAAAACACTGGATTCTGAGCAATCACAAACTGAAAGGTATTCATACAGTTCTCAGAAATATAAATAATTAAATAACTGCATCCCATGTGTAATATAAATGCATGAAAATAGTCAGCATGCTGCTTCCCTAATAAGTATTTCCAACTTTGTAATCGAAATTTCAGATTTTCAGAATTTTAACTTTGTATTAGAATTCAATGTATATTTTAAGCAAAGCTTTTTTTTTTACCCCAACAGTCCTTGAGGTCTAGATCTTAAAGAGACTCCTTCAAATTTACACACTTTCCAGCTTCCTTGTACTTAGAAAAGTCCCATAATTGTATTTGCAGTAATCAAATGGATTTGTTTGGTGAATTCATGGCCTGATGAAGGTGCTGAGTGTTAATGCTGGTAATTGAACATTTCCTCATGGGTCGAAGACTAGCAGGAAATTTTGTGGAAACATAAAGAAATCATTCAACACTGCTAAGGTTTCAAATGGCTGGTGGCAAGCAAATATGTGGTGGCTGTGTTACAGTTCACTCAGGGAGCAGATGCGGACTTTCAATTAATCACACAGTGCTGCAGCACAGGCCCCCAGTCAAGGGGGGGGGGGGAGGGGATACAGAGAGGTGACTGTTGTGGGAACATCAATCAGAGCGTTGGTAGCTCCAGATTTGTTGATAGGCTTACCTATCAGCAGGCAATACAGAACAACGTTGGATGCTGATTGGCGGACTCCACTTTAGAGCGGGAAAACAGACATGAGGTGGTGGAGACCTAGAGCAGTTCAGAGAAGTCTCCTGAATTGGTGTAAAGTTTCTGAACTTTCATTGAGCAAAGGTGCAAAGCAGCAGCAGGGTTTCTGGCAGTCGGTCTGGCAGGCAGCATGAGGCAAAAGTGAGGTCGTCGACCTAACGTCGGGGTGCAAGCCTGTAAAAGCCTTCACCAAGGCAAGGATGAGGCGCTGGCCAACAGCCGGAGAGGATCAATCGGCAATTTGACCTCCAAACCAGGGCTGAGGAGTGGGTGGGTGGACAACCAACCGAAAAGAACAGAGGCCAGATAGCTAGCAGCCTCCCAGGAGCAGCGGAGTCACTCAACCAGAGCCAGATGCCAGTCAGGCAGCAGAGCTGGGAGTGAGAGGGCTGGGCAGCAACCAGACTGGGTGGTGGGGATGAGAGAGAGAGCAGAGGCCAGGCCCCAGATAGCCAGCAGCAGCAGGCAGGCAACCAGCCTGGAGCACATTTGGCCATTTAGGCTCGAGGGCCGGCCACCCAAGCGAGAGGTGAGAGGTGAGCAGAACAGCAGTCAGGAGGTGCGAAGAAGGCCAGCCAAGCGGCAGTGCCATGTCTCGGGGAATCTGGGAGTAACGGCCCGCGGACGACTTGACCAGAGCCAGAGGCCAACCCGGCAGGGCTGACAGCGCGAGGACTGGGCAACAACCAACATCTTCTTGTTGTTTTTGCATGTTGAATTTACTGTCTTTTTTGTGTCAATCATTTCTCTCTGATTGTGGTGTCTTTTATGATAGCTGGCTTGCCTTGACCATCCATCCACAGCTTTCCGAAAATTGCCAGCAGCCAGTTACTCTGATAGGATTTTGGCAGTGACCTCCAGCTCATCCTCACACCAATTATTTTCACAATTTCCATAAGCTTTGTTTAAATCGTCACTGCTTTTGAGTAGCTTAGACATTCGGCTGCTTTTGCTTAAGGAGGCATCGTTCGACAGAAGAGTCAGAAAACTTATTCACGAATCATTGAAATCAAGACAGATCATTCCTAGTCAACATGAAGAGACACTATGAATCTGGCAGTCAGAAACACAGGAAGTTGAAGGTGAGGCAAGAGGACGAACCTAGGCAAAAAGAAAGTTTGGCACATGACTTTTAAAAGTTTGAAGTATTGAGCAGTGCTCAAACTGGACATTCATCCTCAACAACAACATCCACAAAAGGTTTTGGTGACTTGTCTGAGGACTTCAACCTGCCAATTAACAGAGACAACACATCACCTGAAAAACTTGGAACAAGATGTGGACTCTGAAATGGAAATTACAAGATACTGAGATACTTACAAGATACTCAGTGCTGAGCTTCTGACAGGGCAGTGCTCTCTCAGCCCTGAGCCTCGGACAGCGCAGCGATCCCTCAGTGCTGAGCATCTGACATTGCATTGGATTTGTTTATTGTCAAGTGTACAGTGAAAAGTATTTTTCTGCGTGCAGCTCAAACAGATCATTTAGTACATGAAAAGAAAAGAAAAAGAAAATACATATTAGGGCAACACAAGGTCCACAATATAAATACATAGACACCGGCATCGGGTGAAGCATACAGGAGTGAAATATTAATCACGTCAATCCATACGAGGGTCGTTTACGAGTCTGATAACAGCGGGGAAAAAGCTATTTTTGAATCTGTTTGTGCGTGTTTTCAGACTTTTGTATCTCCTGCCTGATGGAAGAAGTTGGAAGAGTAAATAAGCCGGGTGGGAGGGGTCTTTGATTATGCTGCCCACTTTCCCCAGGCAGTGGGAGGTGTATATAGAGTCAATGGACGGGAGGCAGGTTCGTGTTCACGACTCTCTGAAGTTTCTTGCGGTCTTGGGCCGAGCAGTTGCCATACCAGGCTGTGATACAGCCAGATAGGATGCTTTCTATGGTGCATCTGTAAAAGTTGGTAAGAGTCAATGTGGACATGCCAAATTTCCCTAGTTTCCTGAGAAAATATAGGCGCTGTTGTGCTTTCTTGGTGGTAGCGTCAACGTGGGTGGACCAGGACAGATTTTTGGTGATGTGCACCCTTAGGAATTTTAAACTGTTAACCATCTCCACCTTGGCCCCGCTAACCAGCTCTTTAGTTTTGCTGGCATTGAGGGATAGATTTTTGTCTTTGCACCACTCCAGAAGGTTCTCTGGTGCTTAGTTCCCTCAGTACTGAGCTTCTAACAACGCTGCGCTCCCTCGGTACTGAGCCTCAGACAGCGCAGCGATCCCTCAGTGCTGAGCCTCCGACATCGCAGAGCTCCCTCAGTGCTGAGCCTCTCACAGTGCTGCGCTCTCCCAGTGCTGAGCCTTTTACAGCACTGCGCTCCCTCAGTGCTGAGCCTCCGACATCGCAGAGCTCCCTCAGTGCTGAGCCTCCGACATCGCAGAGCTCCCTCAGTGCTGAGCCTCTGACATCGCAGAGCTCCCTCAGTGCTGAGCCTCCGACATCGCAGAGTTCCCTGTGGTAGTCACCACTGTTTGTATATATTACGTATATGAGAAGTAATACAGTAAGTACTACAGGTACAGGGGTAGATCCCTGCCTGCTGGCTCCGCCCACTAGGCGGAGTATAAATGTGTGTGCTCACCGAGCTGCAGCCATTTCGGCAGCAGCTGCAGGAGGGATCACATCTCTGCTTAATAAAGCCTCGATTACTCTCTACTCTTGTCTCGTCGTAATTGATAGTGCATCAATTTATTAAACAGAGATTTTACAGTGATGGACCTACGCATCAAGCCAGATCACCTGCAGCTGCACCCTCAAGCAGACAACACCACATCGGCCTTCGACCACTGGCTAGCTTGCTTTGAAGCCTACATCAGATCAGCGACAGAACAACCCTCAGAAGCACAGAAGCTCCAGATCCTGTACACACGGTTGAGCTCTGATATTTTTCCCCTTATCCGGGTCGCGGCCAACTACGCTGAGGCCATGGCGCTTCTGAAACAGAACTACACCTGTCCGATCAACAAACTCTACACCAGGCACCTCCTGTCCACGCGGCGACAACTCCCCGGTGAGTCATTGGAAGATTTCTGGCGTGACCTGCACGCCCTGGCAAGGAACTGCGAATGCCAGGCAGTTTCGGCCATTGAACACGCCGAACTCCTAATCAGGGACGCTTTCATTACGGGCATAAGGTTGGAGTACATCCGCCAGCGCCTCTTAGAACGGGGTATGCTCGACCTCACGGCGACCAAGAAAATCGCAACCTCACTAACGGTAGCCTCCCGTAATGTACAAGCGTACACCCCCGACCGCACAGCGTCCACCTCCTCGTGGACCTCACCAGCGATCACGCCCAGCCAACCCCAAGCCGGCGCAGTGCGGCTGCCAGCCAACCCCAGGGGGCCCAAGTGCTATTTCTGCGGCCAGACAAAGCACCCCCGGCAGCACTGCCCTGCGCGGAACGCAATCTGCAAGGTCTGCGGGAAGAAGGGACATTTCGCTGCAGTGTGCCAGGCCCGGTCGATCACCGCTGTAACCAGGCCCATTGTTCCTGCACCCCCCATGTGCGACCCGTGCGCGCCACCATTTTCGTCCCCGCAACCCACGTGCGGCCTGTGGGCGCCGCCATCTTCCTCACATCAGAACACGTGCGGCCCGTGGGCGCCACCATCTTTAATGCCGCCCGCCAGGTGTGCCTGTGAGCGCCGCCATCTTCGGCGCCATTTTGGACGGCGCCTCAGGACCCCTGCTCGTCAGGTACCTCATCGGGCCGCTCATCGCCCGCAACCGCCGCCGACCAGCCCGGGGCCCACCAACACCAGCCGCAGCTTGCCTCCATCCCGCTCGACCAGTCCCGGCCACACAACCCCGCAACCGCGACAATGACGGTGAAAGTCGATGGCCACAAGACACCTTGCCTTCTCGACTGCGGGAGCACGGAGAGCTTCATCCACCCCGCTATGGTAAGGCGTTGCTCCTTTGCAGAACACCCCATTACCCAATGAATCTCCCTGGCCTCCGGATCCCACTCCGTGGAGATCCGGGGGTTCTGCACCACCACCCTCACCGTCCAGGGCGTAGAGTTCAGCAACTTCTGGCTCTACGTCCTCCCCAACCTCTGCGCTGCCTTGCTACTCGGCCTGGACTTCCAGTGCAACCTCCAAAGTCTAACTCTGGGATTCGGCGGGCCCCTACCACCCCTTACTATATGTGGCCTCACGACCCTTAAGGTTTACCCACCTTCCCTGTTTGCAAACCTCACCCCGGATTGCAAACCCGTCGCCACCAGGAGCAGACGGTACAGTGCCCAGGACAGGACCTTCATCAGGTCGGAGGTCCAGCGGCTACTGCGGGAAGGCATCATCGAGGCCAGCAACAGCCCCTGGAGAGCCCAAGTGGTAGTTGTAAAGACTGGGGAGAAACACAGGATAGCCATTGACTACAGTCAGACCATCAATCGGTACACGCAGCTCGACGCGTACCCCTCCCATGCATATCTGATATGGTCAATCAGATTACACAGTATCGGGTCTTCTCTACAGTGGACCTGAAATCTGCCTACCACCAGCTACCCATCCGCAAGGTGGACCGCCAATACACTGCGTTCGAAGCAGACGGTCGCCTTTACCACTTCCTTAGGGTTCCCTTCGGTGCCACTAATGGGGTCTCGGTCTTCCAACGGGAGATGGACTGAATGATTGACAGGTACGGACTGCGGGCCACCTTCCCGTACCTGGACAACTCACCATCTGTGGCCACGACCAGCAGACCACAACGTTAACCTTCTCAAATTTCTCCACACCGCCAAACTCCTGAACCTTACGTATAACGAGAAGTGCGTGTTCAGCACCAACCGCTTAGCCATCCTTGGCTATGTGGTGCAAAATGGAGTTCTAGGGCCCGACCCTGACCGCATGCGCCCCCTCATGGAACACTCCCTCCCCCACTGCCCAAGGCCCTCAAACGATGCCTGGGGTTCTTCTCATACTATGCCCAGTGGGTCCCTAACTATGCGGACAAGGCCCGCCCACTCATTCACTCCACAGTTTTCCCCCTGACGGCCGAGGCTCACCAGGCCTTCAACCGTATCAAGGCCGACATTGCCAAGGCCGCGATGCACGCGGTTGACGAGACCCTCCCCTTTCCAGTCGAGAGCGATGCATCAGACGTAGCTCTGGCCGCCACCCTCAACCAGGCAGGCAGACCCATGGCATTCTTTTTCCGCACCTTCCATGCCTCCGAAATTCGGCACTCCTCCGTCGAAAAGGAGGCACAAGCCATCGTAGAAGCTGTGCGGCATTGGAGGCATTACCTGGCAGGCAGGTGATTCACTCTCCTCACTGACCAACGGTTGGTTGCCTTCATGTATAACAACACACAGCGGGGTAAGATCAAAAATGATAAAATCTTGAGGTGGAGGATCGAGCTCACCACCTACAATTACGAGATTTTGTATCGCCCCGGTAAGCTCAATGAGTCCCCCGATGCCCTATCCCGAGGTACATGTGCCAGCGCACAAATGGACCGGCTCCGGGCCCTACACGATGGTCTCTGTCACCCAAGGGTCACCCTGTTTTTTCACTTCATAAAGGCCCGCAACCTACCCTACTCCATTGCGGAAGTCAGGGCGGTCACCAAAGACTGCCAGGTTTGCAGTGCAAACCGCACTTCTACCGGCCAGACCGAGTGCACCTGGTGAAGGCCTCCCGTCCCTTTGAACGCCTCAGCCTAGATTTCAAAGGGCCCCTCCCCTCCTCTGACCGAAACACGTACTTCCTTAACGTGGTCGATGAATACTCCAGATTCCCCTTCGCCATCCCATGCCCCGATATGACGTCTGCTACAGTCATCAAAGCCCTCAATAGCATCTTCACTCTGTTCGGTTTCCCCGCTTACGTCCACAGCGACCGGGGATCCTCCTTTATGAGTGATGAGCTGCGTCAGTTCCTGCTCAGCAAGGGCATTGCCATGAGCAGGACGACCAGCTACAACCCCCGGGGAAATGGGCAGGTGGAGACGGAGAACGGGACGGTCTGGTAGGCCGTCCTGCTGGCCCTACGGTCTAAAAATCTTCCGGTCTCCCACTGGCAGGAGGTCCTCCCCGAAGCCATCCATTCCATCCGATCGCTACTTTGCACTGCAACTAATGCAACCCCCCATGAACGTCTCCTTGCCTTCCCTAGGAAGTCTACCTCCGGGGTTTTGCTCCCAACGTGGCTAGCAGCTGCAAGACCAGTTCTCCTCCGCAAGCACGTGCGGCTCCACAAGGCGGACCCGTTGATTGAGAGGGTACAGCTACTCCATGCAAACCCACAGTATGCCTATGTGGCATACCCCGACGGCCGCCAAGACACAGTCTCCCTCAGGGACCTGGAACCAGCTGGTTCCCCCCCCCCCCCCAACTGCCCCGGCGCCACCCATCCTCCCCTCAGCGCACCTCACCACAGCCCCCCCACCTGGATTACATGCTCCCGGAGTCACCGGCGACCAAGCCCGCGCCTGCATGCCACTGGGACTGTGGCGCTCACAACGGAGGATCAATGCACCCGACCGGCTAAATTTGTGAACTTTCCCCAAACTGTACACTTTAAAAATGCTCATACATGTAAATAGTTTTTCCATCCCCCCGCTGGACTTTTTTTAAACAGGGGGTGAATGTGGTAGTCACCATTGTTTGTATATATTACATATATGAGCAGTAATACGGTAAGTCTCCTGTACTACAGGTACGGGGGTAGATCCCTGCCTGCTGGCTCCGCCCAGTAGGCGGAGTATAAATGTGTGTGCTCATCGAGCTGCAACCATTTCGGCAGCAGCTGCAGGAGGCAACACATCTCTGCTTAGTGAAGCCTCGATTACTCTCTACTCTCGCCTCGTCGTAATTGATAGTGCATCAATCCCCCAGTGCTGAGCCTCCGACATCGCAGAGCTCCCTCAGTGCTGAGCCTCTAACAGCGCTGTGTTTCCTCAGTGCTTAGGCTCTTACAGCGCTGCGCTCCCCCAGTGCTGAGCCTCCGACATCGCAGAGCTCCCTCAGTGCTGAGCCTCTAACAGTGCTGCGCTCCCTCAGTGCTGAGCCTCTGACAGCGTAGCGCTCCCACAGTGCTGAGATTCTGACATCAAAGTACTCTCTCAGTGCTGACCATTTGACAGCGCCGCGCTCCCTCAGTGCTGACCCTCTGACCGTGCAGCACTCACTCAGTACCACGCTCCCTCAGTTCTGGCCTCTGACAGCGCAGCGCCCACTCAGGGTGGACCCACTGACAGCACAGCGTTCCCTCAGAATTGGTCTTCAGAATTGAAACCTACCCTGAGGACATTGCCTTATGGCCAAATCTGTGCCGCTGGGTATGATTGAATATTTTGTATTAAATAGACCAGAGGAGATACGTAACATAGAAAATTTGAGGGAAGAGTTTGAGGTTCCTACCAAAGCAATTTAGAAGTCCCATTCTGAGAGGGCGAAGAGAAATGGCACGAGGGAAAGATGGGAAAGGAGAAATTGGTTGATTATTTTCAGAAACCTCGAAGTCTGCTGTTATGTTTTCAATTTTTTCCCTGACCCTAATAAAGGGAAACAATCAAACAGAGCGTACAATGACTTCATCACTATAATGGCAGTGACTCAGAAACCAAATCACTAATGAAGCCAATAATAGTTGATTCAACACCAAATGTAAGTCATGTGGACAAATTAACATTAATTGTCAGATATGTGACCAACGATGGTGAGGTTGTAGAGCGATTTCTCTGTTTTTAAAAAAAAAATTAAAAAATATATTTTATTAAAGTTTTCAAACACAATTTTTCCACCTTACAAATCAACATGAAAGATAACACAATAACGAATAAGGAACATTATGTAAATAAAATAGTGAGGTAACAAAGTAACAAAAAATTGTGCCCCCCCCCCGGGCTGCTGCTGCTGCCGATCTATTTTCCCTTAACGTTCCGCGAGATAATCAAGGGACGGTTGCCACCGCCTGGAGAACCCCTGAACCGATCCTCTCAACACAAACTTCATCCGTTCCAGTTTTATGAACCCTGCCATATCGTTTATCCAGGCCTCCACGCCGGGGGGTTTCGCTTCCTTCCACATGAGTAAGATCCTTCGCCGGGCTACCAGGGACGCAAAGGCCAGAATATTGGCCTCTTTCGCCTCCTGCACTCCCGGCTCCTCCGCTACCCCAAATATAGCTAACCCCCAACCTGGCTTGACCCGGACCTTCACCACCTTTGAAACCACTCTTGCCACTCCCCTCCAGTACTCATCCAGTGCCGGATACGACCAAAATATATGTGTGTGGTTCGCCGGGCTTCCCAAGCACCTCCCGCACCTGTCCTCCACCCCGAAGAACCTGCTTAGCCTCGCTCCCGTCATGTGTGCTCTGTGTAGAACCTTGAATTGTATCAGGCTAAGCCTGGCACACGAGGAAGAGGAATTTACCCTACTTAGGGCATCAGCCCACAGACCCTCCTCAATCTCCTCCCCCAGCTCTTCTTCCCATTTTCCTTTCAGCTCCTCTACCAGCGCCTCCCCCTCGTCTCTCACCTCCAGATATATTTCGGACACTTTGCCCTCCCCGACCCATACCCCTGAAATCACTCTATCCTGGATCCCCTGTGTCGGGAGCAGCGTAAATTCCCTCACCTGTTGCCTCGTAAACGCCCTCACTTGCATGTATCTAAAGATATTCCCCGGGGGCAACTCATACTATTCCTCTAGCGCTCCCAGGCTCACAAACGTCCCGTCAATAAACAAGTCTCTCAATCTCCTAATTCCTGCCCGATGCCAGCTCTGGAACTCTCCGTCCATCCTTCCTGGGACAAACCTATGGTTGTTCCTGATCGGGGACCACACCAAGGCACCCGTCACACCGCTATGTCGCCTCCATTGCCCCCAGATCCTTAAGGTTGCCGCCACCACTGGGTTTGTGGTGTACCTTTTCGGGGAGAGCGGTAGCGGCGCCGTCACCAGCGCCTTTAGGCTCGTTCCTTTACAGGACGCCATCTCCAGCCTCTTCCACGCCGCCCCCTCTCCCTCCCTCATCCACTTGCGAACCATCGCCACATTGGCGGCCCAGTAATAATCGTCCAGATTCGGCAACGCCAGTTCCCCTCTGTCCCTGTTGCGCTGCAGGAACCCCCTCCTTACCCTCGGGGTCTTCCCTGCCCACACAAAGCTCATAACACTCCTATCTATTTTCTTAAAAAAGGCCTTAGTGATCAAAATGGGGAGACATTGAAACACAAAAAGAAACCTTGGGAGGACCATCACCTTGACCGCCTGCACTCTGCCCGCCAGTGATAGCGGCAGCATATCCCACCTCTTGAAATCCTCCTCCATCTGCTCCACCAGCCGCGTCAGATTGAGTTTGTGTAGAGTTCCCCAGCTCCTGACTACCTGAATCCCCAAATATCGGAAGCTCCTTTCCACTCTCCTTAACGGCAGGCCATCTATCCCTCTTCCCTGATCCCCGGGGTGTACTACGAAAAGCTCACTCTTCCCCATATTAAGCCTATATCCCGAAAAATCTCCAAACTCCCTCAATATCTGCATAACCTCTGTCATCCCCTCCACAGGATCCGCCACATACAGCAGAAGGTCATCTGCGTAAAGTGACACTCGGTGTTCCTCTCCCCCTCTAACCACCCCCCTCTATTTCCTAGAGTCTCTCAACGCTATGGCCAGTGGTTCAATTGCCAGCGCGAACAGTAATGGGGACAGAGGGCACCCCTGCCTTGTTCCCCTATGTAGCCGAAAATACTCCGATCTCTGCCGATTTGTGACTACACTTGCCTCTGGGGCCCCATAGGGGAGTTCAACCCAACTGACAAACCCCTCCCCGAACCCAAACCTCCTCAGCACCTCCCATAGATACTCCCACTCTACCCTGATCCCCGGGGTGTACTACGAAAAGTTCACTCTTCCCCATATTAAGCCTATATCCCGAAAAATCTCCAAACTCCCTCAATATCTGCATAACCTCTGTCATCCCCTCCACAGGATCCGCCACATACAGCAGAAGGTCATCTGCGTAAAGTGACACTCGGTGTTCCCCTCCCCCTCTAACCACCCCCCTCTATTTCCTAGAGAAATCCCTTCTCTGCATCCATCGCTGCCACTATATCTGCCTCCCCCTCCGCTGGGGGCATCATTATCACCCCCAACAGCCGTCGCACGGTAACATTCAATTGTCTCCCCTTTACAAACCCTGTCTGGTCTTCATGCACCACCCCCGGGACACAATCCTCGATCCTCATCGCCAGCACTTTTGCCAGCAACTTGGCATCTACATTCAGGATCGAGATAGGCCTATATGACCCGCATTGCAGCGGATCTTTATCTCGCTTCAGGATTAATGATATCGTCGCCTCCGACATTGTCGGGGGTAGAGTCCCCCCTCCTCTGGCCTCGTTAAAGGTTCTTGCCAACAGCAGGGCCAACAAGTCCACATACTTCCTATAAAATTCCACCGGGAACCCGTCTGGTCCCGGGGCCTTCCCTGCCTGCATGTTCCCCAGCCCTTTAGTCACCTCGTCCACCCCGATTGGCGCCCCCAGATCCTCCTGCTCCTCCACCCTTGGGAACCTTAGTTGGTCCAAAAACTGTTGCATCCCCTCTTTTCCCTCCGGGGGTTGGGACCTATATAGCCTCTCATAGAAGGTCTTAAACACCTCGTTTACCTTCCCTGCACTCCGCACCGTAGTTCCCGTTTCATCCCTAACCCCCCCTATTTCCCTCGCCGCTATCCTCTTACGAAGCTGGTGGGCCAGCAGCCGGCTCGCCTTTTTCCCCATATTCGTATCTCATCCCCTGTGCCTTCCTCCACTGTGCCTCTGCCTTCCCTGTGGTCAGCAGGTCAAACTCCATTTGAAGTCTTCGCCTCTCCCTATATAGTCCTTCGTCCGGGGCCTCCGCATATCTTTTATCCACACTCAAAATCTCCCCCACTAATCTCTCCCTTTCTTTGCCCTCAACTCTCCCCCAACCAATGCCTTCAGCGCTTCCCATACTACCCCCACCTGAACCTCACCATCGTCATTGGCCTCCAGGTACCTTTCAATACATCCCCGCACCCTTCCACAGACTCCCTCATCCGCCATAGACCCACATCCAGTCGCCAGAGTGGGCACTGTTCCCTCTCCTCTCCTAGTTCCAGATCCACCCAGTGCGGGGCATGATCTGAAACGGCTAGGGCCGAGTACTCCGTTCCTGCCACCCTCGAAATCAGTGCCCTACTCAAAACAAAGAAATCTATCCGGGAGTATACCTTATGAACATGGGAGAAAAAGGAAAACTCTTTGGCCAACGGCCTAGCAAATCTCCACGGATCCACTCCCCCCATTTGCTCCATGAACCCCCTGAGCACCTTGGCCGCTGCCGGCCTTCTTCCGATCCTGGATCTAGACCGATCTAACCCTGGATCCAGCACAGTATTGAAATCCCCCCCCCCCCATTACCAGGCTTCCTACCTCCAGGTCCGGGATACGTCCCAGCATCCGCTTCATAAATCCCACGTCATCCCAGTTCGGGGCATATACATTTCCCAGCACGACCTCCATTCCCTGCAATCTACCACTCACCATCACATATCTACCACCATTGTCCACTACTATATTCCTAGCCTCGAACGACACCTGTTTCCCCACCAACATAACCACCCCTCTATTTTTTGCTTCCAACCTTGAGTGGAACACCTGTCCCACCCATCCTTTCCTTAACCTAACCTGATCCGCCACCTTCAGATGCGTCTCCTGAAGCATGACCACGTCTGCCTTCAGTCCTTTTAAGTGCGCGAACACTCGGGCCCTCTTAATCGGCCCATTTAGGCCTCTCATATTCCACGTGATCAGCCGGATTGGGGGGCTTTACCCCCCCGTGTGTGGAACTCTCATCCTCCTTGTGCCTATCTTCCCGCCATCATCTCCCTAGCGCGGGAAAAAACCCGCACTTTCCTAGATCAGCCCCGCCCCCTATGGCGCAGCTTCCCCGACAGCCCCATTCCCATTCCCCATCCTCCACCTATGTCCCTTTTTCCACCGGCGCCCACATTTCTCAGTGTCCCCCTGTCAAGAAAAAATTACATTTCTGTACATCAACATCGTCATCTCCCCCACAGCATCAGTCCCTCAGTTCTGGTCCAATTTCTCTTTTTGGATGAAGGTCCATGCCTCTTCCGACGTTTCAAAATAGTAGTGTCTATCTTGGTACGTGACTCACAATCGCGCCGGCTGCAGCATCCCAAACTTTACTTTCTTCTTGTGCAGCGCCACCTTGGCCCGATTAAAACTCGCTCTCCTTCTTGCCACCTCCGTGCTCCAGTCCTGATACACTCGTATCACCGCATTCTCCCACCTGCTACTCCGTACCTTCTTGGCCCAGCTCAAAACAGCCTCTCTGTCGATGAAGCGGTGAAATCTCACCACTATCGCCCTTGGTGGTTCTCCAGCCTTTGGTCTCCTCGCAAGGTGAGCCTCTTCCACCTCCAGGGGGCCCGAGGGGGCCTCAGCTCCCATTAGAGAATGGAGCATCGTGCTCACATAAGCCCCAAAGTCAGCTCCCTCCACTCCCTCGGGGAGACCCAGAATCCGGAGTTTCTTTCTACTCGAGCTGTTCTCCAGGACTTAGAGTCTTTCGATACACCTCTTGTGTAGCACCTCGTGCGTCTCCATTTTTACCGCTAGGCCCAGAATCTCGTCCTCAGTCTCAGCTGCCTTCTCCTTCACTCCACAGAGCTCTATCGCCTGGGCCTTTTGCGTTTCTTTTAGCCCTTCGATTGCCAACAACATCGGCGCCAGCACCTCCTTCTTTAATTCCTTCACACACCGTCGAAGGAATTCCTGCTGATCCGAGCCCCATGTCGTCTGGTCTCCATCCGTCGCCATCTTGCTTCTTCCTTCTCTTCTCTGCCGCTGCTCCAAAGGATCCTTCGCAATCTGACCACTACCACCGATCTATTCCATACACTCTAGGGTCCAAAGCGTGCGGGGGTGTCATGTACGTTGAGCGCAAGTGTGTGTGTGAGGGGTGGTCTTACCTCAGCCCCAGGTGAGTCTGCTCCCTTCCCCCTGGGCCGCCATCAACATCCCCCCAGGCAGAGGACGGGACCGTGCGCTGCAGTGTCTCAGCCACATGCAGGGATGGTCCGGGTGGATGGTGGTACTGTGGCCATGGGTCAGACATAGTCCAACGACGTGGAGCCAGGAGCTCATCGCAGGGCGGGTTGTCATCATCCTCCATGGCCTGCAATAGACACGTGTCCACCGGCAACTGTGTGAGCCCGGCCGTTGTGCCGCAGGTGGATCAGCAATGGGGGGGGGTGGTGTGCATGCGGGTGGGGTGGGTGGGGTTGGGGAGGAGGGTGAGGGTGCTGGGTGGGTGGATGGGTGGGGGGTGTGGGTGGACGGGTGTTGCCATGGTGTGTGGTCTGTGGCCATACTACCCGATTCCCACGCCCATCTAGTCAGTGAAGCGGGTGTCTATCAGCCTGTCCCGTGCCCGCTGGCCCAGCCGGTAACGGTGGACAGCCACCCGCCCGTGTCTAGCCCGTCTGCCCTGACTATTGCCCCCATCCCCCTCATCTGGGGAGGACTGCGCCTCTTCCTGCTGCTCCTCCACTCTGCTGTCCTCTGCCTGCGGCACATCGCCCCTCTGCTGAGCTATATTGTGCAGGACGCAGCACACCACAATGATGCGCCCACCCTATCTGACCTATACTGGAGGGCGCCCCCAGAGAGGTCCAGGCACCTGAAACGCATCTTCAGCACGCCAAAGCACCTCTCTATCACTCCCCTTGTCGCTACATGGGCATCATTGTAGCGGTTCTCCGCCTCATTGCGTGGCCTCCGTATAGGCGTCATCAGCCACAATCGCAATGGGTAGCCCCTGTCGCCCAGCAACCTGCCCCTCAGCCAGGGATGGCGTCCCTCGTACATGCCGGGGATGTATGACCATGACAACACGTATGAGTCGTGTACACTGCCTGGGTAACGGGCGCAGACGTGCAGGATCATCATGCGGTGGTCGCAGACCACCTGTATGTTCATCGAATAGGTCTCCTTCCTATTGGTGAACACGGCCCTGTTATCTGCAGGTGGCCACACGGCGACGTGCATCCCATCAATCGCGCCCTGGACCATGGGGAACCCGGCCACGGCAGAGAAGCCCACGGCCCGGGCATCTTTGCTGGCCCAGTCCACAGGGAAGCGGATGTAGCGGTGCGCAATGGCACATAGGGCGCCTGTCACTGCCCGGATGCACCGGTGCACCGATGTCTGCGATATGCCGGACAGATCCCCACTCGGTGCCTGGAATGACCCCGTTGCATAAAAGTTCAGGGCCACCGTAACCTTGACGGACACGGGGAGAGGGTGTCCCCCGCCAGTGCCACGCGGTGACAGGTGCGCCAGCAGGTGCCAGATGTGTGCCACAGTTTCCCGGCTCATCCGGAGTCTCCTCCTGCATTCCCAGTCCGTGAGGTCCTGGTATGACAGCCGGGGCCGGTACACACGGGGCGTCCTCGGGTGCCTCCGTTGCCGTGGGGCCGCGACGTCCTCCTCCCCCTCCTCATCCTGTCGGTCAGGTGTTCCTCCAGCCTGGTCGGCTGCCGCCTGCCCCTCTGCGGCAGCCTGCGCCGCCTCACTGGCATGCTCCTCATCCTCCTCCTCACCCAGGGCAACACGGACGTAAGTGGCTGCCGCCACGGCGGCCAACATCGCTGGCTGACCGGAAAACATGACGGCCTGCGCGGGGGGGGGGGGGGACGACATGTCATCATTGCCCATACCCCCCCCCCAGCCAGGTGGCATGGACCGCATGGGTCCGACTTTTGGAGGCTGGCACCTGGCCAGGTGGACCAACTCACTTGCCCTCGTACCCCCCTACCCGGCACGGACCCCCCCCTCCTCCCCGGCATGGACCCCCCCCTCCCCGGCACGGACCCCTCCGTCCCCCGTCCCCCCCATGTCCTTCCCCGGCATGGACCCCGTCCCCCTCCCCGGCACGGACCCTCCGTCCCCCTCCCTGCAGTCATCCTCCCATCCCCGGCACTCACCCCCCCCTCCCCCAGAGCCCAGCCCACTCTAACCACCCCCCCCGCCGCACACACACACCAACCATGAGCACTGGTTGACGCCAATTAATAGATGGTTTGATTTACGCCGACGTGACCCGTGATCGCGTCGGCGGGACTTCGGCCCATCCGGACGGGAGAATATCGGCAACCCCGAAATCCATTGCCTTGCGCCCACCCGTGCCATTCTCCGAGGTGTGCGGTGCGATTGATGCCCCGCCGACTTTTCTACCTTCGGAGAATTCGGCGGGCGGCGGGGGCGGGATTCACAACGGCCCACGGCGATTCTCCAACCCGGTGGGGGGGTCGGAGAATCTCGCCCAAGTTCTTTATCATTCAGGAGAATCAGCTATATGCCTTCCAATACCATTATTTGTTTCCTGAGATGCAATGCCAAAGCTTAAGGCAGTACATCAGATGAGGTCCATATTCAACCATATTAGCAATTTTTTACATCTGAATTCCAACCTTCCTGAGATAAAGGCCAACAAGTCACCATTTTGATTCCTTGTACCATCTTTTGGTGATGTGGGTCCATGCACCTTTAGCATTCTCCAAATGACAAGAATAAAAAATATGCAACAATGATATTTTGTGAATATATTTTAAAATAATACTCTCAAAGTTGTAGAATTAATGGAAGATCACAATTAGCACATATGAGCTGTCAAAAGTTTAAGTATTAATTACATGCTAGCATTTTAAAATTATTTTTTGAAACTCTATTCAGATACTCAAGCCTCTGTGAAAGTATACCATCCTTTAAGACAGAATTGAATAATGCAAACAGGGAGTCTTCATCCTTCCACACAAGTGAACATATAATTGAAAAGGATAATGAGAAGGATAATGACAAAGTAAGACAGTTACTTCAGCTGGCTGATCCATCTAGTTGCATCAGTCCATTCAACTGGCATAAAACCACGTTTGGTGCAGAAGATTCTGCAGCAGCATCAGGTAATAACGCAAAAAGAAACCATGAGCAGGATTTTCTGGGTCTTCCCGCTGGCAGGATCTTCTGATCCCACGGAAGGCAATCCTTTGTGGCAATTCCCTGGCTGCGAAATGGATGAGCCATGCTAATGCCGTAGACATCGGCAGGACGAGAAGATCCTGCCGGCAGCCAATGGGAAGCTACCTCCGCCACTGGAAAACACGCTGGCTGGAAAATCCTACCCTATTTTTATTTTTAAATAATGGCAGTCAAAACCTGGAGCTTTTTAAAAATATTTTGTATTTGGTTTGTAATTCGAATCATTCAAATTAACCTACAAAACCTGCTCTTGTCTACAACAAAAATGAAAAAAGTGTCATGATCGCCACAGAAACCGGTAACTTGTTCAAACAAGGATGACACGCCAAGATTACACATTTTAAGATTCTTACTGTAACGAAAAATTAAAAATACTATTAACACCATCTTGTAGGCAGCATATACTTAATCATAAACATTCCCCTTTCTCTATGGCACAACTCAGACACATGTCACAGATATTTTAAGTAGGCATTCCAATTTCCTGGAACCAGTCCAAGGGGTTATTAGCCCCTTTTCCTGTGCGGCACCCCCCCGCCGGCAGCGTAACCCTCCGTCCCGCCAGCCGGTCAATGGGGTTTCCCATTGTGGGCACCCCCACACCATCTCTCTCTCTCTCTGATCCTTATCTGGGAAGTAAGTAGACAGTTCATAGAATGTACAGTGCAAAAGGAGGCCATTTGACCCATCGGGTCTGCACTGTCCCTCGGAAAGAGTACCCAACTTAAGACCGCACCTCCACCCTATCCCCGTAACCCAATAACCCCACAGTTGCTTCCCAGCTCCAGGGTCCCAAATTCGATTCCTGGCTTGGGTCACTGTCTATGCGGAGTCTGCACGTCCTCACCGTGTCTGCGTGGGTTTCCTTTGTGTGCTACGGTTTCCTCCCTGTGGCGCACAAAGACTCCGTGAGACGAATAGAGTGAAGTCGATGAGGCTTTATTAAGCGTGTCTGTTCCCCAGCAGCCCGATAGTAAACTGGCCTGCGGGGGAAGGCACCGGCTTCTTATACTTCGCCTTCAGGGCGGAGTATGAGGTCAACGGCCAACCAGGACCCGGGATCTGTCAGCCAATGACATTAGGGCTTCCAGTCCCACATGACCCCCAATACATACTACCACACTCCCGCAGTCCAAAGATGTGTAGGTTAGGTGGATTGGCCATCCTGAATTGCCCCTGAGTGTCCAAAATAGTTAGCTGGGGTTACTGGGTTACGATAATATGGTGGAGGTGTGGGCTTGGATAGAGTGCTCTTTCCAAAGACCGGTGCAAACTTGATTGGCCGAATGGCCTCCATCTACACTGTAAATTCCATGAACTTGTGGCCCTTGGCAGTGCCACCAAGGCACCTGGCACTGGCACCTGAGCAGTGCTCCAGCCAGCTTGTCAGTGGCAGCTTGGAACTGCCAAGGTGCCAGCTGTGCAGTGCCAAGGTGCCCACTTTCCAGGGAGAGATCCAGGGAGCTAGCCCGCATTTACCCTGACCACCCAGGGGTCTCCAATAGCCTGGGTGCCTTTCTGTCTGGTCTATGTTTGTGTGGGCCAGTGCTGAAGGGCGCCCAGCTGCATCTCGCTGTGGAGGTTGGTAGATTTTGGGAGGCTGGTAGATGCCAGGTAAGATGTGCGAAGTCAGTTTGGCCACCCACATTTTGGGCATGATTCTGACTCTGACACCTCACGGGACTTGAGTATATCCCGCGAGGTGTGAAGACTGTTGGGAAGCCCAAGGGAGGCCTCTCCTGAAATTCACCAGCGGCACCACACTTGAGCAAGAGCGCAACGCAGCCGGTGGATCACGCCCGTTGTCTCCAAGTGCAAACCTTCTTCCCAGTAAACAATCTAGGTCTCCTTTAATTTCTAACAATCAAAATCTATAAGGCAGACTTCAGAACATGTCACATGACCAGCTTAATTTTATCTTAAATCAAAGACATGCTCCCAAAACATCTTCTAAGGCACATCATTGTAACAAAACTTTGACTGTGGATGTATTGAAAGGCAATTTCAGCTTGCAATGTCAAGAATCCATATAATGTGATTAGATAATGTCTTATCCAAATAATGTTTTCTTTTTTATTTGTAATGAAATACAAGGACTAAATTTTCTGACAGGTATTAAGAATCTAACATGGGGGCTGGTTCAGGTCCCAACCCCACACGGTGTGACAAACATGCTCACTGCTATTTTGAAATGGAGTGGCAAGTAAAGGCCAAGGAACAGGGATGGTAGGTAGGTACCCACCACTGAAGGCACTCGCAAGCTGAGGTGGGATGTGCCAATTTGAAAGTGGAGAGAGAGGAAGAAAACAAGCAGAGTTTAGGAGGTGGGGGCTAATTTAAACAGCCCTGATTTCTCCTCTCCAATACCTGTCTGCAAACAGAAAGGTGTTTTTAAAAATGTTGATTTCCCCTTTTATAAGTGATGCCGTGTTTTCCCCAACCTTTAAATTTTGTTTTTTACAATCCTCTATGAATAACTTGTGCAGCAAAGTCGAGATAGTTTATTTCTCACGCACACAAAAAGCAAAAGAGGGGTTTCTCAACTTCCATCCCTTTTTGCAGGCACACAATATCGCTCGCAAAATAAGGGAAAGGAAGGAGGTTCAAGCCCCGACCACAATGAAATACAAGTCAGAGTTTTACATGTTGTCCAGAATCAGGGGCGAGATTCTCCGACCCCCCGCCGGGTCGGAGAATCGCCGGGAGCTGGCGTGAATCCCGCCCCCGCCGGTTGCCGAATTCTCCACCACCGGATATTCGGCGGGGGCGGGAATCGCAGCGAGCCGGTTGGCGGGCCACCCCCCGCGATTCTCCGGCCCGAATGGGCCGAAGTCCCGCCGCTAAAATGCCTGTCCCGCCGGCGTAGATTAAACCACCTACCTTACCGGCGGGACAAGGCGGGCTCCGGGGTCCTGGGGGGGGCGCGGGGCAATCTGGCCCCGGGGGGTGCCCCCACGGTGGCCTGGCCCGCGATCGGGGCCCACCGATCCACGGGCGGGCCTGTGCCATGGGGGCACTCTTTCCCTTCCGCCTCCGCCACGGTCTCCACCATGGCGGAGGCGGAAGAGACTCTCTCCACTGCGCATGCGCGGGAATGCCGTCAGCGGCTGCTGACGCTCCCGCGCCTGCGCCGCCCGGAGATGTCATTTCCGCGCCAGCTGGTGGGGCACCAAAGGCCTTTTCCGCCAGCTGGCGGGGCGGAAATCAGTCCGGCGTCGGCCTAGCCCCTTAAGGTTGGGGCTCGGCCCCCAAAGATGCGGAGCATTCCGCACCTTTAGGGTGGCGCGATGCCCGACTGATTTGCACCGTTTTGGGCGGCAGTTGGCGGACATTGCTCCGTTTCCGGAGAATTTCGCCCCTAATGAAATGTTTCTTCAGAGAGGAGGTTAACTGTTGTAGGTTGAACTGTCTTTCCAGAAATGAGACTTCCATGATGAGAGCAGGCACGTAGAGTTAAGTTAGTCTTGAAGGCATAAGTCCCAAAGTTCCAGTAGTTCACAGTTCTTTCTGTTGCCACCTGCTCGATGATAAGATGGTAGACAGCGCTGGCTGCTTGCCTGGAGCAGCTGTTTCTCTTAGGAGATCAAACAATGCTATCTATAACTTCAAGCAGTTTGTTAATTAAACAAATTCTGACAGCTCAAGTCTTGGTCACTTGACACTGGTTTGGGTTGTTAAACAAGGCCCCTGGTTGAAAGCCATTTTGTGTTCGCACAGGTAACACTTAGGCTGTTAGCACCAGATTGGAGACTAGGAATTATAAACAGCTGCTTTTGCCCCATGGCAGGGTATTTATATGGTGCAAGACATGTTACGTTCCAGGATGTTTGAAGTATTAGCCTCAAACTGCTCAGAAACTTCCAGAAGCCAGCATGTAACCATCTTGAGCAATTTTGTCAGCTGAGCATTTTGCAAAACAGAAAAATATATCTTATAAAGTAGTCAGGCTGATGGAATTATGCATTTAGTTTCCGTCCCATCTCAAGTAGGACAACAGCCACAGTTGCCCTGACCTGACATTATAGGTGCTGAGGTGTATCACACATAAAGAATCACAACTTCCCTCCCGCTTCCTTTCCTGAGCCTACCACATTGACATGTCTAGATTTGGTCCATGCCAACTGCAAATCCAAGTCATTATGGGAACAGGGCCTTAATAGGTCCCTTAATTTGTAAATAATTGTTTATCTGCCATTTGTTGGCAGGCAGGTAATCCAACCCCAATCTAATCTCTTTGAAACTGGCCCAAGGTTGAGTTTGTAAGAGGGAAACTGCGTGAAATCTGACAAAACCAAATTGTGGACCTGCTCACCTCCAATCCAGACCCTTAATTCAATTGAAAATGTGGCCCCCAACATCAGCAAGTTTCAGTGTATATTTAACTAGAATAGTAAAATAGATTACTTCAAATTACAGCCTGACTACACATTTTCTTTTATACACTAAAGAGATATCTTACAGAAAATATCACAGGAATTACATACTATCGTGATTGTTTTTAACCTTTAACACTCTACAGGTATGGCAAAATAAATGTGCATAGTTCATATTACATCTTAGTTTCTTTACTACAAGAGTAAAGAAACTGACTATTGATGTTATTCTAGTCTTTGCTATTGTGGGCAGCATGGTAGCATAATGGTTAGCAATATGGCTTCACAGCGCCAGGGTCCCAGTTTCAATTCCCGGCTTGGGTCACTGTCTGTGCGGAATCTGCACGTTCTCCCCGTGTCTGCGTGGGTTTCCTCCAGGTGCTCCGATTTCCTCCCACAAGTACCAAAGGACATGCTGTTAGGTAATTTGGACATTCTGAATTCTCCCTCTGTGTACCGAACAGGCGCCGGAATGTGGCAATGGGGGCTTTTCACATTAATTTCATTGCAGTGTTAATGTAAGCCTACTTGTGACAATAAAGATTATAGTTTACTTAGCATTAATTCCTCTTGTGCTTGGAACAGCATCTTATGATTTTGTACCTGAGAGAGCAAACTTCACTATCACTGTAAAGAAGTAGTGAATAAATTCTATCCACCCACCACTAGAATATGTTAGGCAGAGGTTTTAAAATAGATTTTCTGAACAGCTATCCAACACAGAAATGATGCACAGTGATCAATAGAGGGACAGGTAAAAAGCCCTAAGAATATTCAAAAAATATAACTGTCCCATCCATCGTGTGTTTCAACTTCAAGATGGCAACATTGAAGCAAAACCCACTTCAGCATTATATTAGCTCTCACGTTAACAAGTATTATTATAATCTATTGTTGGTTACCAAATTTTGCAAAACAAATTTAAATTATTATTGTAGGAAATGCTTTCCCAGCCTTGGATCTTCTTACTGAGAGCTCAGATGATCATATACCACTACCAATCCCTCAGCAATGTAAACCTAAAACTTTTCTACAGCAGGCAGGAGAAAATGACGATTTATCTCGACGATGGTCTACCAAAACGTAAGTGGACGACAGTATGTAAATTTAAAATAAATGAAGATAAATTTTGTGCAAATGCTACTTGGATATAAACGGTTTAAATTTTCATTATTATAATGATTCCTTGGTTAGTGAATCAATAGTCCAGTAAGCGTCACCAAGCAATGGTTGTATTAATATTTAAACCCTTAATTAATTGAGAATATATACCTGCATAATTAATCTTCTATTTCTTCTGTTCTTCAAATACTCAGCCCATCTTGAGTGATTACATTTAAATACAGATGTGCACGATTGAAGCATTTTTTATTACATTCACATGTACTAAAATACAACATCAAAATTCTAATTATAAGCATTGTTTAACATATTTTAAAGCACATAAAAGCTATCTGCCAAACTAGAATATACAGAAACATGAAATAACATATATATATATATATAGTAATATTGCACATGTCCATTTATCTATACAATACTTAAATGAGTTTAAAAATAACATCCTCCGAAGAAGGTTTGAACTTGGTGGGATATGTTATGCATATCTAATATCTATATCAAAATAGCTTTTTTGTGCATCTTCCCAGATTAATAACTTTTTAAGATTGTATGGAAATTCCCAGAATTTAACTCAGTTGCTAAATAAGGCTTCAAATTACAGAATCCCATGACGTGTAATTAGACTACCAAAAGATATTTGATAAATTCCACTCATGAGAGTTAAACCCAGAGGTGTGGGGATTCAAGGCAAAACTAGGGAATGGATGGAAAATTAACTGGAGGGAAGATGCTGAATGGGAGAGAACTGAGTAGAGTGTCCCAGGGTTCAAAGTTGGGACCACAAAGCTTCTTATTGATATCAATCATTTCAGAAACTCAATGCAAACTGATCAAATTGCAAATGTCACCATATTAGGAGCAATTGTGGTATCGAAGCAGGAAGTTCAAAAATATAGGATGATTCAATCAAAACTATGTGAGTAGATTGAACAGACAATAGCAGCTAAAATTTAATACAGACAAATATAAAGTTCTGCATGTAGGGAGGAAGAATGGGTAACATACATGCTCAATGAATGGTGTTGAAATAGATACGAATGATGCTGAGAGACCTAAGAGCCAATAAATTACATGGATAGAATACAAGTGAAAGGAGGTGCAATCAAATTGTACAGTGCTGAGGGAGGCATTAAGACATTGAAAGCAATGTGTTGGCTGAGTCATAACAAAAGACTGAAGAGACTTGGGTTTTTCAGACTGGAATTGAGGTCTATGAGAAGTCATTTTATTAAAATATATGCAATATATGGTATGGGAAACAAATCCAGACTATTACTTCAAATAAAATTGGGGGAGTAGATGAGAAATTCACTATATCTCACACACTTCTGCTCTCACCCCTTCCCCTCCCTCACAAACCATAGTAGAATACCCCTTATCCTCACCTTCAACCCCATCAGCCTCCATATTCAACAGATCATCCTCTGCCATTTCCCCAGTTCCAGGATTATGTGACCAGCAAACACATCTTCTTGGCCCCTCTCCTTTCACATTCCAAAGAGACCATTCTCTGTGACATCCTTGTCCACTTCTTAGTCACCTGCAACATCCTTTCCAATGGCACCTTTCATGGAAGCACAGCAGATGCAACACCTGTCGTTTTACCTCCTCTCTTCCCACCATCCAAGTTTGCAAACACTTTGTACAAGTGAAACAATTTACTTACTGTTTTCAATTTATTACACAATACTTGCTGCTCTCAATGTGGTCTCCTCTACACTGGGGAGACCAAACACATACTGGGTGACCAATTTTCAGAACATCTTAATTAGTCCGGAAGCATGACTCCAAGCTTCCAGTCACCTGCCATTTTAATTTTCTACCTTACACCCACACTGACCTTTCTGTCCTTGGCCTGCTGCAGTGTTCCAGTGAAGCTCAACGTTATTTGAGGACCAGCATGGGCAGTACAGCCTTCTGGATTCAACATGGTGTTCAACAATTGTAGATCGTAACCTCTGCCCCATTTTGTTTCTTTCCCCCCCCCCCCCCGGAGATGCCAATACGGAACTCCCCACCCCCTCCTTGCCTACATCCGGCCCCTTGGTGAACTTATTTGGGTCCCCCGCACCTTCTCCAATGCCCTTCTGTTACTGTCACCCTAGATGGTAATAGTGACATGGGCGTGTACCTATGATATCCCCATTGGAGGTGAGGTCACCAGGTTCTTATTTTCATCCAGCTGTTGCAAATCGCACTGATGTGACATTTACTGAGGTATGAAGTCCTGGCAGGGGGGCTTACTGATGACATTAGATTGTATTAAAATGAGCTTTTCGGCCTTCCATGGCATTTTTCTCATTACGACATCGGCGAAGGGCCTGCAAAATTGGAAAATGCAACCTCACCGGTGAGAAGTGCAGTTTCTGATTCTTGCCAAATTTTCTGCCAACGTTGCCATTCCCACTGATGTTCAATGCAGGCTCAAAATCACTCCAATTAACTGAGTTTCTCTGTCCACAGTTGCTTCCAGTACTTCTGAATATTACAGAATTTTCTTTTCTTATTTCAGATTTCCAACATCTGCAGTATTTTTTATTTTCTATGACAGTTCTTTTTGCATCACAATGAATCAGAATGGATGGTTTAGATGTTCTTTTGTTCTTGTGAACTGGAAGATGCATTCCATAGGCTAAATGTGGCACTGAAGTTTATCATGGTGTACATAAGTTCATTCTGCCTTTTAATTGATGGTGTTCAGGTTTGAGGTGGGCACGAGCAAAAGAGAGTCCCAAAGTTTAAAGATTGGCAACTATACATAAAATGTACTTTTTACACAATCCTGAAGGAGGTAATTACATTATTGCATTCATGCAAATAAATTTATTTTTCTATTTATTCTGTTACGTAAGTGAAGAAATCCTGAAGTTACAAGATGAAGTCTCAAACCTCAAGCAAAAGCTGGAGGAAAGTATTTCTAAGTTGTCTAATGAACCTCCATCACAGGAACTAAGATATAGGACCAAATCATGCCATAGAAAGAAAACTTCATCTACAAGGTAAAGTTACTGCCATTTCAGTGTGTTTGTGAAAAATATGGATGGGTCTTTGTGATAAATCCCTGGATTGAGATTCTTGATGGGTAGTAATGGTTTTGTACCATCAGTGGCTGCGGGAATGTTTTGATCTTGGGGTTCAATGTTTTAACATTATATTTAAAATCTTTTCTATCTAACAGTAAAAGTGTGGAAGATGTTAAGTTAACTACCAATACTTTAAACAGTCTTAAAAGAAGGCACTGTACTTGGCTAATGGCAGATGATGATGTTTCAGATCGGGAACTAAGTGAGTGTTGGAAAATCTTACATATTATGTTCTTGTAGAATGGCAACATGTGTTATTATTTTATGAATATAAGTTATTTGAATCCATAAAAAGCAAAAATGTCTAATTTCATGATTCACGTATTTTAGGAGTATAACTTTTAGTTTGGCGACTGAAGTTTTAAAAACTAAGATAATGGAAGCACCAGGTGAGAAGCTGAGATACAGACCTAAAGTGATTGCAATTTGAAGGGTGGTCTATTTTTATTTAATAAAGACAGAGTTAGAAGTGGGACAGCATTAAATAATGGGTGATCCATTTCAGTATCTTGGTGAAGACAAGATGAATGCAGTTGTCTTCATAAGGGGTTTAAATTATTCATGTGAGTCCCAGAGTCAAAGGGCCATTTTGAAAGAGGTTAATTAGTTAAAATCTCTATCTGGGACGTCCCAGGTGTGCTGAGGTGTCATGGGGATAGGTTGCAGGGGAAGTACCTTGGGCAGGATTCTCCGACCCCCTGCCGGGTAGGAGAATCGCCGGGGGCGGCGTGAATCCCGCCCCCACCGGCTGCCGAATTCTCCGGCGCTGGGGATTTGGCGAGGGCGGGAATTGCGCCACGCCGGTCGGGGCCGCTGGCAGCAGCCTCCCCAGCGATTCTCCAGCCTGCGATGGGCCAAGAGGCCGCCCATTTTCGGCCAGTCTCGTCGGAGTATATTACACCAGGTATTTGCCGGCGGGACCTGGCTGCGCGGACGGCCTCCGGGGTCCTCGGGGGGGATCTGGCCCCGTGGGGGTTACCCCCACAGTGGCCTGGCCCGCGATCGGGTGGGGGCACTCTATTCTTCCTCGCCGGCCACTGTGGTCCTCCGCGATGGCCGACGCGGAGATGAACCCCCCCCCCCGCGCATTCGCTGGGATGATGCCAGCACATGCTGGCGCTCCCACGCATGCGCCAACTCTCGCTGGCCAGCAGAGGCCCTTCGGCGCCGGTTGGCGTGGCGCCAAGCCCCTTCCGCACCGGCCGGCGGGGCGCAAACCACTCCGGCGCCGGCCTAGCCCCTGAAGATGCGGAGGATTCCGCACCTTCGGGGTGGCCCGACGCCGGAGTGGTTCACGCCACTCCTTAGCGCCGGAGTTGCCCGCCCGCCAATTCTAGCAGAATCCCTCCCCTTTTGTTTCGGGTCTATCTGTGAGATTTTTAAACAGAAAACAGGCAGGTTTGTATCTGGCATGGAATAGTTTGGAAACAGGCAGGGAGAGCAGGCTGCCAACAGTTGGTGCTTGGAATCAACTGAGACAGGAGCAAAGGGCTATCAAAATCAAGAATGTTTTCCGATTTTGGTCTCACTGAGCAAGAAGGAAAATAGGCTCATGCTTGAGCCGGGGTATCCACAATTGAGTGGTGCTTGAAGAGAGTTGGAGGGACGCCTAGCCAGATGCTAGTGGAAAGATCTCAAAGACGTTTCATACCTCAGAGAACAACAGGAGCATGACAGAGAATCAAAATGGATTCCTGAGAGCTGTGACACATTTTGGTTTGTTCCTAGATGGTATGGTGGCACAGTGGTTATGTCTGCTACCTCACAGCACCAGGGATCTGAGATCAATTCCAGCTTTGGGTGACTGTGTGGAGTTTGCACATTCCCCCGTGTCTGTGTGGGTTTCCTTCAGGTGCTCCGGTTTCCTCCCACAACAGTCTGAAGATATGCAGGTTCGGTAGATAGGGCATGCTAAATGACCCCTTAGGTGTCCAGGGATGTGCAGGTTAGATTACGGGTATAGGGTAGGATGGTCAGGGGAATGGACCTGGATGGAATGCTCTTTTGGAGGGTCGGTGCAGATTCGATGGGCCTAATGGTCTCCTTCTGCACTGTAGGGATTCTGTGATTCTATGAAGTGAAGGAACACTCAAGATCTTGAAAAATATAGGGGAACTCCTGGGTAGAAATATGTCTAGAACGGAAAATGTTCAGTTAACATTTTCGGGCTTCGAGGATAAGTGTTTATGAAATACGACATTAGGCTAGTGGGACTTATAGAATCATAGAATCTACAGTGCAGAAGGAGGCCATTCAGCCTATCGAGTCTGGACCGGCACTTGGAAAGACCCTATCCCCGTAACCCAGTAACCCCACCCAACCTTTTTGTAGACTAAGGGCAATTTAGCATGGCCAATCCTCCTGACCTGCACATCTTTGGAGTGTGGGAGGAAACCGGAGCACCCAGAGGAAACCCACGCAGACACGGGGAGAATATGCAGACTCCGCACAGATAGTGACCCAAACCGAGTTCATTTAATACTTGTACAGTTAAAGTTTTTGTTTAAAATGTGAAGATTTGTGGCATAAATTCTTCAGTTAATAACTGGAAGTTTGAATTTTTGTTTAAAATGTCTTCCTTGAGATTATATCGTAAAGTTTACTTGCCTCATTCTCGTCATTAAAATATTTGTAAATTAAAAACTTGATACTTTGGCAGAAAACCTCCAGAGTAATTTCTCATCCCTGATGAGCAGAGAGCAAGTGGTATGGGTGGGAATGCAGCTGTTTGAACATGCCTCTTTCATTCTCCTCTACCTCACTGATATTTTGCTTTGTTATCTAAAGAGAAAGAAAACAAAATAAATATTGGTCATAAATACAGAGACCGCCACCTGGAAGCCTCCCATAAGCGAGACCCCTGCCTGGAAGTCCCCCTTAAGAGAGCCCCCCCAAAAGAGAGACCCCTATTTGGAAGCTCCCCTTAAGAGAGACCCCCATAAGAGAGACCCCTGCCTGGAAGTTCCCTTAAGAGAGACCCCCCCATAAGAGAGACCCCTGTCTGGAAGTCCCCATAAGAGAGACTTGTGCCTGGTCGCTCCCCTTAGGAGAGACCCTGCCTGGAAGCCCCTCTTAAAAGAAACCCCTCCCCCTCCATAAGAGACCTCTGCTTGGAAGCCCCCCACAAGTGAGACCCCTGCCTGGAAGCTCCCAAGCCCCTTCATAAAAGAGACCCTTGCCTAGAAGCACCACCCCACTCCATAAGAGAGACCAGATGCATGAAACAATGCAGCCAGCTGAGTGTGTGTAGAAGCTGTCAATCACAGCTTAGTAAGAAGTCTTACAACACCAAGTTAAAGTCCAATAGGTTTGTTTCAAACACTAGGTTTCGGAGCACTGCTCCTTCCTCAGGTGAATGAGCAATGCTCCGAAAGCTAGTGTTTGAAACAAACCTGTTGGACTTTAACCTGGTGTTGTAAGACTTCTTACTGTGCTCATCCCAGTCCAACGCCGGCATCTCCACATCATGGCTACAATCACAGCTTAGTGAAAGCAATTTCACAGAAATATGAATGAAAGGCTTGCAGAGCATGTAACTGAGGAAGGATCAGAGTTCAGACCTGGAGCACTGTAGGATAATGAAGGAAAAACATGTACCTCCAGGAATGGTTTGGGGAGCAGGTAGCTTACCTTGATTATTCTAGTATTTTTGTTGAAATTCTTCCAACACTATAAAATAACCTTGAAATCTAGCAAATTGCAGTCACTGCCACTGTAACCCTCCACGGAAGGTTTTCTGCCTCATCCCTAAACAACACTTCTCTCCTCCTCCATTTCTCTGTACAGAAGATGTCCAGGTCAAATTTCCTGAAATAATCTGCTTTTCTCTTAATTCAGGTTGTCACTACAGTCTGTCAGTTTTCTTGCTTCTCAGGAACATAAGAATTAGGAGCAGACGTATGTCATTTGGTTACATAAGAACTCTTATAAATTAGTCAGACAAATATTTCCATCACAAAATCATGTCGAGTCTGCCTGATACATATATTATTTCATGGGATGTGGATGTCGCAGCAAGACCAGCATTTGTTGTCCATCCATAATCACCCTTGAACTGAATCCTGCATGCATCATTACCCATATTGTTACCCTTCTCTATTGCCTTATCCATTCTCTTTAAATTACCACATCTCCCCTCACATACTCTCTGTCCCCACTATTTAGTGTAGGATTCTTCAGTCTCTCAGCCACATATTTCTTGGCAGCCGGAATTGGCACACTATTCACTAGCAGCAGGATTCTCTTCTCCCACGGCTGTCAATGGGAATTCCCATTGAAACCACCCCGTGTGTGACAAATGGAAGATTTTAGTAATATCGGCTTCTAAACATTGGGGCAATTTAAGGGTTAAAAGTCTGGGGTTATAGTGTGTTTGGCTGCAGTGGTCATGTTTGCAAAAAGGGTTTTGTTTTGCTTCTAGGAAACATCAGGTGAAATTGACCAGATTAAAGTGGTTTGATTGGGGAAGTCCCTGGGGAGTTTATTTGCTTTTGCAGCCTGCAGCGATAATTTGTTTTTCAGCTTGGGGAGATGTGATCAATGCTGAATGGAGCCCAGGAATGCAGAGAGGCAGTTTAGTTTGGGAGAAGCTTTGGGAGAGAGAGGAACTGAATTCTGAATTGCCTGACCCTGAGTCTACAATTCTCTCACAGCAGGATCATTATAAAAGAGTAATAACATGTAAAGCAGAGCAGTCTTGTCCGGTGACCAGGAAGAAGCTGAAACATGCCAGGTGAACCAGCTTTTTAAAGATATTTAGCCAGAGTCTGAAGGGGTTGTGCCAGGAGCCAGATCTGTTTTGTAAAGCAAGTATTACTCTATACCCTGCTAATTTTAAGGTAGATTCAGAGCTGGATGTTTCTTTTCTTGTTGTTTAATAGGAAATTGAGTAACAGTGTTAAGGGGCAATGGGTGCAGCACGGTAGCATAGTGGTTAGCACAATTGCTTCACAGCTCCAGGGTCCCAGGTCCGATTCCCAGCTTGGGTCACTGTCTGTGCAGAGTCTGCGCGTTCTCCCCGTGTGTGTGTGGGTTTCCTCCGAGTGCTCCGGTTTCCTCCCACAGTCCAAAGATGTGCAGGTTAGGTGGATTGGCCATGCTAAATTGCCCTTAGTGTCCAAAATTGCCCTTAGTGTTGGGTGGGGTTACTGGGTTATGGGGTTAGGTGGAGATATGGGCCTGGGTAGGGTGCTCTTTCCAAGAGCCGGTGCAGACTTGATGGGCTGAATGGCCTCCTTCTGTACTGTTAAAAAAAAATCTATGTAAGCTGTCCTTTTTGGGCATGAAGTTAAAAAGTTTAATATTGTATTCAGAACAAAGTTTTGTTTTAGAAATGACAAATCCCTATTTTTTCATGCAATCATTCCTGAAGCGAATCATTCTTTCCGCACAGTCTTACAAATAAAATAAAATACTGGGGGTTCAGTCAGTATCCCAGCCACTGTTGGGGTTTGGTCTGTGATCGTAATACACAAGGTTTAAAGCCTTAGCTGTATGCCTCATGCAGTGTTTATATCTCCCAAGTACCAGTTTAAACTATAGCCCTTGTTTAGAGAGAACATATTTAAGTCTCACTAACTACTCTCCTATATGCTCGGCTAAATTATGCATCCAAGCTTCAGCTCTCACATCCTGCTGCTGATCTCTGACTCCCTCTCTTGGCTCAATTCTTTCATGTAAATGTTGCAGTGTTGTCAGTTTCCCGTGAAGCATTGTAGGTTCTGTATCTTGCTGCATTGGTCCCCATCTCTCCTACTGTTGCAGCCATTTATGGACCCTTTAAGGCCTATATCCTGCTCTTCACTACTTTCCAGTCTCTTCACTCGATTAACTGGAAGGCCCCTCCAGATCCTATTTAGGGGATTTTCACAGTAATTTCATTGTTTTAATTTTTTTTTTTAAGAGTACCCAATTCATTTTTTCCAATTAAGGGGCAATTTAGCATGGCCAATCCACCTACCCTGCACATCTTTGGGTTGTGGGGGCGAAACCCACGCAAACATGGGGAGAATGTGTAAACTCCACACGGACAGTGACCCAGAGCCGGGATCGAACCTGGGACCTCGGCGCCGTGAGGCAGCAGTGCTAACCATTGCACCGCCGTGCTGCCCTGTAACTTCATTGTTAATGTAAGCCTACTTGTGACAATAATAAATATTATTATTATTAATTGTTCACACTGTGTAAGTACACCATTGAAAATCAAGCTTGCAAGTCGGAATTCAGAAATGACTCTGTAGACTCTGTCAATCTATCAAGTGATTCCTGTGTAGGAATATGCAGCTTCTTTCCAGAATAAGAAACTTCGAGATAATGGAAGGCAAGGAGTGTCAGCTTATGCTTTGCTTAGCTCTCTCTGCCTGTTGCAACATTGAACCTTCATATTCACACACAATGACCGCATATGTTACTGAATGTATAGAATTAAAGTAATTTTTCCCTCAATAGTTGTAACTTAGAAGTTATTTTTTATCATTTTCTATTATACAGGAGTCATTTATTTTATTAATCAATTAATTTTATTATAGACAATGGAATGGAGGATCCCTTATTTTCCGACACAATATCTCTATATGCAAAACAAAGCTTCTTACAGAGACCAAGAATAGCTTATTATAAACAAAGTTACTCTGAAGGCCACAAATCAAACAGGGCCTTGTTAAAAGATTCACATAAAGGTAATATTTATTTATAAATTATTAATGGTGAACCTTTAACTGGAAATAATATTCAATTTTAATGTTGTGGTATATTTAGTATGTAGAGAAAATTTGCTATTTCAATCATTTTATGGGAAAGCAGTTAAGTGAGAAACTAAGCTATTCCCCTGAAAGTATGCTAAATAAAAGTCCAGTTAGCTGCTAAATGAAAAAGAAAAACATTTGAGATAGATATATTCAAATGTCCTTTATCCAAAATGAAACTACCAGGAAGGCAATTATTCTGATGGTTGTTGCCTTTGCTGCGGTACTTGTTTAGAAATAACCTACTTGCTGACTCTCAAATTTGGCTTCTACTAGGACTACTCAGCTCCTGGCCTCATTACAGCCTTGGTTCAAACATGGGCTGAACTCCAGAGGTGAGGTGGTGACTACCCTTGATATCATGGCTGCACTTGATCAAGTGTGGCATTAAGGAGCCCTAGCAACACAAGTCAATGAGAATCAGGAGCAAAACTGTCTGCTTTTTGGACTCATACCAAGCACAAAGGAAAATGGTTATGGTTATTGGAGGTCAATCGTCTCAGCTCCAGGACATCACTAGAGAGGATTCTGAGGGATAAGACATACACAGGTTTGGAAAGACAGGGTTTGATTAGGAGTAGTCAGCACGGCTTTGTACATGGGATATCTTGCCTTACAAATTTGTTAGAGTTCTCTGATGAAGTGACCAGGAAGGTTGATGAGGGCAGGGCAGTAGACTTAGTCGATCTGGACTTCAGTAAGGCCTTTGATAAAGTTCCACATGGTAGGCTGCTCTGGAAGGATAGATCACATGGAATCCAGGGAGAGCTGGAAAATTGGATATACAATTGGCCTGATGGTAGGAAGCAGAGGGTAATGGTGGAAGGATGATTGTCGGACTGGAGGCCTGTGAATAGTGGTGTGCCTCAGGGGTCAGTGCTGGGCCCATTGCTGTTTGTTATCTATATCAATGATTTGGATGGGAATGTACAAGGCATGATCAGTAAGTTTGCAGATGACACTAAAATAGGTGGTATTGCAGACAGTGAGGAAGGTTATCAAAAATTGCAGCAGGATCTTGATCAGCTGGGGAAATGGCAAATGGAGTTCAATACAGATAAGTGTGAGGTATTGCATTTGGAAAGTCAAATCAAGGTAGGACTTTCATGGTGAATGGAAGGACCTTGGAGTTCAGGTGCACGGTTCTCTAAAGATGGAGTCGCAGGTAGTTAGGGCAGTGTAGAAGACTTTTGGCATGCTGGCCTTCATCAGTCAGGGCATTGAGTATAGAAGTTGGGAAGTTATGTTGCAGTTGTACAGGACGCTGGTGAGACCGCAGTATTGGAGTATTGTGTTCAATTTTGGTCACCTTGCTATTGGAAAGATGTTATTAAACTGGAGAGTGTAGAAGAGATTTACAAGGATGCTGCCAGAACATGAGGGACTGAGTTAAAGGGAGAGATTGGGCAGGCTAGGACTTTTTTCTTTGGAGCGTAGGAAACTGAGGGGTGATCTTATAAAGGTGTATAAGATCATGAGAGGCATGGATAGGGTGAATGCACTCAGCCTTTTTCTCAGGGTTGGGGAATCGAGAACTAGAGGGCATAGGTTTAAGAGGGGAAAGAATTAATGGAAACCTGAGGAGCAACCTTTTTACACAGAGGGTGGTACATATGTGGAATGAGCTGCCGGAGGATGAGGTTGAGGCAGGGTCATTGACAACATTTAAAAGGCATTTGGACAGATACATGGCTAGGAAAGGTTTAGAGGATATGGGCCAAATGCACGCAAATGAGGTTAGCTTAGATGCGTTTTTTGGTTGGCATGGACCAGATTGGGCCAAAGGGCCTGAGTCCGTGCCGTAGATTCTATGACTACAGGAGTTCCTCTAGGTAGGTTCGTAGGCACAACAATCTTCAGCTGCTTCATCAATTACATTTCTTCCACCAGGAGATTATTAGTGGGGATGTTTGCTGATGGATGTTCACTGATGATTGCACATTGCACAATGTTCAGACATTCAGAACCATTCATGACTCCTCAGATATTGAAGTAATCCATGTCCAAATGCAGCAAGACCTGGCTGACAAGTGGCAAGCAACATTTATGCTGTACAAGTGCCACGCAATACCATCTCCATCAAGAGAGAATCTAACCATTATCCCTTGAAATTCAATCACATTACTATCAATGATCTGGTTTTTTTTTAAAATATATTTTATTCAAAATTTTTGGCCAACCATAACAGTACATTGTGTATCTTTTACACAGTAATATAACAATATAGATAGCAATGGCCAGTTTTTTAAACAAGAAATAAATAATATATAAACAACATCAAAATTAAAAAACAAAACTAAATGGCAACTGCCTTGTCCCAAATAAATACTCTCCAAAAATACAATTCAGCAGTCCAGTATACAATTACCTATAACAACAACCTATACATATTATACTTATACACTAACATCCCTGAGAGTCCTTCTGGTTCCTCCCCCCCCTGGGTTGCTGCTGCTGTCTTCTTCTTTTCCATTCCCTCTATCTTTCTGTGAGGTATTCGACGAACGGTTGCCACCGCCTGGTGAACCCTTGAGCCGATCCCCTTAGGACGAACTTAATCCGTTCCAGCTTTATAAACCCTGCCATGTCATTTATCCAGGTCTCCACACCCGGGGGCTTGGCTTCCTTCCACGTCAACAGTATCCTGCGCCAGGCTACTAGGGACGCAAAGGCCAAAACATCAGCCTCTTTCGCCTCCTGCACTCCCGGCTCTTCTGCAACCCCAAATATAGCCAACCCCCAGCTTGGTTCGACCTGGACCCCCACCACCTTCGAAAGCACCTTTGTCACCCCCACCCAAAACCCCTGTAGTGCCGGACATGACCAGAACATGTGGGTGTGATTCGCTGGGCTTCTCGAGCATCTCGCACACCTATCCTCTACTCCAAAAAATTTACTGAGCCGTGCTCCAGTCATATGCGCCCTGTGTAACACCTTAAATTGTATCAGGCTTAGCCTGGCACACGAGGACGATGAGTTTACCCTACTTATGGCATCAGCCCACAGCCCCTCCTCAATCTCCTCCCCCAGTTCTTCTTCCCATTTCCCTTTCAGCTCATCTACCATAATCTCCCCCTCGTCCCTCATTTCCCTATATATGTCTGGTACCTTACCGTCCCCCACCCATGTCTTTGAGATCACTCTGTCCTGCACCTCCTGCGTCGGGAGCTGCGGGAATTCCTTCACCTGTTGCCTCGCAAAAGCCCTCAGTTGCATATACCTGAATGCATTCCCTTGGGGCAACCCATATTTTTCGATCAGCGCTCCCAGACTTGCAAACGTCCCATCTACAAACAGATCTCTCAATTGTGTTACTCCTGCTCTTTGCCATGTTCCAAATCCCCCATCCATTCTCCCCGGAGCAAACCTATGGTTATTTCTTATCGGGGACCACACCGAGGCTCCCGTCTTTCCCCTATGCCGTCTCCACTGCCCCCAAATTTTCAGAGTAGCCACCACCACCGGGCTTGTGGTGTATTTCTTCGGTGAGAACGGCAACGGCGCCGTCACCATAGCTTGTAGGCTAGTCCCCCTGCAGGACGCCCTCTCCAATCTCTTCCACGCCGCTCCCTCCTCTTCTCCCATCCACTTACATACCATTGAGATATTGGCGGCCCAGTAGTACTCACTTAGGCTCGGTAGTGCCAGCCCCCCCCTATCCCTACTACACTGCAAAAATCCCCTCCTCACTCTCGGGGTCTTCCCGGCCCACACAAAACTCATGATATTCTTCTCAATCCTTTTGAAAAAAGCCTTCGTGATCACCACCAGGAGGCACTGAAACACAAAGAGGAATCTCGGGAGGACCACCATTTTAACCGCCTGCACCCTCCCTGCCAGTGACAGGGATACCATGTCCCATCTCTTGAAGTCCTCCTCCATCTGTTCCACCAACCGCGTTAAATTTAACCTATGCAATGTACCCCAATTCTTGGCTATCTGGATCCCCAAGTAGCGAAAGTCCCTTGTTACCTTCCTCAGCGGTAAGTCCTCTATTTCTCTGCTCTGCTCCCCTGGATGCACCACAAACAACTCACTTTTCCCCATGTTCAGTTTATATCCTGAAAATTCTCCAAACTCCCCAAGTATCCGCATTATCTCTGGCATCCCCTCCGCCGGGTCCGCCACATACAACAACACATCTTCCGCATACAGAGATACCCGGTGTTCTTCTCCTCCCCTGAGTACTCCCCTCCACTTCCTGGAACTCCTCAATGCTATTGCCAGGAGCTCAATCGCCAGTGCAAACAATAATGGGGACAGAGGACATCCCTGCCTCTTCCCTCTAGGGAGCCGAAAATACGCAGACCCCTGTCCATTCGTGACCACGCTCGCCATCGGGGCCCTATACAGCAGCTGTACCCATCTAATATACTCATCTCCAAAGCCAAATCTCCTCAACACTTCCCACAAATAATCCCACTCCACTCTATCAAATGCTTTCTCGGCATCCATCGCCACCACTATCTCCGCTTCCCCCTCTGGTGGGAGCATCATCATTACCCCTAGCAGCCTCCGTATATTCGTATTCAGCTGTCTCCCCTTCACAAACCCAGTTTGGTCCTCATGGACCACCCCCGGGACACAATCCTCTATCCTCATTGCCATTACCTTGGCCAGAATCTTAGCGTCTACGTTCAGGAGGGAAATAGGCCTATAGGACCCGCATTGCAGCGGGTCTTTTTCCTTCTTTAGGAGAAGCGATATCGTTGTCTCTGACATAGTCGGGGGCAGCTGTCCCCTTTCCCTTGCCTCATTAAAGGTTCTCATCAGTAGCGGGGCGAGCAAGTCCACATATTTCCTGTAAAATTCAACTGGGAATCCATCCGGTCCCGGGGCCTTCCCCGCCTGCATGCTCCTAATTCCTTTCACTACTTCCTCCATTTCGATCTGTGCTCCCAGTCCCACCCTCTCCTGCTCCTCCACCTTAGGAAATTCCAGCTGGTCCAGAAAACACATCATTCTCTCCTTCCCATCCGGGGGCTGAGCTTCATATAATCTTTCATAGAATGCCTTGAACACTCCATTCACTCTTTCCGCTCCCCGCTCCATCTCTCCCTCCTCATCCCTCACTCCCCCTATTTCCCTCGCTGCTCCCCTTTTCCTCAATTGGTGGGCCAGCAACCTGCTCGCCTTCTCCCCATATTCGTACTGTACACCCTGTGCCTTCCTCCACTGTGCCTCTGCAGTACCCATTGTCAGCAAATCAAATTCTACATGTAGCCTTTGCCTTTCCCTGTACAGTCCCTCCTCCGGTGCCTCCGCATATTGCCTGTCCACCCTCAGAAGTTCTTGCAGCAACCGCTCCCGTTCCCTACACTCCTGCTTTCCTTTATGTGCCCTGATTGATATCAGCTCCCCTCTAACCACTGCCTTCAGCGCCTCCCAGACCACTCCAACCTGGACCTCCCCATTATCATTGAGTTCCAAGTACTTTTCAATACACCCCCTCACCCTTAGACACCCCCCCTCATCCGCCATTAGTCCCATGTCCATTCTCCAGGGTGGACGCCGTTCTTTTTCCTCCCCTATCTCCAAGTCCACCCAGTGTGGAGCGTGATCCAAAATAGCTATAGCCGTATACTCCGTCCCCCTCACCTTCGGGATCAACGCCCTTCCCAAAACAAAAAAGTCTATTCGCGAATAAACTTTGTGGACATAGGAGAAAAACGAAAACTCCTTACTCCTAGGTCTGCTAAATCTCCATGGGTCTACTCCTCCCATCTGCTCCATAAAGTCTTTAAGCACCTTGGCTGCTGCCGGCCTCCTTCCAGTCCTGGACCTCGATCTGTCCAGCCCTGGTTCCAGCACCGTGTTAAAATCTCCACCCATTACCAACTTCCCCACCTCTAGGTCCGGGATACGTCCTAACATGCGCCTCATAAAGTTGGCATCATCCCAGTTCGGGGCATATACGTTCACTAAGACCACCGCCTCCCCCTGTAATTTGCCACTCATCATCACGTATCTGCCCCCACTATCCGCCACTATGGTCTTTGCCTCAAACATTACCCGCTTCCCCACTAGTATAGCCACCCCCTGTTTTTCGCATCTAGCCCCGAATGAAACACCTGCCCCACCCATCCTTTGCGTAGTCTAACCTGGTCTATCAGTTTCAAATGCGTCTCCTGTAACATAACCACATCTGCCTTAAGTTTCTTAAGGTGTGCGAGTACCCGTGCCCTCTTTATCGGCCCGTTCAGCCCTCTCACATTCCACGTGATCAGCCGGGTTGGGGGGCTCTTTACCCCCCCCCCCTTGTCGATTAGCCATCCCTTTATCCAGCTCCTCACCCGGTTCCCACGCAGCTGTGTCCCCCCCAGGTGGTGCCCTCCCGCCCCGCCCACCCCACCCCATACCAGCTCCCCCTTCTCCCCAGCAGCAGCAACCCAGTAAATCCCCCCTCCCATCCCCCCCGCTAGATCCCCCACTAGCGTAGTTACACCCCCATGTTGCTCCCAGAAGTCAGCAAACTCTGGCCGACCTCGGCTTCCCCCCGTGACCTCGGCTCGCACCGTGCGACGCCCCCTCCTTCCTGCTTCCCTATTCCCGCCATAATTATCATAACACGGGAACAAAGCCCGCGCTTCCCTTTTGGCCCCGCCCCCAATGGCCAACGCCCCCAGCTCCTCCACCTCCCTTCCTCCCTCCCCCACAACCTGTGGAAGAGAGAAAAGTTACCGGGTCGCAGGATTAACAACATAAAAATCATCTCTCCCTCCTTTTTCCCCCCTCTTCGCCCCCCATATTCGCCCCACCACTTTGTCTCAAACGTTCTTTTTTAATAACCCGCTTATTCCAATTTCTCTTCAACAATAAATGTCCACGCCTCATCCGCCATTTCAAAGTAGTGGTGCTTCCCTTGATATGTGACCCACAGTCTTGCCGGCTGCAGCATTCCAAATTTAATCTTCTTTTTATGAAGCACCGCCTTGGCCCGATTAAAGCTCACCCTCCTTCTCGCCACCTCCGCACTCCAGTCTTGATATACGCGGATCACCGCGTTTTCCCACCTACTGCTCCGAGTTTTCTTTGCCCATCTGAGGACCACCTCTCTGTCCTTAAAACGGAGGAATCTCACCACTATGGCTCTGGGAATTTCTCCTGCTCTCGGTCTTCGCGCCATAACTCGATAGGCTCCCTCCACCTCCAACGGACCCGTCGGGGCCTCCGCTCCCATTAACGAGTGCAGCATCGTGCTCACATATGCCCCGACGTCCGCCCGTTCTGCACCTTCAGGAAGACCAAGAATCCTTAATTTCTTCCTCCTCGCATTATTCTCCAGTACCTCCAGCCTTTCCACACATCGTTTATGGTGTGCCTTGTGCATCTCCGTCTTCACCACCAGGCCCTGTATATCGTCCTCGTTCTCGGCAGCCTTTGCCTTCACGACCCGAATCTCCCGCTCCTGGGTCTTTTGCTCATCTTTTAGCCCTTCAATCGCCTGTAATATCGGGGCCAACAGCTCCTTCATCTCCTTTTTAAGCTCTTCCACGCAGCGTTTCAAAAACTCGTGTTGTTCAGGGCCCCATATTAAACTGCCACCTTCCGACGCCATCTTGGTTTTTGCTTGCCTTCCTTGCCGCTGCTCTAAAGGATCCACCGCAATCCTGCCACTTTCCTCTCCTTTTTCCATCCGTATCCAGGGGGGATTCCCTTCTGGTTTACCGCACAGTACTTTTAGCCGTTAAAATTGCCGTTGGGGCTCTTATTAAGAGCCCAAAAGTCAGTTCCACCGGGAGCTGCCGAAACGTGCGACTTAGCTGGTCATCGCCGCACCCGGAAGTCCCTATCAATGATCTGTTAAGATTTTATGCAGATTTTCATCTATCACCATGCTTTTCCTTTCAGAGTCCATTGCTAAAACGAGACACTGAGATGTGAATCCCGGCCATTATGGGTGCGATAACGTTTTGGCAAATCTGCATATTAGAGCGAGGCCTCACATGTGTAGATCCACGAGGTACATGAAACTTTGGGATTCACCCCCTTTGCCTCAGAGACCTTGGGCGAGCGCTGTTCGGCACTAGTCCCCACAAACAGGGACTAGACGGAACGGCACTCGTGGGGGTCTCCCAGGGGATCTGAGGCCCCCAGGTGCCAGCTTGGCACTGCCAAGATGCTGGAGATGCACTGCCAGGGTGCCAGGTTAGCACTGCCAACTGCCAAGCTGGAATTTTTTTCATGCGTGTGATTGGGCAAGGGGTGCTGAGGGTGTTGGTCAGGTGGGTGTGGGACCCTCCCATAGTTCGTTTGGGCTTTGGGGAGGGTGGGGATCATTTCAGGGGCCTCGGAGATTGGGATGCCATTTAAAAATGGGCAGCACGGTGGGACAATGGTTAGCACAGCTGTCTCACAGCGCCAGGAATCTGGTTGAATTCCAACCTTGGCTCACTGTCTGTATGGAGTACATGATGTGGAGAAGCCGGCGTTGGACTGGGGTGAGCACAGTAAGAAGTCTTACAACACCAGGTTAAAGTCCAACAGGTTTGTTTCAAATCACTAGCTTTCGGAACACTGCTCCTTCCTCAGGTGCATGGAGAGGTATGTTCCAGAAACGTGTGGAGTACGTTCTCTTTGTGTCTGCGTGTGTTTCCGTCAGGTGATTTGGTTTCCTCCCACAGTCCAAAGATGTATTGGGTAGGTGGATTGGCCATGATAAATTGCCCCTCAGTGGTCAGGCATGTGCAGGTTAGGACATGGGTGGAGTGCTCATTTGAAGGATTGGTGCAGACTCGATGCACTGAATGGCCTCCTGCTCTGTAGATTCTACGATTTCTGATCTCTCGCTACACTGGGGAGTTCCGGCGAGCGGAACTTTATACAATGCGAGTTGCATTGAATAGCCATGTTTTTCTTGGCACTGCGAGCGTCGGGAACTATGCGGCTAATCGTGCTCACTAGGGGACTTTGTTCCCTTTTGGGAGAATCGTGCCCTTTATCTACAGTCTGTTCAGACTTGGTAAGCGGGGCTGAATGGCTCCCCTCTTTTCCATCTTCTCATTTTTACAGCAGCAAATCTTTTTGTTTGGAAAAGGATAGACTTGCCAATTTAATGAGTATTTAACTATTTATACGCTCTTTATAGCACGGTAGCATAGCAGTTGCTTCACAGCGCCAGGGTCCCAGGTTCCTGGCTTGGGTCACTGTCTGTGCCGAGTCTGCACTTTCTCCCTGTGTCTGCGTGGGTTTCCTCCCACAGACCAAAGCTGTGCAGGTTAGATGGATTGACCATGATAAATTGCCCTTAGTGTCCAAAAGGATGGGTGGAGTTACTGGGTTATGGGGATAGGGTGGAGGCGTGGGCTGGGGTGCTCCTTCCAAGAGCTGGTGCAGACTCGATGGGCAAAATGGCCAACTTCTGCACTGTAAATTCTATGATTCTAATCATAAAATAACCAATTGGACAGATTTTCTTGAGTTTAACGGAAAGAGGTTAGCTTTATTACGCTTAAACTGATCTAAGTAAAATAATGAAATACTTTCGCTCACACGCACATCAAGTTCACAGTCACACAAATACAGATTACAGAGTGAGGAAAGATAGGTTGACGAAGTTAGAGTCCATTAAAAATAAAAACAATATTTAGCCTGTAGTTTGCTGACTTAGCTGGTGGTCTCAATACTTCTAATTTAAAGATGTAGATGACTAAGTTAGTGGCATGTTCTTCACAGAGTCCCAGGTTCGATTCCCGGCTGGATCACTGTCTGTGCGGAGTCTGCACGTTCTCCCCGTGTCTGCGTGGGTTTCCTCTGGGTGCTCCGGTTTCCTCCCACAGTCCAAAGATGTGCAGGTTAGGTGGATTGACCATGATAAATTGCCCTTAGTGTCCAAAAAGGTTAGGAGGGGTTATTGGGTTACAGAGATAGAACATAGAACATAGAAAATACAGCACAGAACAGGCCCTTCGGCCCAGGGCTTAAGTGGGTCAGTGCAGACTCGATGGGCTGAATGGCCTTCTGCACTGTATGTTCTATGTAACTTGAATAGCTCAAGTCAGGAAAGCTATTTTAGACAGAGTTCCGTAGAGTTAATGGTCTGTCTCCAAGTTAAATACCTCAGGTGAATGCCTTAATGCCTTATAATAGGACAGTAGATGTGGGGTATTTTCACATCCCAGGGGTTCATTGTCTTTGATTGGTTTTGCAGCCTTACCTGCGCTGCGTAGTTCGCGCACGAAAGACTCCCGAGCAATTCTCCGGGAACAGGGGGCCCATTTTCCACCCCCACGCCGATCGCGATTTCAGTGCGGAGGTTCGGAGAATCCAGCCCAGAGATTTTGAATATTTGCAACTTACTTCCCTGAATAGTCAGCAAGGAAATGGTAAACAGAAAAATCCTAGTCTAACTCCTGGGTAACTATACAAGTGATCCCCCGACTTTCCCCTCGACCTCCTGACTAGGCCCCTGACTCGCCCCAGCTGGACCTGATAACCCACCGCCACCAAACTCATCCCCGGCCCTCAACTCGCTCCTCAATCCTGAGGCCCTCTGACGCAACCTGGCCCTCAACAACCACATTTGTGTGTGATAGTTTGCTTAATTACTTTTGCCTGTTGAAGGTTATACGTGGTGCATTGGTAGTGACAAAGATTTCTTCTCAATTCCTGGATCTAGCAATTGAGTCGAGGTATTAAGCGGGTTTCCGTGTGCTGAATCCAAGTAGAATACCTAACATAACAGTATAAAATATAAGAGGGCAGTCTGCCCTGGTCTTGACATTGGTGCTGGTACAATTTTTCTGACTTGACATTCTTCTAAGCACTGAATTATATTAAATATAAAACATGCTGTTGAAATACTTTTTTCTGGATAGTGTTTGATAAATTACATCTACAAATCAAATTTGGAACATCCTTGTGATAGCAACACTCTAAGTTTTCTGCATGTAACTCATGTAAAAATAAACAAAAGACAAAATAGATTGCAAAATAATGTTTTGATTAAATTGTCATATCACATGATGTCAGAGCTGGAGAATAGAATACCTTTTTTCCCCCCCCATGCCGACCCCACCCCCCCTCTCTCCGACCCCACCCCCTCATTCCGACCCCACCCCCTCTCCGACCCCACCCCCTCTTTCGCCGACCCCACCCCCTCTCGCTGACCCCACCCCCTCTCTCACCGACCCCACCCTCTCTGACCCCACCGCCTCTCGCCGACCCCACCGCCTCTCTGACCCTCTTTCACCGACCCCACACCCCCCCTCTCGCCGACCCTACACCCCCTCTCGCCGACCCCACCCACCCTCTCGCCGACCCCACCCTCCCTCTCGCCGACCCCACCCCCCCTCTCGCCGACCCCACCCCCCCTCTCTGACCTGAGCCCCTCTGTCGCCGACCCCACACCCCCCTCTCGCCGACCCGGCCCCTCCCCTCGCCGACCCGACCCCCCTCGCCGACCCAACCACCCCCCACCGCCTCCATCGTGGGCCCTCCCCTCCCTCGTGGGCCCTCCCCTCCCTCGTGGGCCCTCCCCCTCCCACATGGGCCCTCCCCCTCCCACGTGGGCCCTCCCCCTCCCACGTGGTTCTGCCCCCCCCCCTCGTGGGCCCGCCCCCTCCCCCTCCCTTGTGGGCCCGCCCCTCTCGTGGGCCCTGACCTCACCCCCCCTCATGGGCTCTGCCCTCGCCGCCCCCCCGCTCGTGGGCCCTGCCCTCACCACCCCCCCCTCGTGGGCCCTGCCCTCGCCACCCCCCCCCTCGTGGGCCCTGCCCTCGCCCCCCCTCGTGTGGCCCCCCCCTCGTGGGGCATGCCCTCTGCCCTCCTCGAGGGCCCTGCCCTCTGCCCCCCCTCCTCGTGGGCCCTGCCCTCTGCCCCCCCTCCTCGTGGGCCCTGCCCTCTGCCCCCCCTCCCCCGTGGGCCCTGCCCTCTGCCCCCCCTCCCCCGTGGGCCCTGCCCTCGCCCCCCCCTCGTGGGCCCTGCCCTCTGCCCCCCCCCTTCGTGGGCCCTGCCCTCTGCCCCCCCTTTGTGGGCCCTGCCCCCTGCCCGCCCCCCTCCTCGTGGGCCCTGCCCTCCCCCTCCTCGTGGGCCCTGCCCTCCCCCCTCCTCGTGGGCCCTGCCCTCCCCCCACCTCGTGGGCCCTGCCCTCCCCCCTCCTCGTGGGCCCTGCCCTCTGCCCTCCCCCCTCCTCGTGGGCCCTGCCCTCCGCCCTCCTCGTGGGTCCTGCCCTCTGCCCTCCCCCCTCCTCGTGGGCCCTGCCCCCTGCTCCTCCTTGTGGGACTGGCCCACCTTCCCCTCGCGGGGTCCGTCCTTGCTCCGCCTTATGGGACTCGCCTTCGCGGGACTCGCCCTTCCCTTCCTTCCCAGGCCACGTGTGCCCCCTCCCCTCAGGCGCCTTCGCACCCTCTTGCCTCGCCCGCTACGTTCTCATTTTTGCTCCATTGTCCACACTTGAATTTTGTGCTGCTTCCAGCTTGTCCAATCAGCAGATGGATTCTGCAGAAGCCAACCTCTGATTGGATGAGTTGAGAACAGCACAAAACCCAAATGATATCGATCTGCCTGAAGTGGAACCTGTAAGGCTCCTGCAGAACTCCGGAGTTCTGCTGGACACTGCTGTAATCTATTGAAACAGATTGCAGCATAGTTTATGGTATGATTATTATTAATATTTTGTTTTAATAAAGCAATCTAGCTAAATTTTTGTATCAACAGATTTATACTCATCAACAAATGGACTGAATTTGCATGCACGGAGAATGAATAGTTGTGTTTTGTGCAGCAAGGACGCATCTCACAGTGAGTATAAGAATAATCTTTCTAATATGTGTACTAAGTATAATTTGAGGTGTTGCAACTCTGTGGTTATTTAGTAACAAAAGTGGGTATATTGCTTTTTAACAAAATAACCTGAATTTGAGGAGGACTGGTGTGATCAGATTTTCGAAACATTTGTTTCAGGGATGGCACAGTAGTTAGCACTGCTCCTCACAGCGCTAGGGACTCGAGTTCAATTCCGGCCTTGGGTGACTGTGGAGTTTGCACTTTTGCGCTGTGTCTGTGTGGCTTTCCTCCCACAGGTTAAGTGCAGGTTAAGTGGATTGACCATGCTAAATTGCCCCTTAGTGTGTCCAAAGGTTGGGTGAAAATAAAAATGAAATGAAAAATGAAAATCGCTTATTGTCACAAGTAGGCTTCAAATGAAGTTACTGTGAAAAGCCCCTAGTCGCCACATTCCGGCACCTGTTCGGGGAGGCTGGTACGGGAATTGAACCGTGCTGCTGGCCTGCCTTAGTCTGCTTTAAAAGCCAGCACTTTAGCCCTGTGCTAAACCAGCCCCTATTGCAGGGGGGTGGGATTGCAGGGATGGAGTAGGGTAGTGGGCCTGGGAAGGGAGCTCTTTTGGAGGGTCGGTGCAGACTCGAATGGTCAAATGACCTCCTTCTGCATTGTAGAGGTTCTATTAAATACACAACTAGGATATTTATTAATTCTTTAAATTTGTAACTACCTTTGTTCTAGATGATTTATCGCATACCCTTGCTACTCTACTCTATGCTTGCTTGAAATATGTCACTTGCAATGTTTTAGCCCCTCTCGGGGAAAAAAACAAAGGCGAGTAGATGTGGAATTTTGTGCTGCCAGCCTGCATACTGGTCCCCCATAGTCATTCCAGGCCATTTTCCTGGAGACCTTGTTAAGGCCAGTTATCCGAGGCCAGCTGGATTTTACAGTCAGTCTCTAAGTCCCAACAGGGAGTACCGCTGCTTGGAGGCAGCTTCTTGATAGCAGACTAAATGGACCATCTCTCCAGGCTTGCAGGTCTCCTGCCATGCCTGAGTGCAGTGACAGCTGCAAGCCACCATATGGATGGGCGGCTTCTTCAGAGTGGTGCCCTGGCTGCAAAGGCCTTTTTTTTTAAATTGAGATTTATAAATGTTGGAGAGAGGATGCCTTCTCCCTCACTTACCAGTAATGGTATCCTGCTACTGCCATAAGGCTCTGCTATGGATTATGGAGCAGAGGGCAGTGACCTTATCTTTTTCTAATTCCAATTAACTGTTACCTTCCATTTATTCAACATAATGAACAGATTTTTGGGGTTGATGGTGGTGATAATGGTGTGTGTGTGTAGGGACTGGACTACAACAGAAGTGCAAAGTGAGCGATAATGAATGAACAGCTTCTTTTTTTTCAGTCCACCATTCCACCTTTATTTTCTATTGAAATCAATGGAAAACAGACAGGCCGCCAATTTACCAGTCTGTTTTACATTACTACTCAAGACCAATTTCACTTCACCAGTCACACGACACAATCTTAGTGTTAAGGAAATATACCTTAGTGTGCAGTAGAAGGTGTTGGGACACGAAAGAGAAAATGCTGGAAAATCTCAGCAGGTCTGGCAGCATCTGTAGGGAGAAAAAAGAGCTAATGTTTTGTGTCCAGATGACCCTTTATCAAAGCTCAGGTGTTGGGGCACAGTGGGTAGGTTCCCTGACTCTGAATCAGAAACCCTGAATTCAGGACCCAGTACAGGGCTGAATTTCACACCTTCTGTCGGGGGCCTTTTAGGTAGGATAGAAGGAGCATGAAATAGAAGGAGCTGGGTTTTCGCCTGCCTCTGAAGGGCCCTTTCCTGCCCAGCCTGGTGAGAGGATTTCCCGGGCATGGGGGAAGCTCTAAAATGATCGGGCTTAGGCCTCAGATGGGAATTAGGGGGTCGGAGTACTTCTGTTAGAAGCCCCCTTCTAACTTCAGGCACCCCCCCTCCCCCAAGTTAAAGTTAATTGGCCGCTGAGCCTCCACCCCCTGCCCCCGCCCCTTCCCCCTGGCCTCTTCCTCTCTTTTTTCACCCCCCCCCCTTCCCCCACCCCCTCTTACCCCCTCAGGCCTTCCATACACTACCCGCCCTGGTACTGTAAAACCCTACGTTTTAGCACAGTGGGCTAAACAGCAAAGTTCCACAAACAGTAATTTAGTAAATAACCTGATCAACTGTTTTAGGTGATAGCTGAGAGATAAATGTTCCCAGTCTACCAAGAAAACACCCCTGCTTTTCTTCAATTAGTGCTTGTGATCATTTACAATCATCTGAGAGGCAACATAGAGCCTCTGTTTAACATCTGTTTAACATCTCATCTGAAACATGACAATTCCACTATCACTCCCTTAGCACTGTACTGAAATGTCAGCTTACATTATGTACTACAATCTCTGGAATAGAACTGTCTTTTAAAATTCATTTATGGGATGTGGGTGTCGCAGGCTTTGCCAGCATTTATTGCCCATCCCGAATTACCCTTAAGAGCAACCACATTTCTGGGGTCTGGAATCACATATAGGCCAGACCAGGCAAGGACGGTAGATTTCCTTCCCTAAAGGACATAGTGAACCAGATGCGTTTTTACAACAATCAACAATGGTTTCATGGTCATCATTAGACTTTTAATTCCAGGTTTTTATTGAGTTCAAATTTCACCATCTGCAGTGGCAGGATTTGAACCTGGGACCCCAGAGCAGTACTCCGGGTCTCTGGATTACTAGTCCAGTGACAATACCACTTTGCCACTGTCTCCCCAATTGGAACCAAAGTGGAACCATCAATTTAAAATTCTAATTGTGAGATGAGCGGCTAGAAGACACTTTTTTATCATTAGAATCTGGAACGACTTGCCACAGGGAATATAGTTAATGCAGAGACCAGTGCATCTTTAAAGAGGAGAAGAGGAAAATATAGCACTATGGGAAAATCAAGAAGTTTTGGATTACTCTAGTAAAGAGGTGGCATAGGCACAATTGGCCATGCAGCTTTCTTCTCGACCACTAATATCTATGGTTCTTCCACTGATTGCCATGGCTTCAGGTATTTCATAGAATCCCTACGATGCAGAAGGAGGACATTCGGCCAACCCAGTCTGCACCGACCCAGCACCGGGTTCATTGTACATGGACAGCCTGCTGTTGTTTGTGTCTCACCCTCTGGGGAGTATGGGTAGGTTCATGGGAATATTAGAGATTTGGGGCCTTCTCTGGGTATAAGTTAAATGTCGGGAACAGTGAGGTATTTCCGGTGAATGCGGCAGACGGGCGACCAACTTGGGGTGTTGACATTCAAGGTAGCTAGGGAAAGGTTCAGGTATTTGGGGGTTCAGGTGATGAGGGAATGGGCTACGATGCACAGGTGGAATTTGACAAAGCTGGTGGAGGAGATTAGGGAGGATTTTAAGAGATGGGATACATTGCACCTGGCACTGGCAGGGAGGGTGCAGGTGGTAAAGATGAATGTGCTGCCAAGGATCCTGTTTGTTTTCCAGACCATCTCGATCTTTCTTCCTAATGCCTTCTTCTGGAAATTGGAAATTGGATACAGTATTTTTGGAGTTTATATGGGCAGGGAAGGTGCTGAGGGTAAAGGAGGCCCTGCTACAGAGGCTTAAAGGGGAATTGGTGCTCCCGACCCTGTTGTACTATTACTGGCGGCGTATGTGGAGAAGGTGAAGCGTTGGTTGGGGGAGGGGTGTGTGAGTCAAGATGGAGGAGGAGTCCTGTAGGGCTTCCATTCTGAGGGCTATGGTGCCACGTATTCCAGGGAAGTGTATGGGGAGCCCAGTGGCACAGTCGACAGTCAGGGCGTGAAATCAGCTGCAGAGACACTTTTAAGTTGGAGGGGATGCCGATGTTGACACTGCTGTGTGGGAACCATGGGCAGTATTCTCCTAACCCTCGCAAGGTCGAAGAATCGGTGTTGATGCCGAAAATTCCCGCCACGCCGCTCCAACGGCAGGAAACGATTCTCCGGTGACTGGAGAATCGGCACCAGTCGCGTGCATGAGTCGACGCGGTGCCGGTCGGGGGCCGTTGAAAGAGGCCCCCGCAGCGATTCTCCGTGGTCGACCGGCCGAGTTCCACCGGCGTGGTTCACATATGGTATCATCCGGCAGGAGCTTGGAGCTGCAGTAGCCGTCCTGGTGGGGGGACGGGGGGATCAGACTTCGGGGGGCCTCCACGACGGCCTAGCCCACGATCGAGGGCTACCCATCGGCGGGTGCACGTGATCTATGGGAGGCCTACCTTCTTCTGTGCCGGCCCCCTGTGTCGCTACACCATGTTGCGCGGTGCGGGCGCGGAATCAGCCACCATGTGCTGGCCCGGAAACGGCCGACCGTGCTGCAGTGCAGGGCCGCGTATCAGCGGCAGAGCTGTGTGGAGCACTCTGGCATCATGCTGGCCCCCTGTGGGCCACTGAATCGCTGGGCCAAGGGGCTCGTTGATGCCAACGTGAAACACTCTGGGGTTTACGCCGACGTCAACACTTAGCTGGGATTTTGGAGAATCCCAGCCCATATGTTTAAGCTGGGGGAGATGGATGGGATGTATGGGAAGTGGAGAGAGACAGGGCTGGTGAGGGTGAGGGCCTTGTACTTGGAAGCGAAGTTTGCAGGTGTGGATGAGTTGCCGAGGGGGAGTGAATGTAGATGTACACATGTGAGGGACTTGCGCGAAAGGAGTGGCGGACGTTTCCCAGGTTGCCAGAGTACACCTTATTGGAGCAACTGCTGCTCCCGGATGAGTTGGGAGAGGGTAGAATTCGGGAAAAATGCAGGGAGTGAGGATCAAGGACAAATGGGAGAAGTTGGGGGGGTGATAGGCTGGGGACTGTGGTGCGAGGCGATGCGTAGGGTAAATTCTACCTCCTCCTGCGCGAGGATGAGCTTGATTCAGTTCAAGGTGGTGCACAAGGTACGTATGACCCGGGCGAGGATGAGTGGGTTCTTTCAAGAGGTGGCCAATGAGTGTGAGAAGTATAGATGAGGTCCGGCGAATCATGTGCATATGTTTGGGCTTGCAAGAAACTGGAGAGATACTGGGAAGCGGTGTTTGGAACGTTATCTAAAATTGTGGGGGTGGAGGTCAGGTCGGACCCAATGGTGGCGATCATTGGGGTATCGTTAGTGCTGGGGCTGCTGGAGGGCAAGTTGGCCGATGTTGTGGCCTTCGCCGCTCTAATTGCCCGGCAAAGCATCTTGCTAAATTGGAGGTCGGATATGCTACTGGAGTGGCGGCCTGGCTGGGCGACTTATATAATTTTCTCCAGCTGGAAAAGATTAAATTTGAGTTGAGGGATCAGTGAAACAGGCTTCGAAACATGGCACAAGTTGTTCATGATGAAGTTTGAGGAACTGTTCGTCGCAACGGAGAGGGGGTAAAAAGGGGAAAAATTGTACAAACTGTGGACTGAGAGTTTGTGGAGTGTGTTTATGTATTGCTGCTGTTTTTTTATACATGTTTGGAATAAAATACATTTAATTAAAAAAAAGAGCCTGTACTGACCCTCTGAAAGTGCAGCTTATCTAGGCCTACTCCTCTGCCCTATTCCCACAACGCAGTAACTCCATCTAACCATTGGACACAATGGGGCAATTTAGGATGGCCAATCCACCTAACCTGCATATGTTTGGACTGTGGGAGGAAACCTGAGCACCCGGAAGAAACCCACGTAGACACGGGGAGAATGTGCAAACTCCACACAGTCACCTAATATCGGAATCGAACCTGGGTCCCTGGTGCTGTGAGGCAGCAATACTAACCACTGTGGCACTGTGCAGCCCTTTCAGAAATAATACTCAGATTAAAAAATAATTGGTTGTCATACATGTTACTGAACAAAATAAGTTTGTGTTTACCTGAAAGTAGCTTTGTTCTTCCTTTAAGCCCATAATTTAAACAACCTTGCCATGCTGCATTGAATTCAGTTGTGACCACGATGTTTTTAAAACTGCAGCTCTTTTAAATCCCAGTGTATTGTGACTGGACTTAAATTGACCTTCACCAACTCAAACATGTACTAGATAGATATTGCACATTTAACACATTGGCACCCACAGAAGCATTTAGGTGGGGTTACAGGGATAGGGTGGAGGTGTGGACTTAGGTAGGGTGCACTTTCTAAGGGCCGGTGCAGACACGATGGGCCGAATGGCCTGCTTCTGCACTATATATTCCATGATTTAAAAAATAGACCAGTTTTGAAAATGATTTTCCCCATGAAGGTGCATTTCTCTGGACTTGATTAAATCAATTATCTAATTACAAAAAATTAAATTAAAACAGAAATAACTAAAAATACCCTTCATGGCTGCCATCAACCTTCCCAATATAGTACGCTTCAGGGGCATTTGTCTCTCTTTAGGAGCTTAAAATGTTTTAGTTCTAAACAAGGGATTTTCTGTTTATGGATGCTGTGTAAGTCCAGTATTTTCAAATTCCATCATTGACAATGAAGCCTTATATATTCAGTTATGTTCAAAAAGTTTTCTATATCAAAATATTAATTCGCAATTGTGAAAATTTTCACATCAACATAACGAAGAAACAAACCAAATGTCAGATATAAATATAATTGGACGATAATGCTGCAGTCTGATGGGTTCAATTAAATGATGGCTCAGATAAATATATAACCCAACATGTTCTTAAATGTAACAATTTTGATACTTACAATATTTGCACTGCAGTGGGAATGATGATTACAAATCCACAAACCGACATGGCCATGAAATTAAGTAAATTTTGAAAGTTGATTTACATTAATGTTTGTCCAGTTCCCTGTGTTTGTGCTACCAAAGCCATTCTGTAGAACCATGAATAATGTGGTGTACAATTCAGTCCGTGAGAAACAATAAATATAAGGGATCAGATTTTCCCAACCCAAATTGGGATGGAACACATGCATTGGAAAAAAATGGCTCCAGTGGTGTGCCATCTTTGTCCCCAACTCTGAAGATTTTCTCAAGAACAGGAGGAAAGCGGAAAGGTGTTAGTTGGATAGCTTGAAATCATTAGGGAACTCATTAACAGTTCACCTTCTGACCTCCTGAGATTTTTATGGAGACAGGAGCCATTAGGGGTTCTCTGTAGCTGCCAGACTGGAACCGAGTGGGAGCAAGGGTAGCAATATTGCAACAATTGTATTTAGTGCAAAAAAGTGGAAGATTCTGAACTAAGCAGTAATAAAATTTACTAACCAACTTTTTCCTACTCTGTCCCATGTTCCAGCTCTCCATTTGGCCTAGCCAATTTAAGGATGAAGATTCTCTCATATTTTAACTCCACGCACAAAACGTGGCCAACCCCACTGTTGTCCCACCTCCATTTCCATACCCCCTCAGCCATCAATTGGGCAGCAGGCCCGTCTCTAAAACCATTAGGGCTCTAACCCTGTGAAAATCATGTTTCAGGGCATGTTGGAGATGGAACCTGCCTCCCGATTCCCAACAGGACAATCCGCTCAATGAATTAATGAATAATCAGCAGTTAATTTATGTTCAGACAAATTCAAGTTAGAGCTATTTTATTCTACTGGAATATTCTATTGAATAATACGAGGATTATTCAAAAAGATAACCTGGAGATACCAACTATTCATTCTATTAAATTTATTCTTCACTACACAGAAATCTCTGAAAGATCACCAGGACGTAGACATGGACTCACTTCCAACAATGGAATTTCAGCTGCTGCAGTAAATAAATGTACTGAAATGTTAGCATCCATTTCACCATTAAGGTGAGTGTTATTGGATGGTGCACAAACAATATGATATTTTCATAAATGCATTCCTAATTGAAAAGTCAAATGTAAATGGCAGAAGTAACAAAATTTGCATTTTGATTGGTCAATTATATTCCTTCATCTCATTTCAAAATTTATTTTCCTCCGTGAGCAAACCATTCTCCCCGACTTTTATAAACCTTACAACTGGAATCTTTGTTTTTTATAGGTATGATGCCATTGAGTATCCACTAATATCTAGTGCCTCCAGGATTTACTATTCACCTACATATGAAATGGACAAAATAGGATCACCGTGTCTACCAAACCAATTCTATAGTACAAAGTCGTTCCTAAGAAGCAAGGTTAATAAAAGCACCTGTAATCCACAGGTAAGCACCCTACTGAACTAGAATGGAATACAAGATATGAATGTGCCGTCGTTGTAATGTATTGCTTCCACCTATTATTTGCTTGGAGACTCCGTGTTGAATTAGGAGTGGGGCAGGAAGACTGACTTAGTTGGCAGTATGCATTTGCGAAAGGCCTGTGGTTCCTGTGAAACACCGTTTCCCATCTTTCATCAGTTTGACAAATTCAAATTGGATTATGAACATACCCAATAATCAGTTTGTGATTTCACATGTGCAGTGTGGCTACAGTCATTGACATTCCCTGATGTAGTTGCTGATCCAGTTTACCCATACCTCTGACAATGCTACCACTAATGCTGGGGTCAAAAATCGTAGGAATGACAAACCAGTGAAAGGATTGGTTCAAAAGTATATAAACGGGTAGGATAATGAGGAGCGGGCAATATGGGTAACAACCCCTTATCAAATTTAATCTTTACACCTTTACTCCCCCTATAGGAAGAATCTTGCGAAGGCGAAGAGGTCTCAGCCATTGGCTGCAGATCCAGCAAGAGATCCATGTCACCTCTTTTCAGAAAGGCCCACATCTGTGTCACTCAGGCACTTGGCAGGTCAGCCGCAGATCTTTCCCCAGGATCAACAACGCCAGGGGCAATGCCCTGCCCACCGAGAGCCGATGGCCAATTAGCAGCTGTCAGCTGTTCTGTACTCAGCAGCGCTACTGGGTAGGCAGTAGCTTCTGATGGCATGGCACCCGCCAAAGGCCTTGGATCAAAGAGGCACCCAGGGCAGATGAGTGGTGATGGAAAGGGTCATGGGAAGGCAAGGCAGGGTGGAAGAGGGTTGGTTGCAAGCACTGGGGTTCGCTCACAGTGAACACCCTTTCCCAATGCTGGGTCCCTCGGTCAGACACTATGTACCTTTAAATGAGGGGCCCCCTTCTCCCAGAGAGTCCAAATGCAAACCTTGTTATGCGCCCCACATGGTGAGACCCTTACCTGCCAATCCAGGTAACTAATGAGGAAGTAGGCTACTTATCTTCATTCTTCAAAATATCTATCATATACCAAATAAACTTCTACATTTTTGTTATATTTAAGGAAACATGGGACGAAATTCTCCTACCCGCCCCGCCACATTTCTGCCCCGACCGGCCGGCGGGAGTCTCCGTAACACCGGCCGATCAATGGGGTTTCCCATTGTGGGGCAGCCCCACGCCGTCGGGAAACCCCCGGGCGCCGGCAAAACGGAGACTCCCGCTGGCGGAGAATGACACCCATGATTTGTGCTGCTATTGCAAAGGACCAAATATATATATGTGTATAAAACCAGTGCCACCTTGATGTCAAAGATGTCTTAAAAGGGATTATACCTTCACCGGTCTATTTTGATGACTTGAAGAATGAAGATGACTCTAAAAGAGAAGTTATATTTTAAAGTATGATAATTAATTTTCAAAAATAGCTGGTGATATCATGCAGAAGGTTTTTCAAAGTATGTGGACAGAATCAGGAACTAGAGAAACCATTTATTGAGTACTGATTTGTGAATGTGTAACTAAATTTTGAAATATGATTATTTCAAACTATTTATTTGTGTTTCTGCCTCTTAACTGGGAATATTTTCTAAACACAGATTTCACATTTAAGTGCAAGTCTGGACAAAGCAATTGAGGCTGCAAACAGCATGAAGAAAACCACCAGAAGGATGATCAAGATCTTGTCTGCTGGCTTGACCAAAGCTGAGTACTATAAATATTTGTATGATTTCTAATATTTTTCTAATACTGTAGATGAACCTAGTTTGATGGTGTGCAATATTAAACATAATCTTGTAAATTCTAGAAGAAGAATATGGTGCTTTGTATTAACTGATGCACTGATTTGTAATATTAAAGGCTATAATTAGACAATTGTTTCGGACATTTTCATCACTGTTCAAGTACTTCCCAATAATATATTGGGCCTTAGTACAAAACGTCTCAACTTGTGTATGCGATTTTATTAGCACTACCTGCCTCATCTAGATTTTCAGTGAGGAAGTTTTGCTTGTGTCTAAGGTATGACTGATTGTTTTCCATTTTGATGATTGAGTGACTTCTGACACATTTTTTTAGAGTTTCATCACAAACCTGGTTGAAAATGACAAGATTGTGACACAGACGTATATGCAAAATACCCATTCCTATGGCAACAAATTGATGTGATTGCATATTCACAGATTATGACTCACCTGTCAAGTCAAAAAAAGTCACCAGCCACCTTTCCAGTAATGAAGAAGACAATGCTTAATCATACCCATGCCAATGATTATTATTACCTTACCTGGCAGTAGGACTCCCCAGTTACCTCTTCAACTAATGCCTCATCTTTTAAACTCATTCCCTCGCAAAGATCCTCAGATACATGATTGCCACCTGGCTCTGTGCCCACCTCTTCAGCACTCTTGACCAAATGCACAGTCAGATTTCTGCCATGGTTGACTACCCTCTGTAATTGTAATTGGAGAATATATCCCTTCTTGTCCTTTTCAGCCTCTCTGCTTAACACGGTCGACCGTTTATCCTTCTCCACCATCGCTTTACATTGCATCTCTATTGTATCCCCTCACTTGATTCTACTCCTCCTTGCCTGAACATCTCCTTCAATGGCTCCTCACATAGACTCTTTGAGAGTATATTCAGCTCAGTCTTAGGTGTTTTCTTATTCCTCTTCTGCATCACACCATCTCTGACTCCAAGATCACGAGTACTGAAGCACCAGTGTAAAATAGATGAAAAGATTTTTCAGGAAGAAGGAAATCATGGACGTTTGTGCAAAAGCTGTACTGGGCTTCCTTATTTTAATCTGTACTGCACTCGCATTCAGTAATACTCTACATTTGGTTTTCAGTGAGGCAAAATATATTGAAGCACTGTTACAAAACTTCGATGTGCATATTTCCCATCTCCCTTGATAAAAACAAAAGATTAGGTGTATTTGCTGTAAAACAATTGGCTTGGCATTTTCATTCATGAATGTTATATATTACTTTTCAGGATTTCAAATTTGTTGTGGAATAAACAAATTGATATTTAAACAATATCTCCAGTCTGTTTCTTTTTTCTGTGTCATCTTGTAAAAACTGTGGATAGAACTATTAAGCTTAAAATGGATGACAACATTAAAATGGAGAGAATAGGTGAGGTGTGATGACTATCCTTGACATCAAAGCAGCATTTCACTGAGTGTGGCATTGAGGAGCCCTAGCAACTTTTTTCTAAAAAGAGGAGAATAAATAGTTCTCTTAACGTTAAATTTAACATGCTCCGGAGGGCCTCCACCTCGTGTGCGAGGTTGGGGCTGAGACAGCTGAAGGTGGTGTAAAGAGCGCACCTTACAAGGGCGAGGATGAGTCGGCTCTTTGAGGGGGTAGAACATGTGTGTGAACATTGCGGGGGAGGCCCCGCAAACCACGTTCATATGTTTTGGTCCTGCCCAAAGCTGGAGGATTACTGGAAGGAGGTGTTTAGGGTAATCTCTAAAGTGGTGCACATGAAACTGGACCCGGGCGCTCGGGAGGCCATATTCAGGGTGTCGGACCAGCCGGGGCTGGAAACGGGCGCGGAGGCAGATGTTGTAGCCTTCGCCTCGTTGATCACCCGAAGGCGGATCCTGTTAGGGTAGAGATCAACCTCTCTACCTTGTGCCCTGGCGTGGCGGGGGGAATTCTTAACGCTTGAAAAGGTCAAATTTGAACTAAGGGGAAGGTTGGAGGGGTTCTACAATTCATGGGTGTTATTCATTATGCACTTTCGAGAATTGGATCACATCGAACATTAGGGGGGTTGGGGGACTGTATGTATTAATGGTGATTGTAGTGATCTCTGTATGTGCATGTACATAAGGGGTTAATGTGTAATCAGTAGCACCAGATGATCACTAGAGGGCCGGACCAACAGGGGTACAAAAGCAACCACATTGTGTGTGTCTCTCTCTCTTTTGGATGTACTGTGACCAGCACAGTATTAGATTAACTCAGATGGTTAGCGTAGTTAAGCATAGTTACTGTAGTTAGATCTTTTAACCTTATCACTAGTATCAATGTTAAAGTAAAGAACTCACGCAATTATTGTTATAGTCACTCAATAAACCTTTTGTTACTACTGGACGAGTTCGAGTTTTCTTCATCGAGATTCAGAAGACCTCATCAGTAACCAAGGTTTGAGTAACACATATTACACTCCGTAGTATATCAAAATACACGAAGAAGTGTAATAAAAGATAATACAGGAGCGTAATAAAAGAGTGACTTTGGGTGATTCCTGATTCCTTTTTGTCATTTGTTTATGTTAACATGCGGGCCAATGTCTGGGGTTTGTTGGGAGGATGGGATCGTTGTTATTAATATGGGGATTGACATTACATTCGTTACTGATTATTGTTTATTGTTGGGGATAAATTTGGGAGAAAATGTGAAAAAGGAGAATAAAAAATATTTTAAAAACATAAGCGCCTGGTAAGGATAGTAACATGGAACGTGGGAGGGTTGAATGATCCGGTTAAACGGTCATGAGTGTTTACGCACCTAAAACGTTTAGGGGCAGATATGGTTATCCTTCAGGATACACATCTACGGATAAAAGACCAGACACGGTTAAGGGATGGGTGGGGCAAACGTTCCATTGGGGTTTGACTTCAAGTCAAGGGGGGTTGAGATACTGTTTAGTAAAAAGATGCCATTTGTGGTTGCCAGGGAGGTGCGGGACCCAGAGGCAGGGGGGGAGGGGGGGGGGGGGGGGGCAGGCAGGCTCATGATGGTGAGTGGCATCCTGGCGGGGATGTCAGTTTTCTTAGTTAATGTATACGTGCCCAATTCGGACAATGTGGACTTTGTTAAGAAGCTGTTAGCATCCATCCTGTACTTGGATTCACATCCGCTGATAATGGGGGGGGGATTTTAATTGTGTGTTGGACCCTAGGGTGGATAGATCAAGCCCCAAATCAATGGCCAGGTCAGGGGTGGCAAAGCAGCTGGGGGTATTTATGGATCAGATGGGGGGGGGGGGGGTGGATTCGTGGACATTTACGCATCCGGAAGGGAGGGAGTATTCCTTCTTTTTCTCCCATGTACATCGGATGTGCTCCCTTATTGATTTTATTTTGGGGTGGGGAAGTCAGTGCTGTCGGGTGTCATGGGCGGGAATACGCAAGGATAGTAATTTCAGACCATGCGCCACATTATGTGGACCTGATGTTCAAAATGGGCCGAACACAGAGACCAGGGTGGAAGTTTGATTAAGTGCTCCTGGCAGATATAAATTCTGTGAGAAGGTGGCATTGGCAAGAAAGAACAATGTGGAACTTAATCAGAACGGGCAGATTTCCTCCTCCACGTTATGCGAGACATTGAAGGCAACGGTCCGGGGGGAGGTTTTTGTATATAAAGCCCACAGAGATAAAGTTGGGATGGAAGAGACGCAGAGGTTGGTGGATGCTATTATAGAGGTGAATCGGCAGTACTCGGTGGTCCCGACTAGGGAGCTGTTGGCTGAAAGGAAGAAACTTTTGACAACAAGGAAGGCGGTGGGTCAACTTTGCCGCTCAGGGGATTTTGTGTGAGTGGGGAGAAGGCTAGCCAGCTGTTAGCCCATAATTTGAGGCGGCAGGCGGCTGCAGGGGTGATCGCGCAGGAAGTGAGAGAGGAGGAGGGTTGGTGACGACGCTGGAAAAATCAATGAGGCATTTGAGACCTATCGGGAGATGTATAGGTCTGAGCCTGGGGTGAGGACGTGAATAAGGGGTGTTGGATGGGTTGGTGTTTCCAGAGGTGGAAATTGGGAAGAGACAGCGATTGGAGGCACCACTGGGGTTTCAGAAGATAATAGGGTGTGTGGGGTTGATGCAATCAGGGAAGGCACTGGGGCCGGATGGCTTTCCGATAAAATTTCATAAACAGTTTTTTGACCGAGTTAGTGCCCCATCTCCTGGATATGTAAAATGAATCATTGGCGAGGGGGGAGTTGCCGGCCACACTTGCGCAAGCTTCCATTTTGTTAATCCCAAAGAAAGATAAGGACCAGACAGAGCGTGGGACCCTTCTGAATTGAGATGTGATGGTATTGGCTACAGTGTTGGCTAGGCGGTTGGAAGGGTGTGTGCTAGATGCGGTCTTGAAAGACCAGATGGATTTAAGGGCCGGCAGTTTTCAAGCAACCCCAGGAGGCTGTTGAATGTGATAATGACCCTTTCAAGGGGTAGAGCGCAGAAAGTTATCATACCAAAGGATGCGGAGAAGGCCTTTAACCGGGTAGAATGGAGGTACCTGTTTGAGATCCTGCGGGGGTTTGGGTTTGGACCCACGTTCGTTTCATGCGTGCAGTTGCTGTATACATTCCCCACAGCGAGTGTGAGGATGAAAGTGACGAATTTGGGATATTTTAGGGTGCATAGGGGAACAAGGCAGGGATGGCCAATGTCTCCGTTGTTGTTTGCATTGGCTATCCAGCCCTTGGCGATTGCACTTCAGGCTTCAAGAGAGTGTAAGGGCATTGTGAAGGGAGGTAGGGAGAAGAGGGTGTCATTGTATGCAAATGATTTATTGTCATATGTTTCAAAATTGTGGAGTGCATGGGGAAAATAATGGACCTACCAGAGAATTTCAGAGCATTTTCTGGGTATGAACTGAGCAGTGGCGAAAAGAGAGGTGAATGCCCAGTCGAGTGCAAATCTGGGAGCTCTGCCATTCTTGGGCCACAATCCAAAAAAGGAACCTGGTCAGTCTGGTAGAGGGAGTCAAAGGGGATATGAAGAGGTGGGATTCCCTACCGCTGTCTCTAGCAGGGTCGGTACAGACCGTGAAGATGAACGTTTTGCTGAGGTTTTTATTTATTTTTCAGTCCCTTCCAATATTCCTTCCTAAGGTGTTTTTCCAGAGAGTGGATAAATTCATTTTGGAATTTGTTTGGACACGCAAGATGCCTGGATTCAATGGACCTTTTTGCAGAGAGGGCGGTTGGTGCACCCAAACCTGTTGTACTATTATTGGGTGGCAAACGTGGAGAAGATGAGACGCTGGTGGGGAGGGGTTCAGAATGGGTGCAGTTGGAGAAGGCCTCATGTGGGGGGGGCTTGAGGGCCCCGTCAATGGCCTCGCTCCCGTTTTCTCCAGGTATGCACACTAGCAGTCCTTGTGTCACCTCTCAAAATGTGGAATCAGTTGAGGCGGCACTTTGATATTGGAACTATGTTGGTCTTGGCCTCAGTATGTGGAACCAAGGTTTATATCAGGAGGGATGGATGCAATGTACAGGAGTTGGTATAGGGAAGGGGGAGAGTGGGTTAGGGACCTGTTCGTCGATGGAAGGATCGCAGGGCTAGAGGATTTGCAGGAGAAGTTTGAGTTGCCAAGGGGGAGTGAATTCAGATGCTTCAAGTCTGGGATTTTGCACATAAGGAGCTGCCCTCATTCCCTCAGCTGCCAAAGCATACACTGTTCAATAAGGTGTTAACTCAGGATGAGCTTGGGGGGGGGGGGGGGGGGGGGGGTGCAAGATTGGGGATGTTTACAGGTGGTTTGTGGAGACAGAGAAGGTGCCAGTCGAGGGGACTTTGGGAGCAACTCCCTTAAAGAATTATCCCCTTGGCTCACCGCGTCAGGGGTACATTTGTCAGGACCAGTAGTGAATCTCGCCCACATGATTCTGAGCCCAGAGTACTGGAGAATCACGCAGACCCAGAGAATATGGTGCCCTGCCCATTAAATGGATACAAATTGGTCTTTTTTGTGGAAATGTTTTACTAAATTTTTAACAAAACACCAACCCCATACAAATCCTCCCCACAATCTTCCAAAACAACAAAAAGCTACTCCAGCTACTCACCCCCCCAAACCTTGTGCTCTTCAACCCCCTCCCAAACACCCAACCCCCCGCCCAACTCTCCCCAACAGTTAAAAGTGACCAATTCTCTGAAATATAATCTATATGACTGCCATCTCCGGTAGAAACCTTCAATCAATCCCCTCACATTGTATTTAACCTTCTTGAGGTGCAAAGACGCCATCAAATCCCCTAGCCACACCAAAGCACTTGGTGATGTCGCCAAGCTCCAGCTCAACGGGATATGCCTCCGCGCCACCAACAAGGTGAAGGCAAGGGCCCGGCCCCCGTGCAAAGCTCCAGCACATCTGAAACCCCCAAAATAGCTACCGGAAGCAGGGCTCTAACTCAATATTTAGGATCACTGACCTGGTGTCAAAAGAAGGACCTCTAGAAACCCACCAGCTTAGACCAGGACCAAAATGTGTGTGTGTTGTGCGGGGCCCCCCTGAGGAGCGTCACATCCATTTTCCACCCCCTCAAAAAAACAACTCATCCTCGCCTTAGTGAGGCACTTGGAACACTACCTTTAGCTGGATAAGGCCCATTCTCGCACACAATGATGTAGCATTCACCCTCTGCAGTGCCTCACTCCACACCCCCTCCTTCAGTATTGACCCCAACTCCTCCACCCATTTCATATTCACCCCTTCCACCAAACTCAACTCATCCCCAGCTATACAAAAGTGTCTTAATAACCCTGCTGGCGTGGGGCATGGACCTCAATCCCACTGCCAGTGGTGGGCTGGAGCATTGGGAATGGGCACCGATCCCGTTTTCCTTAATGATGCTGGACTCTCCGCCTCATCGGTAACTCCGCTACCAGCGGCTCGAAGCAGCGAATTTCTCCCATTATGTCCAACTCTAGCCAGCAGACTTTTGGAAGGGTGCAAAGGTTTTGGTGAGATACAAAAGAGATTCACTAGTGTGGTCCAAGGTATAAAGGATTATGGTTACATGTTTAAACTAGAGAAGTTGGATTTGTTCTCCCTAGAGCAGAGAAGATGAAGAGGAGATTTGATGGAGGTGTTTAAAATTATGAAACTGTTCCCAATAGCTGAAGGGTCAACAAATAGAGGGAATAGATTTAACGTGAAGAAACAGAGCCAACTTGAAAAAACCTTTTTCAGACAATGAGTGGTTAGGATTTGGAATGTACTGTTTGATGAGGTGGTGGATATATATTCAATTGTAGTTTTAGAAGGGGAATTGGATAAATACTTGGAGAAAACAATTGCAGGGATTCGGGGATAGAGGGGGAAGTGGGACAAACTGGACTGCTCTGTAAGAGAGCTGGTGAAGACTCGATGGGCCAAATGGCTTCCTTATGCACAAGATGTGAATCACCACTCATACTTGCTTGAAAAATGTACTGCAGTTACTAAGACTGAACAGTGGATGGTGCAGCAATTCTTCTTAAGACCCATAAAACATCAGGGGCGGGATTCTCCCTCCAGCGACACCGGAATCGAGGAATTAGATGGAGAATCATCCGTGAGCCGAAAATCGTGGCCAGCGCCGGGCGCCTGACAACAGCATCAATGCATTCTACTCCCCATGTTCAAAAAACGCCATTGGCATATCATTAATGGGCCTGACCCCGGTATTCTCCAGGGTTCTCGCGATGCTCCGGCTCCACCAGGAGGAATTACTAACGGTGGAGTGGTTCACATGTGGTTTTAAAAATTGGGAAACAAGTGTCGTGGCTGCTGACGGAGAGAAAATTTAGGGCAGGTTCCCAGAGGCGTGACCGTGGGCTGCTGGTCCTGCTGCTGGCAGGGCGTGGGGTCTGCCAGTGCCTAGGGGTGGGGGGAGTAGCGGGGGCTGACCAGGGAATGGGCCATGGGGTTGGGGTGAACCCCCCGGATCGGTGTCCAGGCATGGATCGCAATTTCCGCAACCTGCAAGGCAACCCACTGACCGCCCACCGTAGCTATGGTTGAGCAGAGTGACTGCAGTCGTATGGGTGCCTCTACCACACCACCCACGCACTTCACAACCCCCTCCACCCCACCACCCGCTGGCAGGGCATCACACGGCCCACCCAATGACAATGCCCACAGTAGCCCCTGCAGAATGGTGCTGGACGGAAGCTGCAGAGTGTACTTCTGGTACGCCAGCCACTGGTACCCCTGCCGGCAGGGATGGGTGCTGGGGCCCGACGGGGCCAGGAGTGCGGTGCGGAGGGTTGAGTGCCGGGCGAACGGCCAGGTGTGTATGAGGGGATGGGGGAGGAGGACATGCGGGAGCAGAGACTGAAGTGCAGGCCAGAGCCACCGTGTAATCCGTTGGACCTGCTTGGACACGGGAATGCGTACCATGCTAACATGTCTGCCTTTCACCCCTGCAGGCAATGGATGTAGGAATTCAACAGGAATGGTGGCCTTCATCCTAACCGCTATAGCCCTGGGGGATGCATTGAGGCTGTGTGAGTAGGAGCTGCTTCGGGAGAACTCTGTGGTAACGGGGACCTGCCCCAGAGGAACAAGAGCCAGTCAGTGAGATGGAGAGCTGTCTGCCCAACAGGTTGAGGAGGAGGTGGGAAGGAGGCACCGCATCAGGCCACGTGTGTACCGGCAGTGCCTGTCATTCGAGGACCTGCCGGACCGGGCATGCCGTCGATGATTCTGACTGAGCAGGAGGACTGTGCGACATATCTGCCGGATCATGGTGCCCCTGACTTGGTGGAGGTATGGGGGAGGACACCCGCTCCCGGTGGTCGTCAAGGTGACGGTCGTCCTGAACTTCTTCGCCACAGGGTCTTTCAAGTGCCAATCTCGACTCCAGCGAATCGAAGACCAGTTTTCATTAGAACGAGTTCCACGTGGTGCCGGTGTGAGTCCATTAACGGATCCTGAATTGCTCTAGGACCAGCGCAATTTAGTTGTCATAGAAGTCCACTTGTTCAGTCCTGGCATTAACACTTGTTTCTGAAATGGAGAACCCCCGCTGATATGTAATAAGTCCTGCTGAAAACATCTTCCAATTTACAACACAACCCTTAGAGTGGGCCAATGGTATAAAATGAGAAAAAAGTTTTGTTACTTTTTAAAAAGGCGTACAAATCATTCTTAAAGGTTTCAAAATTATCCTTAGCTAAACCGAACCTATTATTTTAAACAAGGAAAGTATCAGAATTCAGACGAATTAAGTTACAGATCATCTCAACCCAAAAAGCCCTGAGGAACTTTAGTAACCAAGTCTTCTTGATTTCCAACAATAGTGGATGAAAATAATAGTACCTGTAATTACATTACATTTAAGTACTTCAGTCAAATCAAGACAATAATTTTTTGTGCTCTAATATGTCTCAATACTTATCAGATTACTGTAAATTTTAAGATTTCTATCATTAAATGAATACATTTATTCATGGGACTAATAATTCTGTTGTCAATTGTTGCAATACTGATCTAGGCAATCTGCTCAATGGATTTTGTGACAATTAGGTCAGCAGTTGAGTTCCGGTTATCGTTCCTGAATTCTGATATTTCATCTCCAAGTGAACAAGACCTGTGGAGCAGGATTTGTAATGTTCTTGTCGGACGGCCTGATTTAAATGACAAGACACTTGTAGCTAAAGCTATTAACGATTCACCAACATTAACTGTGGGCCAAATATATATAAACAACAGATGAATAACAGTATGAACATGCACAAGCAACCTCTCTCTCAACTCCCTCGTCAGTCTGAGGTCACCTGACTCTAACATTCACTTTTATACTAATGAGACTCCTATTGGTCAGTCGGTGAATTGCAACACAATCATGATATCACTATTTCCCTTTCCTTTGAAGGAATAAATTAATACATTATCATCAGTATATTTACATGTGATATAATATCATTAGCCTGTGAGTCTAACAGTATTATTTTTTTTCTTTCAAATTTTTAAATCTGGTTTAACAAATATATATATATATATACACACACACACACAAGTACAGCAAGCATAGTATGTAGAAATAGTCCAAATTGAGTCGGTCAGGTTTTCTTCTGACTCTGGTTGATCTTCTCAAAGTTTCGCTTCAGCAGTCAAGGGCATTCAGCCTCTGATCTCCGGGGAAGCGTTCTCCAAGGCGGCCTTCAGGACGCGCGACAACGCAGAATCGCCGAGCAGAAGCTTATAGCCAAGTTCCGCACACATGAGTGCGGCCTCAACCGGGACCTGGGATTCATGTCGCATTACATTCATCCCCCACCATCTGGCCTGCGAAATCCTACCAACTGTCCTGGCTTGACACAATTCACACCTCTTTAACCTGGGGTTACCCCATCTCTGGATCTGTAAAGATATAATCACCAGCTAATGCTCGCATTCCAAGCATTGTTTGGCATCTTTGAATCTGTCTATATATATGTTTCTGGAACATACCTCTTCATTCACCTGAGGAAGGAGCAGCGCTCCGAAAGCTAGTGACATTGAAACAAACCTGTTGGACTTTAACCTGGTGTTGTAAGACTTCTTACTGTTCTCAAAGTTTGACCTTGCTGCTCAGAACTTGTAGATTCAATGTTCTCCAAGACATTCTCATGCTCAGGAACTGCTGAACTATCTCATACTGCAGCTGACTTTGATTCTGACATAGATTCATCATCCACCATGTTGTTGTGAATGTCTTCTCTGGTTTTCAAGAACACTCGACAATTTCTTCTTAAACAAGGTGCTACTTCTTCAAGTACAATAGCTTTTCTCGACCAATTGCCTGAATCTTCTATTCTCACAATGTCATCACTGATCAGAGGTGGTAAAGTTCTCAACACTCTATCATAGAACTGTTTTTATTTTGCATTTCCTGCAGCATGCTGTATTCTCCTGCTTTTCCAAGTGTGGAACTTTGGAACGCAACTTTCTATTCATAAGTAACTGTGGTGGCGATCTACCATGTGACAATGGTGACGCTCTGTAACTCAATAGTGTGAGATATGGATCAGATTGGCTGCCATTGCCTTCTTCAACAATTGCTTGACAATATGTACACCTTTTTCGGCTTTGCCACTGGCTTATGGGTACAACGCACTTGACCTGACGTGATTGAAATCATACGTGATTGCAAAGTGCTGCCACACTTTACAGCAAAAACAAGGACCATTGTCACTCACGACGACTTGAGGAATTCCGTGTCAAGCAAAAGTTGACCTGGTATGCAGTATTACACTGCTTGCCATTATGCTTGACAGTAGAGCTATCTCGGGATGGTTTGAAAAATAGTCTATAATAATTAAATAATCTTTCCCTCGTAGGTGAAAGAGATCCATAGGTACCGTAGGTAAATCAGATATTTGCATAGGTTCTCTCGTTTACTTGCAACGATGCGTCAGGCATGTATCACAACAACTGACCATCCTGTCAATATCCTGGTTTATACCTGGCCTGTAAACAGAGTCACGAGCTCTCCGTTTACACTTCTCAACCCCGAGATGTCCTTCATGTATCCTCTTAAGTACATCCTTGCGAAGAGATTGAGGTATAACTATAGTGTTCAAATGAAGTACCACTCCATTAATGATACTGAAGAGATTGATGCTTCCTGGTCTCTTCTTGGATCTCAAGTAGTGTCATATCTGATACTGGTAGTCATGTGGAAATAAGATTGACATGCAGATGTACATCTTCAGCAATTTCACTACTAATATTTTATATCAATGCTCTCGATAATGCATCTGCTAAAAACAAATGATTGCCTGGTGCGTAGATAAGATTGAAGTCATAGCATTGTAACTTCATCATCAACCTCTGAATGCGCGGAGGCATTTGGTTGAGATTCTTAATGAAAGGACGATGATCTGTCTCAAGTGTGAAAGTTGGAAGCCCATACACGTAGGTATGGAATTTCTCCAAGCCTACAACTAAATCTAGGCATTCTTTTTCAATTTGAGCGTACCTCTGTTCTATTGTCAGTATGGTTCGCAATTCCTACGCGACTGGTTTCCAATCATTGCAGAAGAACTGCTCTGAGACCATTTTTCGATGCATCTGTTGACACTTTAATCTTAGATGGATCAAAAAATGTGAGAACTGGCGTGGTGGTTAGTGAAGTCTTGAGCTTCTTCCACTCTTGCTCATGTTGCTCAGTCCAAGTGAAATCCATTGTCTTGTGCAGGAGATCACGTAGATGTGTTGTTATTGCTGACAGGTTTGGAATGAATTTCCTTCGTGGTTTTGGCTTGTTGAAAATTGCTTGGAATTTGTCCTCATCAGGTTCAATGCCATGCGATGAGAGCATGTCACCTAGGAATGTGACCTCAAGTTACTCCAAATTGGCACTTTTGCTTGTCGAGCGTCAGCCCATTTCTCCTGACGCTCGTTAGAACTTTAAGCAACCTCGTATTGTGCTCTTCTATGGTTGAGCCCCAAACGATGATATCATCCACGTACACACATACACCTTTGATGCCTTTGATTATGTGCACAGTAAGAATCTTACTACACCAGGTTAAAGGCCAACAGGTTTGTTTCGAATCACTAGCTTTCGGAACGCAACTCCTTCATCACCTCCTTTAACCTGGTGTTGTAAGACTTTTTACTGTACCCACCCCAGTCCAACACCGGCATCTCCACATCATTTTGATTAAGTGCTCCATGGCACAGTGACAAATTTCTGATGCTGAAATTATGCCAAACGGCATTCTCAGAAATCAATACCATCCAAATGGCTTATTAAAAATGCAGTACTTTATACTTTGTTCCTCTAGCTTTGGCTGCCAGAAACCTTGTGATGCTTCAAGTTTCACAAAATAATTGTGCACCACCCATCTCAGATGTGATTTCCTCACTCTTTGGTATTTGATGGTGATCTCTTTTGATATTCTTGTTAAGATCTTTGAGATCAATACATATGCAAATATGCCATTCTTTTTCTTTACACATATCATGGAATTTACCCAATCGGCAGACTCTTCTAACTTTCTGATTACTTTTAATTTTGTCATTCTGCCTAACTCCTTTTTGAGGCGATCCCGAAGAGGTTCAGGTACTCTTCTTGGTGCACGTATCTCAGGTTTAGCATCCTCTTTGAGTTGTATCTTGTAATGGTAGTGCACCAAAACCTGTGAACACATCACTGTAATTGTAGACAATTTGCTCAAAATCATTTGAGTACTGCTCCAATCCTGTGTGAATGCTGTATACGAACTGCACTGGACCTAATTCTTCATAGGACTGACTACCTAATAATGAATCCAAGTCCTAGGATACAATACAGAATGGGACGGAATAAACTGTGTTCTTCACCACCACACTCAGGTCACAAGCACCATAACATTTAATGTTTGAACTATTATAATCTCTCAGAGATATTTTGTGAGTTCTTATAATTGGCTGAATTTAAAAAATTTTGGTGGCAGGATCGGGACTCATGCCTGCACGCCAGCGGGAGGATGCTAATGGATGCAAATAGGTCCTAATGATTCTCCACATTCTCCGGACCCCTGTTATTCTCCGGTCCTCTGGGCCAGAAAGTACGTGGGTGGAGATTACTACAGGTATCACCAAACATGAACCTGATGTGGTGGACCTCGTGGTGGGCCAAGGGAGTAACCCTGTACTCCAAAATCCATCCCGTGGGCTCTCCCTCACACAATGCATGACCTCTACCAGACTCTCATTGCCCCCCTTAGAGACCCCCTAAATAGGGAGACCACCCACAGGAACCCACTAACTGAAGGGATCCACCCCATAGGGACCACCTAACCAAAGGGACACCCGACAAGGACCCCCCAAACTAAAGGGACCCTCCAAAGATCTCCCCAGAAAGGACACCCCTATCTGGCAGCCAAAGAGCAATCCAGATAGTGACAGCGAAAGAAAATACAGTTGTGACACTTCCCTGGACGCACCATGTGTCCATTCCTGGACCCGTGTTTGAACCCCTCAGGTCCTTTAGCTGCAGGCTAGTCATTCATTTCTCCATGTGGGCTGTGATTGACAGCTTCCACAAAAAACTTTGAGCTTGCTTCATTCATCTTCTTCATAGATATGTAACCTTAAGTGATGTAACCACAATGTTTACAAACAGAATAATCAACCACATCAAAGAGAGTTAAGTGCTATCAATTTCCAGCTCAGCACTTCAAAATCATTCAAGCATGAAAGGGCATGATTGGAATACACTTAACTGTCTTTGATGTGATTGATATTTGTAAACATTGTGGTTACAGCACTTAGCGTTATTTATCCATGAAAAAGATGTATGAAGCAAGGCTCACAGTTGTTTTGTCTGTCAATCACAGCCCACCAGGAGAAATTAATGAATGGCTTGCAGCTAAAGGACCTGAGTGGTTTAAACACAGGTCACAGCTGTTCTCTTTCCAGGAATGGACATGCTATGCTTCCAGGTGAGTGTTACAACTGTAATTTCTTTCCCCTGCCCCTGTCTGGATTGCTCTCTAGCTTCCAGGCAGGGGTCACATTTCTGCGGGGCAGTCATTGGGGGAGGGGTCCCTTTAGTTAGAGAATCCCCGTGGGGTTCCCTTTAGTTGGGGAGGATCTGGAGATGTCCCTTTGGTTAGGGGGTCCCTGTGGGGTCGGCCTCCCTGTTTAGGGGGTCTCTGTTGGGGGTTCCTTTAGTTCGGGTAACCCTCTGGGGGCCTCCGTACTTAGGGGGTCCCTGTGGGGTGGGTCTCCCTTTTTCGGGCTCCGGGGGGGGTGATTTGTGGTGCGGAGGGGAGGGGTGGACTTCACTATCAGGCCGCCCGCTCAAAATGGAGGCTCAATAGCAGGATTCTCTTGGGAATCCCTTGTATTTCTCGCCATGCATAAATCTGCTTGGTGATTATCAATTCTCCTCCGGCGGGAGAAAATAGTCTCCCAAACGGAGAATCCCGGCCGCTGTTTCATTCAATTTTTTAAAATATAAAAATGAATGAAATTCATCTAACTGTTTTATTGCAACATTTCAGTGTATTACACATAATTAATTGAACAGAATAATTAATTATTTTTAAAAAAAATAATTTTTATTAAAGTTTTCACAAAACATCAACAACAAAATGTCAAAGGAACCCAATAGAATTAAATACCAAACAAAACAAAACAACCCTGTGCCCCCCTCCCCTATACATAAATAATAAATTAACACCCACCGAAACACATAGCAAATATAGCAAATATATGCACCCCCTCAGATCCCCCAGTATAGACAAACAAAAATAAAATAGAACCCCCCCCGCCCCCCGCTACCCTGGCTTCTGCTGACCATTGTCTACTGTTCTGCCAGGAAGTCTAAGAACGGTTGCCACCGCCTGAAAAACCCTTTCACCGATCCCCTTAAGGCAAATTTCACCCTCTCCAATTTTATAAACCCCGCCATATCGTTGATCCAGGATTCCACGCTTGGGGGCCTCGCATCGTTCCACTGAAGAAGAATCCTTCGCCGGGCTACCAGGGACGCAAAGGCCAAAATACTGGCCTCTTTCGCCTCCTGCACTCCCGGCTCCTCTGCACCCCCAAATATTGCGAGCCCCCAGCCCGGTTTGACCCTGGATCCTACCACCCTCGACACCGTCATCGCTATGCCCTTCCAAAATTCCTCCAGTGCTGGGCATGCCCAGAAGATATGGGTGTGGTTTGCTGGGCTCCCTGAGCACCTAACACACCTGTCCTCACCCACCAAAAAACGGCTCATCCTTGTCCCAGTCATGTGTGCCCTGTGCAGCACCTTAAACTGTATGAGGCTGAGCCTCGCGCACGAAGAGGAAGAGTTCACCTTTCCTAGGGCATCTGCCCACGTCCCCTCCTCGACCTCCTCCCCCAACTCCTCCTCCCACTTACCTTTCAGCTCCTCCACCAAGGCCTCCTCCTCCTCCTACATCACCTGGTATGTTGCCGAGATCTTGCCCTCTCCAACCCACACCCCCGAGAGCACCCTGTCCTGTGCCGTGCGTGGCGGCAGCAGCGGGAATTTCACCACTTGCCGCCTGGCAAGCGCCCTTACCTGTAGATACCTAAAGGTGTTTCCAGGGGGAGCCCGTACTTCTCCAGCTCACCCAGGCTCGCAAACTTCCCGTTCACAAACAGATCCCCCAACCTTCTTATCCCTGCCCTGTGCCACCCCAAAAACCCTCCATCTATTCGCCCTGGGAAAACCGGTGGTTGCCCCGTATTGGGGTCCACACCGAGGCCCCCACTTCCCCCCTGTGCCCCCTCCATTGCCCCCAAATTCTGAGGGTAGCCGCCACCACCGGGCTCGTGGTATACCTCATTGGAGGGAGCGGCAGCGGCGCCGTTGCCAGCGCCTCCAGACTCGTTCCTTCACAAGACGCCGTCACCAGCCTCTTCCATGCCGCCCCCTCCCCCTCCATCACCCACTTGCGCACTATCGCCGCATTAGCGGCCCAGTAGTACCCGCAGAGGTTGGGCAGCGCCAGCCCCCCCCCCATCCCTACTCCGCTCCAGGAACACCCTTCTCACCCTCGGAGTCCCTCGCGCCCACACAAACCCCGTTATGCTCCTGTTGACCCGCCTAAAGAAGGCCTTCGGGATAAGAATGGGGAGGCACTGGAACAGGAACAAAAACCTAGGGAGCACCGTCATCTTGACTGACTGCACCCTACCTGCCAGGGACAACGGCGACGCGTCCCACCTCTTGAACTCCTCCTCCATTTGTTCCACCAGCCTCGTGAAATTAAGCCTATGCAGGGCCCCCTAGCTCCTTGCCACCTGGACCCGCAAATACCTGAAGCACCTCCCCACCCTTTTTAGTGGGAGCTCGCCAATCCCCCTCTCCTGGTCCCCTGGGTGAACCACGAACAACTCGCTCTTCCCCATGTTGAGCTTGTACCCTGAGAAATCCCCGAACTCCCTGAGGATCCTCATTACCTCCGGCATTCCCCCCACCAGGTCAGAATAGTTAATTATTATAATATAAATTGTTCCTCCTTGACCTTCTTTTTAAAAAAAATATATTTATTAAAGTTTTTTAACACAATTTTTCTCCCTTACAAACAATAACCCCCCCCCCCTCCCCGTAACAAAAAAAATGAGAAATCGCGCAGAGCAAGATATATACATGGCAAAATGATATATTTACACGGCTTTGTACACTGGCCCTCACCCGTACGTGCCAGTTTCCCCAACCCTTCATGTTATCTCTTGCTCATCCACCCTCCCAGGCAGTCCCCCCTTTCCCACCCCCCTCCCACGACGCCCCCCCCCCCCTCAAGGTTGCTGCTGCTGCTGACCGACCTTAGAGATAGTCTAGGAACGTTTGCCACCGCCTGTAGAACCCCTGCGCAGACCCTCTCAAGGCGAACTTAATCCTCTCCAACTTTATGAACCCAGCCATATCATTTATCCAGGCCTCCAGGCTGGGGGGCTTCGCCTCCTTCCACATTAGCAAGATCCTTCGCCGGGCTACTAGGGACGCAAAGGCCAGAATGCCGGCCTCTTTCGCCTCCTGCGCTCCCGGTTCATCCACTACTCCAAATATTGCTAGCCCCCAGCTTGGCTTGACCCGGACTTTCACCACCTGAGATATTGCTCCCGCCACTCCTCTCCAGAACCCCTCCAGTGCCGAGCATGACCAAAACATATGGACATGGTTCGCCGGGCTCCCTGAGCACCTTCCACATCTGTCCTCTACCCCAAAGAACCTACTCAACCTCGCCCCCGTCAAGTGCGCTCTGTGGACCACCTTAAATTGTATCAGGCTGAGCCTGGCACACGAGGAGGAGGAATTAACCCTACCTAGGGCATCAGCCCACGGACCTTCCTCGATCTCCACCCCCAGCTCCTCCTCCCATTTACGCTTCAACTCTTCTACCAGCGCTTCCCCCTCTTCTTTCAACTCCTGGTGTATTTCCGACACCTTGCCCTCCCTGACCCATACACCCGAGATCACCCTATCTTGAACTTCTTGTGCCGGGAGCAACGGGAATTCCCTCACCTGTCGCCTCACAAAAGCCCTCACCTGCATATATCTAAAGGCATTTCCTGGGGGTAACTCGAACTTCTCCTCCTGTGCCCCTAGGCTCGCAAACGTCCCGTCAATGAACAGGTCCCCCATTCTTCCAATCCCCGCCCAATGCCAGCTCTGGAACCCCCCGTCCATCTTCCCCGGGACAAACCGGTGGTCACCCCTGATCGGGGACCACACCGATGCTCCCATTGCACCCCGATGCCGTCTCCACTGGCCCCAGATCCTTAGCGTTGCCGCCACCACCGGGCTCGTGGTATACTTTGTCGGCGAGAGCGGCAGTGGTGCCGTCACCAACGCCCCCAGGCTCATTCCTTTACAGGACGCCATCTCCATCCTCTTCCATGCCGCCCCCTCTCCCTCCATAACACACTTGCGGATCATCGCCACATTTGCTGCCCAGTAGTAGCTACCCAGGTTTGGCAGCGCCAACCCTCCTCGGTCCCTACTGCGTTCCAGGAACCCTCTCCTTACTCTCGGGGTCTTATTCGCCCACACAAACCCCATAATACTCCTGCCTACTCTCTTAAAAAAGGCTTTAGTGATCACGATGGGAAGGCACTGAAACACAAACAGAAACCTCGGAAGGACCACCATTTTGACCGACTGCACTCTACCCGCCAGCGAGAGCGGTAACATGTCCCATCTTTTGAAATCCTCCTCCATTTGCTCCACCAACCTCGTCAGATTCAGTTTATGTAGGGTCCCCCAACTCCTGGCTATCTGGATCCCCAGATACCGAAAGCTCCCCTCCGCCCTCCTCAGCGGTAGGTCCCCTATCCCTCTTTCTTGGTCCCCCGCCTGTAATACAAAGAGCTCACTCTTCCCTACATTGAGCTTATAGCCCAAAAACTCCCCAAACTCCCTTAGAGTCTGCATGACCTCCACCATCCCCTCCATTGGATCCGTCACGTACAGCAACAGGTTATCCGCATAGAGCGACACCCGATGCTCTTCTCCCCCTCAGACCACCCCCCTCCATTTATTAGACTCCCTCAATGACATGGCCAATGGTTCGATCGCCAATGCGAAAAACAGTGGGGACAGGGGGCACCCCTGCCTCGTCCCTCGGTACAGCCGAAAGTACTCCGACCTCCGCCGGTTCATCACTACACTCGCCACCGCGGCTCTGTAAAGGAGCTTAACCCAATTGATAAACCCTACCCCGAACCCAAACCTACGCAGCACCTCCCAGAGGTACTCCCACTCTACTCGGTCAAAGGCCTTCTCCGCGTCCATAGCTGCCACTATCTCCGCCTCTCCCTCCTCCGATGGCATCATTATCACATTTAAAAGCCGCCGCACATTGGTGTTTAGTTGCCTGCCCTTTACAAATCCCGCCTGGTCCTCGTGGATTACCCCCGGGACACAGTCCTCGATCCTCGTGGCAGCACTTTTGCCAGCAACTTTGCATCCACATTGAGGAGCGAGATCGGCCTGTACGATCCACATTGCAGTGGGTCCTTGTCCCGCTTTAGGATCAAAGAAATTGTCACTTCCGACATTGTCGGGGGCAGGGTCCCCTCCTCTCTTGCCTCATTAAAGGTCCTCACCAGTAGCGGGGCCAACAGGTCTGCGTACTTCCTGTAGAACTCCACCGGGAATCCGTCCGGTCCCGGGGCCTTCCCCGCCTGCATGTTCCCCAAACCCTTGCTCAGCTCCTCCAACCCAATTGGTGCCCCCAAACCAGCCACCTCTTGCTCCTCCACCCTCGGGAATCTCAGCTGATCTAGGAATCGTCTCATCCCCTCTTCCCCCGCTGGGGGCTGGGATCTGTACAGCTCTTCATAAAAGGCCTTGAATACCTCGTTTATTTTTGTCGCACTCCGAACCGTGGCTCCCCTTCCATCTTTGACTCCCCCTATTTCCCTCGCTGCCATCCTCTTACGGAGCTGGTGTGCCAGCATCCGACTAGCCTTTTCCCCATACTCGTAGGTCGCCCCCTGCGCTTTCCTCCACTGTGCCACCGCCTTCCCTGTGGTCAACAGGTCAAACTCCGTCTGGAGCAATCGTCTTTCCCCAAGTAATCTTTCCTCCAGGGCCTCTGCGTATCTCCTGTCCACTCTCAAAATCTCCCCCACTAACCTCTCCCTTTCCATACCCTCTGTCTTCTCCCTATGAGCCCTAATGGAAATTAGCTCTCCCCGATCACCGCCTTCAACGCCTCTCATACCACCCCCACCCGCACCTCCCCGTTGTCGTTGGCCTCCAAGTACCTTTCGATTCACCCCCTCACCTTCCCACACACCACCTCGTCCGCCAGCAGTCCCACATCCAGCCGCCACAACGGGCGTTGGTCCCTCTCCTCTCCCAGCTCCAGTTCCACCCAGTGCGGGGCATGGTCCGAAACGGCTATAGCCGAATACTCCGTCCCCTCCACCCTCGGGATGAGCGCCCTATCCAGAACAAAGAAATCTATCCGGGAGTAGGCTTTGTGTACATGGGAGAAGAAAGAAAATTCCCTGGCCTGCGGCCTTGCAAACTGCCATGGGTCCACTCCCCCCATCTGATCCATAAACCCCCTAAGTACCTTGGCCGCCGCCGGCCTCTTTCCAGTCCTTGATTTGGAGCGGTCCAGTGCTGGATCCAACACTGTATTGAAGTCCCCTCCCATTATCAGGCCTCCTATCTCCAGGTCCGGAATGCGCCCCAACATGCGCTTCATGAATCCCGCATCATCCCAGTTCGGGGCGTATACGTTTACCAACACCACCCACGTCCCTTGCAGCCTACCGCTCACCATTACATATCGCCCTCCATTGTCCGCTACAATAGTCTTGGCCTCAAATGACACCCGCTTTCCCACCAATATTGCCACCCCTCTATTCTTTACATCCAGTCCCGAGTGGAATACCTGTCCTACCCATCCCTTTCTTAGCCTGACCTGGTCCGCCACCTTCAGGTGTGTCTCTTGGAGCATGACCACGTCCGCCTTCAGTCCCTTTAAGTGCGCGAACACTCAAGCCCTCTTCACCGGCCCATTCAGGCCCCTCACATTCCACGTTATCAGCCGAATTGGAGGGGCTCTCACCCCCCGCCGACTAGCCATCTCCTTTTCTGGGCCAGTCTCGTGTCCACCCTTCAGTCCCCCAGAGGGGGGACCCCCGTCCCGACCACCTCTTCTGTGTCCCATTCCCTTTCGGCCAGTGCAGCAGCAAACCTTTTCTCCCCCCCCTCACCCCCTCCCCTCCCCCTGCTAGACCCCTGTCTAGCTTTTTTGCTCCCCCCATGTCACTCCCGCAAGTCAGCTGACGCCTGCTGACCGCGGATTCCCCGCCGTCCCATTGACCTCCCGCGTGGGAGTGTCCCAATCCATATGCATTCCTTCGTTCCCCTTCCCGCCTTTCTTCCCGCGCGCGGGAAAACACCCCGCGCTTTCCAAAGCTCGCTCCGCCCCCTCTGGCGCAGCTCCTGTCGCGGCCTTGTCTCTCTCCCCCAGCCCATGTAACATTTCCTGCGCGTGATTGACCCCCTATATACAACAACCATCACACATCAAGCCCCAAAACATCCCCCCCACCCTCACAAACCCTCAGTTAGAGTCCAACTTTTCGGCTTGTACAAAGGTCCACGCCTCTTCAGACGTTTCAAAGTAATAGTGTTGGCCCTTGTATGTGACCCACAGTCGCGCTGGCTGCAGCATTCCGAATTTCACTTCTTTCCGGTACAACGCCGCTTTGGCCCGGTTGAAACCCGCTCTCCGCTTTGCAACCTCCGTGCTCCAGTCCGGGTATATTCGGATCTCTGCATTGTCCCACTTACTGCTCCGCTCCTTCTTGGCCCAAGTCAGGACCCACTCTCTGTCCGTGAACCGGTGGAACCTCACCACCATCGCCCTTGGCGGCTCATTTGCCTGGGGCTTCTTCACCAGCACCCGATGTGCCCTGTCCAACTCCAGCGGCCTCGAAGGGGCCTTCGTGCCCATCATCGCCTCAAGCATCGTGCTCGCGTATGCCCTGGCATCAGCCCCCTCCACTCCCTCATGGAGACCCAGGATTCGCAGATTCTTTCTCCTCGACCTGTTCTCCAGGTCTTCGAGCCTTCCCGCCCACCTCTTGTGTAGTGCCTCGTTCTGCTCCACTCTCACCGCCAGGCCCACGAGCTCGTCCTCGTTCTGACTGACTCCTTTCTGTACCTCCTGGATCTTAGCTTCGTGGGCCTACTGGGTGATCCCGAGTCCTTCAATTGCCGAAAGCATAGGCGCCAACATCTCCTTGCGCATCTCCTCGCGCTACTCCTCGAAGCAGCGCTTGATGAACTCCTGCAGCTCCCCTTTGTCCTTGGCCACCGCCATTTTGTTTTCTTTCCCTCGCTTCTCCCGTTGCTCCAGTGCCGCTCCTTTGGCCGTTACACTTCTGGTCCGTTTCATAGAAGTTGGAGGGGGACCTCTCTCTTCCCTTCCCCATGGGTTGTGTCAAAAAAAAAAAGAGAAGCCCGAAAGTCCGTGGTAGCGGGAGCTGCCAAATCGTGCGGCTTAGCTCCGCATAGCCTCAACTGGAAGTCGAGAGGGAATCCTTTTGGCAGTGTTCGCTTCACCAGTCTGCCCCAAAAAGTCTATGGAAACTCCTGAAAAAGGTCTGAGAGTCGGTTCCAGACGGGAGCTGCCGAATGCGGGACCTACTCCTCCATGGCCGCCACCGGAAGCCTCGTCCCTGCTTCTTCAATGGCCTTGGTAGATCTTTTCACAGTTGTTCCCTCTGCTGCTAGTATTCACCTTTGATAGAGTCAAGTCAGATTGCAGCTCTACGCTTGCCCTTCCCCCGCCGGCATGCTGGAAGAGGCTTTTGTCTATTCCTGCAGCTCAAGCCAAATCTTTTACTGTTTCTGCCGGGTCTGGTAGCCAAAAGACGTAACATTCCTTGGGGACACTGTCAGGGGAATGTTGCAGTCTTCTTGCCACACCGGGAAATGTCAAACAAATGCCGTGGGGGCCCTGTAAAAGAGCCCAAAAGTCCGTTCCAAGCGGGAGCTACCGAATATGCGACCTAGCTCTGCATAGCCACACCCGGAAGTTCTCCTTGACCTTCTTAACTTGCTTTGATATGGTTAACCATTTTCCTCCAGCATCTCTACACTGTCAACCATCTAGGTGGGACTGCTCTTGCCTGGCTGCATTCTTATTCTATCTAATTGTTGCTAGATTATCACATTCAACAGCTTCTCTTCCCTCTCCTACACCATTACCTCAAGTGTCCCCCAAAGATCTATTCTTGGTCCCCTCCTATTTCTCATCTACATTCTACCCCTTGGCAGCATCATCCAAGTGTTTTTCAGACACATCTGATTTCCAACTCTTTCTAACCTCAAACCTATATTTGACACACTCCGTACAGAAGGAAAATATGAAAATAAGATTCATTCTTTGTTGACAGCTTCTACAAAGTCCTGGGGGTATATTGTATGCGTGGATTCCTTGACTGGATTAGTTACTGTATTTACCCAATATGTCATACACTAACATTGATTCAATTATTGATTTATTTGATATTTTATATGCTGAACCAATGGGTATATTTGCTCAATTTCAAACAATGATCTGGAGTTCAATTCCTGTATTGTGATATATTGCGTACAGTAAATCATATTCTTACCATATATTTAATTTGGTAACCTAGTGAATTAATGACTATATTCAACAGTTCTATACAGTACTAAGGAAATGCTGCATTGTAAGAGATGAAGTCAAATATTAATGATAGGACCTGTCAGACCTGTGCTATTAGAATAAGAACAGAAAGGTTCTCTCAGTGTCCCAGCCAATATTTATACCTCAACCAATACCAACAAAGCAGACTGGCCTAGAGTTTCTTGGAATTTTGACAGAACAATGGAACAAAAATGTTTTTTATTGTGTTTTCCCCAGGAAATTTGCATGTTATCATTTACACCAGTTTTATACTGAAACATTATTAGGAATGATTTCCTTAATCATTTGTGCTGCTTCTGAGACACATCCATTGACACTATCTAATACTCTCTTGCACCATCCATACAAGGTGAGTTTCTAGTGTTTATGTCAGTAATATGTTAGCATAGATTTGGGCCCAAAGGTGAAATGCTGCCTGGAGTTACTGACAATGGTGCAACTGAGGTTTCATGTTAGATGTTTAGCTGCTGTTGTATAAAGAGCCAAAGGTTCTGCTTTTCCACAAACACCTTTAATTTACTTCAACAGACTTTGCACAAAACTCTAACATCACATCACCTGACACAAAGGCCACCTGAAGTCCCTTTACATATCAGTGTCAATTATTGGATACTTAACATAAATGAGACAACTAATTGGATGAACTAGAACAGGCCATTTTTCCGAAAGGACAACTGCAAAAGTTGGTACAATTTGCGCATCCGGCTCCTCGGAGGCTGAAAAATGTATTAAAGGATGCAGGGGTAAGGGATGAAGACTATACTAAACTGATAGAACAGGTTAGTGATCGCTGTGAAGTTTGTAGGAAGTACAGAAGGGCACCAGCATGACCGATAGTAACCCTATCTTTGGCCAAGGATTTTAATGACATTGTGGTCATGGACCTTAAGATCTGTGATAAAGCCAACAATATATTTATTTTGCATTTTGTAGATTTAGCAACCAGATTTAGTCAATCAATGATTGTACGAAGTAAAGAAAAGAGAGTAATTCTGGATCTAATCGTGGAAAAATGGATAGGGACAGGAATGGGCCCACCGGCAAAATTCCTTACAGACAAGGGGGAGAATTTGCTAATAATGAGTTTAGGGATATGTGTGAAAACGTGAATATCACAGTTATGAATATGGCTGCGGAAAGCCCATTTAGTAATAAGAACAAAGGACAAAGAAATGTACAGCAGAGGAACAGGCCCTTCGGCCCTCCAAGCCCGTGCCAACCATGCTGCCCGACTAAACTACAATCTTCTACACTTCCTGGGTCCGTATCCGTCTATTCCCATCCTATTCATGTATTTGTCAAGATGCCCCTTAAATGTCACTATCGTCCCTGCTTCCACCACCTCCTCCGGCAGCGAGTTCCAGGCACCCATTACCCTCTGTGTAAAAAACTTGCCTCGTACATCTACTCTAAACCTTGCCCCTCTCACCTTAAATCTATGCCCCCTAGTAATTGACCCCTCTACCCCGGGGAAAAGCCTCTGACTATCCACTCTGTCTATGCCCCTCATCATTTTGTAGACCTCTATCAGGTCGCCCCTCAACCTCCTTCGTTCCAGTGAGAACAAACCGAGTTTATTCAACAGCTCCTCACAGCTAATGCCCTCCATACCAGGCAATATTCTGGTAAATCTCTTCTGCACCCTCTCTAAAGCCTCCACATCCTTCTGGTAGTGTGGCGACCAGAATTGAACACTATACTCCAAGTGTGGCCTAACTAAGGTTCTAATGATGTGTGTGAAATAAACCATGCGGTAATAGACGACATGCTCCGGAAAATTTTGGCAGATAGACCAAACTGCAAGTTAAATTCAGCTTTAGCATGGGCAGTACATGTAAAGAATTCATTGCAGATGGTTGGGGGCTATAGTCCCTATCAATTAGTGTTTGGTAGAAATCCTAAAATTCCGTCCATCTTAGATGACCAGCCTCCAGCTTGGGAGGGGACTACAATTAGCTCTGCTTTTGCTGAGCATTTAAATGCATTACATAGCAGTAGAAAAGCTTTTTTGGAAGCAGACGTCTCTGAAAGAATTCGCAGAGCTTCAAGACATAACGTACAGTCATCAGATGCCGTTTTTCAGCAAGGAGACATAATATACTATAAGAGAGACCATTCTAATGAATGGAAAGGCCCAGGGAAGATCATAGGCATAGGTGGCAAAACAATTATTTTGCAACATGGCAATCAAACTGTGAGGGTACATTTATCAAGGATAATGGGTACAGATTACAAATTTTCAAATTAGACAGAGCAGACAGACATGACGAGGAACCAGAGTCATCTGGTACGCACGTGTTACAGAACTATGAGGACCAGTTAACTGATATAGACAGGGTTTCTGTAGAGGAACACAACACTTCTGATGAATTAGAACAGCCATTTTTCCGAAAGGACAACTGCCAAAAGTTGGTACAAAAGTGACATACTTGCCTGAAGGGTCTAGTCAATGGAAGGATGCAACTGTTATTAGTAGCGCAGGGAAGGCCACTGGAAAGTATAAACATTGGTTGAATGTACAGCATTCGGGGAGGGAGTTAACATAAATGAGACAACTAATTGGAATGTCTCTTAACCCATTACTTAACAGTCTCCCCTTCCTGGGAGGAAAAAAATAATTAGGTGAAAACAAAATTACAAGAAACTCAAAAACACACACATGCAATTTCCCCCCCCCTTTTTTTTTCATTTTTGGAAGAAAAAAAACAGTCACAGAAACAGGTGCCCTTCATTAATAATATCCAAAAGTTTCTGTGAGCTAGCCCCTCTTTTTGTAAAACAGTCTGACAATTGACAGCTATTGTCAACCCATTTAATTTTTGCTATCTCCCCTCTGTCCAACATCTGCTTCAAACTTGCGATGTCTATCATTAACATTTTTTCATTGACACTTTTTGTAGAGTGCACACTTTTCCCACAGGAATTTATTGTCAATGTGACATTCAATAGGTATATTACCCAAATCGCCTAATCCCAAAATTTCTGTCAATATCTGAGATATATAAACGGCCATATTGTAGCCACCTGGGTTGGCCACTTCCCGACTTAAAATGGAGAACCGCAAAGACTAAAGGGAAATTCAGCCAACACAGGCAAAAATGAGCAAGTGCAGAAATCCTGTGTATTGGACCTTGCAAAAAACCAGACAGCACTGAAACCAGCAGTCATCTGCATAGTAATGAGCGATTCCAAGGCACAATTGAAACACTTAAGGTGAATAAAGCCAAGCCAGACACCTCGGCGCCAGCATGAGCCAAGAAAAAGGAAGGCCAACGGACATTTAGGGACCGCCCAGCGATCAGGGAACAACTCCAGTATTGGAGAAATCAATCCAAGTGATCGGAACGCAGTCCAATCATTTGGAACCAGGTACGGGGTCTGCCCAAAGGGGCGGGAAGCCCCTGGGGACTATAAAATAGAGTCCCCAAGTTCAATTCGTCCTTCTTGGCAGGGTCACTCAACAACGTGAATCAACCCCTGAGAGTGAACTGCCCAGCTGCCGCACCAACCAAGTAAGTCTCCAGTCAATGCTCGCTACAAGATAGGCGCTCCTAGCTACAAGTCCATACCAGCTTTTGAATCCTGCAGACTCAGGACCTGAACGAAAGGCCATTTTTTCCCCTGACCTGGTGGGCCAATTCCGAAGTTAAGTATAGGCCTTTTAGTGATAGAAATAGTCTAGAAAGTAGAGTTATATGCATAAGTAGTGACTTACTGTATATAATAAATGTGTTTTGATTTGAATCTTACTAATTGGTGTGTTGAGTTATTGATCATTACTTGAACTTGAACCTCATGGCGGTATCATAAAGATACCTGGCGACTCTAGAGCAAAGGTTAAACAAACAGAGCAAATTACGAATTAAGAGCCAACCAAAAGTTAGCAACATATTACTGGCGACTCCGCCGGGACCTGACTTAGAAGTGGCTTAACCACTCCGGGAGAACCCAAAATTTGAATTAGAAATCCAATTGGGAACAGGAAAACCACAAGTGTTCAAGCAGTTCTGATCAATCCTCATAATTCGGAAGTGTGTTAATGCATGCGTAACTAACAGGGCTATAAGGTAAAACTGATAGATTTTTGTCGGGAGTTTGTATTCCGGAAAATAGCGAAAGCCGTACCCGTAATTACAGCACCGCCTTAGTACCCCTCGTTCCAAATTTTAAGAGAGTATTTAGAGAGGAAAGATGGCAATGCAGGCAATGCAACGCCTCATGAACCCTGAAGAATTTGTGGTCGCAGCGACCAGCAGTAGAGAAGGACAGTGTCCTGTTTGGGAAGAGGAAATCAGGAAGTACCTCAAAGGGAAAGGATGGCCCCTTTGGAATGAATTCTGAGAGAATAAGGAAACAGGATCCGGGAGTATAGGACATACTTGGTGGGAGAACCTGTCAGAGATTCATAAGAAAAGCTTGGGAAAAGCTCGCAAGCCGATGGCAATCGTGTCCCGTTTGGCACAATTGCGAGGCACAGAGGAGGTGGTTCAGACGCTCCATAAAGAGATAGAAGGAGTACATCGAATGAGCAAGGGGCTGTTTACTAGGGGCTGTTTAGCACAGGGCTAAATCGCTGGCTTTGAAAGCAGACAGAGGCAGGCCAGTAGTACGGTTCAATTCCCGTAACAGCCTCCCCGAACAGGCGCTGGAATGTGGCGACTAGGGGCTTTTCACAGTAACTTCATTTGAAGCCTACTTGTGACAATAAGTGATTTTCATTTCATTTCATTTCAAGGTCGATGTAAGTGAGGTTGAGAAAGAGAACATAGAGTTGAGAAGGAAGTTAGCAGCAAAGGACGGAGAGGTGGATGATGCCAAGTGGGCACACCAGTCTTGTCTGGCGCACCTAAGCAGCTTCCAGACACAGTACGAAAAGGCCTATCAGGACACGCAACGTGCAGTCCTGGTAAGAGAGGAAACAGAGAAACAGGTAGAGGCATTGCAAAGGCAGTGTAGCGACCTGAAAGCAGAATTACGAGCACTCCATGATACCACCACGGAGCACAGACAGAGCTCATTAGATCATGCGAAGTGCCGGAAGCAGATTGCAGAACTGCAGTCTTTGCTTTCAGTTCAGAATGGATTCCAGAGCACCTTTGGATCCCAGTTAGATGCAGAAGACGGATTGGGAAGAATTAAATGAGACCGTGCATAGATATGTTCAGGGAACATGTGCGCAAGGAAAGCCCCAGAAAAGAAAAGCGCCCCAACCCCCCACAGAGCACATAGTTCAGGCACCAATTAACCCAGTAACCACCCACCGCACAGTCACCTTGGAAGGAGACACGGAATTCCTGTACACGACCCCCTTAACCGTGACCCAATTACGGGACGCGTGCGAAAAGATCACACCGTTCCTCCCCACCTCAGACCCCCACCACTTCTTTGCCAGAGTAAAGCAGCAGGCGACCATGTACGGCCTGGACGAGCGTGAGCACGTGAAGCTCACAGTTTTGAATTTAGACCCTTCGGTCGTAGCAGCCCTTCCCGACCCACAGAATGTAGGAGGAGGCACCCTTGCAGAAATTAATGAGAAATGGGCTTTAAAGAGATTGTCCCGCTTCCTGGGAGCAATCTGTCCAAAACAAACCCGCAGTTAGGAAACCCGAGGAACAGCAGGCAGAAGCAGACATCCAAGCGGTGAAAACGCACCAGAACCCCGCATGGGTAAACGAAGGCAGGAACAGCCCCCCACAAAAGCCACAGGAGTGTTACAACTGTGGACAGTTAGGACACTTTGCACGAGAATGCAATGCCCCACGAAAGCCACAGAGAGCCCAGCAGGCAGGCACTCTGAATAAGAATAGGACAGAGCCCATACATAGTGTGAGCACCCGTTCAGACCAGACGGACCTGAACGGAACTGACTGACGGTGTTCGGGCTCCCCCAGTTGACTCTGCGACACCCTTTGGGATAGGTCCGGCCGACCAGTAGTTGCAGCAAAGATACGGGGACAGCCCATCAAATTTCTCTGGGGCACAGGAGGGAATACGCAAACAAGATTAGCGCAGTCGGCGATTTCTGGTTTGACCCGACCACAATTAGCACCGACAAGCAGGTTAGGGCAGTTCTGCAGAAGCACAGGACAGCATTCGCGACCCACAAACACGACTGTGGCTGGATGACTGGTTCCGTTCAAATCACAGGACCTGACCCTAGACCCAAAAGCAATACGGAGTTCCCCAAGAGGCAGAGGGAGAAATCGCAAAAGTTATCGACAGCTTATTAGAGCAGGGCGTACTCAGATCAGTAGCCTCCACTAATAATGCCCCGATTTGGCCAGTGAGAAAGCCCGATGGATCATGGCGACTGACCATCGATTACCGGGAACTCAACAAAGTCACCCCCGCAGCAGCCCCAACGGTAGCCACAAGTCCCAAGACCATGCTCAAACAGGGACTCAACTCACAATACTTTACGGTTTTGGACATCAGTAACGGTTTCTGGTCCATTCCATTGGCAAAAGCGTGCCAGTACAAATTTGCCTTCACTTTTAAAGGTCAGCAGTACACGTGGACATGCCTTCCATAAAGATTCCACAACTCCCCCTCCATTTTCCACCGACAGCTGGCAAATGGTTTGTCAACATTTTCTCGCCCCGAATGTCTGGTCCAGTATGTGGACGACCTATTACTGCAGACAGACACCAAGGCAGAGCACATCGAGCTTCTGTCCGAACTCCTGGAACTCCTACAGCAGATTGGTTGTAAAGTAAACCCCAAAAAGGCCCAAATTTTGGAAAACAAAGTGATATATTTGGGTACGATTATCACGCACGGTAAACGCGAGATCGAGCACAAAAGAATTGACTCGATTGCCAAATTGCCCCTTCCTCAGAATGTTTCAGCCCTCCGGTCGTTTTTAGGACTGGTTGGCTACTGCCAGAACCATACTGACGGTTTCACCAGCAAGGCAGCGCCCCTCTCAGACCTCCTAAAGAAAGGAGCCCCTTGGGAATGGCTTCCGCAGCATACGGATGCTGTGGATGCTTTGAAAAGAGCCCTCATTGCAGCCCCCGCACTACAAGTTCCAGCCCCACTTTCCCCCTACGCTATAGAGATAGCTAGCACAGACCGCACCCTTTCGGCCGTGCTCCTCCAGGAACGGCACGAACAGTTAAGGCCCGTAGCTTACGCCTCCAGAATTTTAGATCCTGTGGAGCAGGGATTTTCGGCCTGTGAAAGGCACCTGCTCGCAGTTTTCTGGGCGGTTCAGTATTTTTCCTACATAACCGGACTAAACCCCATCACAATCCTCACGGAACACCCCCCCACCCAACTTTACTTGACGGATGACATAAGGACGGTACAGTTAGCCAAATTAGAGCAGCAAGATGGACCCTTCTTTTGCAGGGATGGGACATCACCGTTAAACGGACCAAGACCCACAATTTCTTAGCCGATAACCTTCAGTACCCAGGCACCCCCCATGAATGTGAAATCATCTCACCGCACCACAACACAGGCCCCTTTAATGCGAAAACACCCCCCAGAAAGATAGGTAGTTCAACCCAGAGCCCCAAGCACACAGACACGTGCAAACCTTTAAGGATATATGTGGATGGTTCTTCCACAGTATTAGAAGGGAAGCACATTACAGGATGCGGCATTTAGGTCCAGGACGCGCAGGGACGCGCCCTAGAAGAAATCTTACTAAAACTACCAGGACACTTAGGCGCGCAGGCGGCAGAACTAGCAGCCGTGGCGTACATTGTTGATCACCCAGATTCCTTCCCCAGCCCAGCAGACATATACTCGGACAGCCTCTATGTCTGCAACAGCCTTACAGAATTCCTACCCCTGTGGAAAGCAAGAGGATTTGTTTCCGCAGACGGAAAACCCCTCCCTTCAACCCCATTGCTCCGCCACATTTTAGAGAAAGCACAGGACAGGATCTTTGGTATTGTTAAAGTTCGAAGTCACCACCGTTCCTCTCCCCCTGGAAATGTAAAAGCCGACGCACTGGCTAAGGCAGGCTCCAGGCACGGATATTTTTGGACACCCCCCGAAAGCACACCAGTGAATGCAGTTCAGGTCTCGCAGACTAATATCGAGGATTTAGTACAGGCCCAGAAGCAGGATAGCAATTTCAGGGAGATTTTAAAAGGACAATTTACAGCACCCTATGATAGATTTAAAATTGCACTGACCATACATGATGGTGTGGTGTTAAAAGACACCCTTTATGTGGTTCCTGAACAGGACAGGAATCAACTTATTTGTTTATTCCGTGACAGTCATGGACATCAGGGAATTGATCCCACTACAGCCCACCTCAGGCAGCTCTGTTGGTGGCCAAGTTTAAAAGAAGGCGTAACGCACTATGTTGAGAATTGCCTTATCTGTGCCCAGAACAATCCAGACAGGTACGCAAAGAAGGCTCAGCTTAGTCACACCCGCCCCGGACTAACCTCCAGATCGATTTTATAGGACCATTGCCCCCTTGCAGGAATGGCTACAAGTACGTATTAGCTGTCATAGACACTTTTACGAAATGGGTAGAGGCATTCCCATCCAGAACGAACACGGCAAATACCGCCGCAAAGATCTTAATCCACCACATCTTTACGAGATGGGGACTCCCCCGCAGCATTGAATCCGACCAAGGTTCCCATTTTACGGGACGTGTCATGAAGAACGTCCTCACGATATTTGGCATTACCCAAAAATTCCACATCGCATACCACCCCCAGTCAAGTGGTATCGTGGAGCGCATGAATCGGACCCTAAAATCAACCCTCAGGAAAATGGTCCAACAAAACAACACCACTTGGGATTCAGTCCTCCTCTTTGCGCTGATGTTTTTGAGAAATACTATTTCAACATCCACAGGTTACACCCCACACACTCTCATGACCGGACGCCCCATGAAAGGCACAGAATTTTTATTAGGGTTGGGCTTGACCAGCCCTGAAGTGAAGGCCCTCACACACGAGAACGCAGTCAAACAGTTAGTTGAAAATGTGAAAACGGCTCAGCTAGCAGCCGCAGTAAGATTAGGCACAAGGAAGAAACAGAGCAAGGCCTGTTTCGACAAGGCAGTGCATGCGACTGAGTTTGAGGTAGGACAGCAGGTCATGCTCTCAATTTACAACCCCAGCACATTCCTGTCACCAAAGTATTCGGGTCCGTACTCCATTGCGGACAAAGTAAGCCCCTCCGTCTATAAAATTAAGTACCCCAACAGAAAGACTGCGTGGTTCCATATTAACCAGCTTAAGACATATGGCCCACAGTCCAATCACGCACAACACGTCATGCTCGACGCAGCAGACCACACCCCGCCCACACCCAACGTATCCCGACCCTCCCACCAACACACCCACCACATCCAAGGACTCACCCTCGACTCCACCCCCGAACTCTAGACTCCGCCCCGGAATGCCCACAGACAGCAGCAGCAGAGACAGCGACTGTGACTCGGACAATAGCCACAGCACGCCTCCCTACTATCCCCATGCAACAGGCCCCACACCCAGCGAATCTGAACACGATTTGAGTGATCCCTTCCTGATCACATTCCTCAACAAACCCCACCAAAGCCCACCACCCTACGATGATGACCCAACTCCGTCCCCACAGAACTAGACACCACCTTTTGGCACCGCGATAATTCATACAGGCTCGTCCGGAACGATGAGTTGAACCCCAAATCGCACCATGCAGCCCTATCAGCCCTGATACATTCGAGAGTATGGCATCCGGGAGAAGATGACGACTTTGAGTCTGACTCCCAAAGCGAGAACTCCTTTGCGACCCTGTTAGTGACTGATAACTGAGGTGTCCAGATGATGTTTTAAAAAGGAACCGCTTGGGAGAAACAATGTCCTTTCTGATGGAACCTGCAGCATGTTGTTCAATGTTTGTTTGTTACTGTTATTGTTATGTGTTGTACGTAAGATCGGAAAAAAATTTCCACGGCCCCACGCCATATTTGTCGGCCGAAACCTGTGAAAACTTGCCAGCACGCTCATCGGCAGAAACCGCTGAGAGCTTGCCAGACCCCCGTTCATAACTGCTCTTCTGGATCGAATGAAGAACCAATACGGCAACCCCCCCACGATGACTACATTTTTGCCCGTTCTTGTCGGTTGCTCAGGCAGTGGAGAAACGGCATTGCTCTCTGCCCTGCCTGAGAACCCCCCCTCTGGTCAGCTACGCTCGGGTAGAGCACACACTGTATTGGTCGCCGTCCTACCCGGGGATTCCATCCAATTCTTACCCGTCGCGACCCATACGCACCTCATTTCGGCACTTTTGGTTCAAAAAGTTTTGTTTTGTTTTCCGGCAACCCTTAGGTTGCCATCCCTATGCTATTTACATCCTAAAACATTTGGATGGTAAATCGCACAGCCTGCGAGACGGCTCGCACTGTTTCAGGATTTTTAAGTGTGTCTTGTCCTGAATATTTGGTTTTTTTAAAAATGAGGGAGTCACATATGGTGACAAATTATAAAGGAAAATTGGCACCACAGACAGACATACTAACAGATGAGATATTAACCAAAATAGTAACAGAAACTATGCTTGATCCCACAGAACTCCAGAAGCCCCAAGGAAAGAAAAGAAGAGAAGAGAAAGAAGAAGAACAATGAGGACATCCTCCGTGTTGATCACCACCATTATAATGTGTATTCGGGTGCGCGCGAACATGAACCCCCTGACCCCAATCCCCCCCGGCCGTTAATGATTCACTTCCCCATAGCACCCAGAGCCCAGTAACAGGCAACACCCCTCCATCATGGTGTGATAAGCTCATAACGTGGAACTCCCTTTCCTACGTAGTCGAATCCCTATTAGTGTTGGCGATACTCTGCAGCATCGTGCACACTATCCGCATGAGGATATGGAGAAGGAGAGCCTACCGCTCTCGCACCCCGGTATACAGGATAAGATCCCCTATTTTTGGTGTAGAGGCCGTGGAAGAGTGCTTGCTGGGTCAGGGAATGAAGACAACGCAGTTACGTGATCCTTCACGCTTCGCGTTAGGGATCACAAGGAGGATCTGTCGCCACCTGGGTTGGCCACTTCCCGACTTAAAATGGAGAACCGCAAAGACTAAAGGGAAATTCAGCCAACACAGGCAAAAACCAGCAAGTGCAGAAATCCTGTGTATTGGAACTTGCAAAAACCAGACAGCGCTGAAACCAGCAGCCATCTGCATAGTAATGAGCGATTCCAAGGCACAATTGAAACACTTAAGGTGAATAAAGCCAAGCCAGACTCCTCGGCGCCAGCATGAGCCAAGACAAAGGAAGGCCAACGGACATTTAAGGACCGCCCAGCGATCAGGGAACAACTCCAGTATTGGAGAAATCAATCCAAGTGATCGGAAGGCAGTCCAATCATTTGGAACCAGGTATGGGGTCCGCCCAAAGGTGCGGGAAGCCCCTGGGGACTATAAAATAGAGTCCCCAAGTTCAATTCGTCCCTCTTGGCAGGGTCCACTCAACAACGCGAATCAACCCTTGAGAGTGAACTGCCCAGCTGCCGCACCAACCAAGTAAGTCTCCAGTCAATGCTCGCTACGAGATAGGCGCTCCTAGCTACCAGTCCATACCAGCTTTTGAATCCTGCAGACTCAGGACCTGAACGAAAGGCCATTTTTCCCCCTGACCTGGTGGGCCAATTCCGAAGCTAAGTATAGGCCTTTTAGTGATAGAAATAGTCTAGAAAGTAGAGTTATATCCATAAGTAGTGACTTGCTGTATATAATAAATGTGTTTTGCTTTGAATCTTACTAATTGGTGTGTTGAGTTATTGATCAGTACTTGAACTTGAACCTCGTGACGGTACCATAAAGATACCTGGCGACTCTAGAGCAAAGGTTAAACAAACAGAGCAATTTTCGAATTAAGAGCCACCCAAAAGTTAGCAACAATATCCACCGCCTCTACAAGTCTTAACATCTCAGCAGCCAAAGTGCTTTTGACCGCTCTCCTTGTTTTCTTTGTTTTCCACTCAAGAGGGCAACATTTACCATTCTTCCCCAAAGGGAAAATTATAAAACCTCCTGCGCTTGAAACCCCATCGCATAAATTTGCATAGGACTATAAATGCATAAATTTGCATAGGGCAGCACGGTAGCATTGTGGATAGCACAATTGCTTCACAGCTCCAGGGTCCCAGGTTCGATTCCAGCTTGGGTCACTGTCTGTGCGGAGTCTGCACATCCTCCCCGTATGTGCGTGGGTTTCCTCCGGGTGCTCCGGTTTCCTCCCACAGTCCAAAGATGTGCAGGTTAGGTGGATTGGCCATGATAAATTGCCCTTAGTGTCCAATATTGCCCTTAGTGTTGGGTGGGGTTACTGGGTTATGGGGATAGGGTGGAGGTATGGACCTTGGGTTGGGTGCTCTTTCCAAGAGCCGGTGCAGACTCGATGGGTCGAATGGCCTCCTTCTGCACTGTAAATTCTATGAAAATAAACTATGAGTTTCAAGTGCCTAAGGTCACCTAAAACCGGGAACCTCAAAACACACTCCTGCATTTTTAGGTTGACCAACGCTTTATTTGCTCTTATTATGTCTTCCACTTTGGGATCATTCATTTTTGTACTCAACTCTAAGACATCAAAACTCACGTCCGGTCTAGTCTGTCTATCTAACCAATTCAGTTGCCCAATTAAACTTCGCAGTTGCTCTTTTTCCATCTTTGAAACCATTGCGTCTTTTTGTGAAACCCGGCCACGGCTAATTGCTATTGGGCTGATGCTTTTCAAATAAGATTGCTGATGTAAAGTTGCCCCTAACTTAGTCTGTCTGATTTCCAGTCCAATATATTTAAATGCACCGGAAGCCTGACTTCCAACCCTGAATTCTTTCCTCAAACCAGAGATTACAATAGCTTCGAAATCACTAGTCCCACCACACAAAAATCATCGACATGCATCATAAAGATGCCAGAAAGATTTCCTTTATAGTGCCAGTAAAACATTGCCGGATCTGCTTTCAACTGGCAACAGCCTAACTTTAACAAAACTGACCTTACCAAAAAGTACCAGACTCTAGACACATCATTCAATCCATATACACATTTGTTCAACTTCCAAAGTACCCCTTCTGTGTTAGCTGCCTCTCTAGGAGGACAGAGGAAAATGTCTCTCTGGAGCTGATGCCCCTGCAAGAAGACAGCTTTTATATCTATAGATTTGCATTCCCATGCCTTTGTGGCTAATAGAGCCAAGAAGATCTTTAAAATAATCTTTCCTGCCGTAGGTGAATCTACCCTTAAATCCAGATCTTCTAAGTTTTCTTCAAATCCTCTTGCCACAAGCCTGGCCTTGCCTTATAAGTTCCATCCGGAAGAACATTTTCCATGCAAATCCATCTGTGTGGTAGAGCTCTTTGTCCCCTATCCGGTACTTCCGTGTATACCCCAAATTCACTCCAACTATGCAGTTCTTGCTGTTTGGCATCTTTGATAACTTTTTCATCTAATTTATTGGAAGCCACCAAAATCTCATGTGCATGTGGGCTTCTACTCCTATTAGTATTAGTAGTCTTACTCATGTTCCGAGATCTTGATAAACTATGTCCCCTCTCCTGCCTGGTATCTCGTTCTGTACTGCTACTGCTTGATCTTTCCCTTCTGCTGTGGGATGTTCTTTCAATAGTTCTCAACCTTTTCCTGCGGACCTGTTCACTATCCGATGTACTATCTGAACTGGCATTGCGTTTCTGTGCCCTCCATTTTTGAACTTCGTGTTCCCAATCCATTGTCTTGACTCCCTTCCCTGAATGCTGTACATTCAATCAATGTTTATACTTTCCAGTGGTCTTTCCTGCTCTACTAATAACAGTTGCATCCTTCCATTGACTAGACCCTTCAGGCAAGTATGTCACTTTTGTACCAACTTTTGGCAGTTGTCCTTTCGGAAAAATGGCTGTTCTAATTCATCAGAAGTGTTGTGTTCCTCTACAGAAACCCTGTCTATATCAGTTAACTGGTCCTCATAGTTCTGTAACGCGTGCGTACCAGATGACTCTGGTTCCTCGTCATGTCTGTCTGCTCTGTCTAATTTGAAAATTTGCAATCTGTACCCATTATCCTTGATAAATGTACCCTCACAGTTTGATTGCCATGTTGCAAAATAATTGTTTTGCCACCTATGCCTATGATCTTCCCTGGGCCTTTCCATTCATTAGAATGGTCCCTCTTGTAGTATATTATGTCTCCTTGCTGAAAAACAGCATCTGATGACCGTACATTATGTCTTAAAGCTCTGCGAATTCTTTCAGAGATGTCTGCTTCCAACAAAGCTTTTCTACTGCTATGTAATGCATTTAAATGCTCAGCAAAAGCAGAGCTAATTGTAGTCCCCTCCCAAGCTGAAGGCTGGTCATCTAAGATGGACGGAATTTTAGGATTTCTACCAAACACTAATTGATAGGGACTATAGCCCCAACCATCTGCAATGAATTCTTTGCATGTACCGCCCATGCTAAAGCTGAATTTAACTTGCAGTTTGGTCTATCTGCCAAAATTTTCCAGAGCATGTCATCTATTACCGCATGGTTTCTTTCACACACACCATTAGAACCTTAGTTAGGCCACACTTGGAGTATAGTGTTCAATTCTGGTCGCCACACTACCAGAAGGATGTGGAGGCTTTAGAGAGGGTGCAGAAGAGATTTACCAGAATGTTGCCTGGTATGGAGGGCATTAGCTATGAGGAGCGGTTGAATAAACTCGGTCTGTTCTCACTGGAACGAAGAAGGTTGAGGGGCGACCTGATAGAGGTCTACAAAATGATGAGGGGCATAGACAGAGTGGATAGTCAGAGGCTTTTCCCCGGGGTAGAGGGGTCAATTACTAGGGGGCATAGGTTTAAGGTGAGAGGGGCAAGGTTTAGAGTAGATGTACGAGGCAATTTTTTTACACAGAGGGTAGTGGGTGCCTGGAACTCGCTGCCAGAGGAGGTGGTGGAAGCAGGGACGATAGTGACATTTAAGGGGCATCTTGACAAATACATGAATAGGATGGGAATAGACGGATACGGACCCAGGAAGTGTAGAAGATTGTAGTTTAGTCGGGCAGCATGGTCGGCACGGGCTTGGAGGGCCGAAGGGCCTGTTCCTGTGCTGTACTTTTCTTTGTTCTTTGTTCTTTGTTTCATGGTTCATTTACACTTTTCTTTTCATTCTTTTCTTTCCAAGTATATACTTTATTTATAACATTTGTAGAAGTACATTACATAACTGTTCAAATTTGACATTACATAAAGTCCCATTTCTTCCAGTACAATATGTGGCACTCTCACTACATTTGCAATTAAGGGTTGTATTTACAATATACATTTCATATCAAACTTGCAGCCTGAGAGGTTTTACACAGGTTTCAGCCCCTCGATGTACTATGGTGGGAGGGCCATAGACTGTGGCCTTTGAGACTTTGTGACGGCTGCCCCAGCTTCAGTATCCACCTCAGCAGATAATCCTGGACCTTGGAATGTGCTAATCTGCATCACTTGGCTGAGGACAGCTCTGTGTGGAGGAAGATGGTCAACTATATTGAAGGTTTCAGGCAGATCAAGAAGGACAAGGAGGGACAGTTTATATCAGTGACCTAATTAATTATTCTGTTCAATTAACTATTTATAATACACTGAAATGTTGCAATAAAATATTTAGATGAAGTTCATTCATTTTTCATATTAAAAAAATTGTGAGAAAACTTACAGGTTTCGAGCAGACCAAAGAGCACCTTTCACCAAGTTGATGTTCTTCGAACAACAGTTGATGTTTGTTTCTGGGAACAGGTAGAACATCGCTCGGAACAGTTCACAGAGTGCAGAGTTCTCAGTTAGGGTGCTGTTCAGGATGAACCTCAGCTAAAACCACATCATCTACGGCCAGGACTTCTTTGCAAAAGCACATCCTGGAAGGAGGTGGGGGACAGCATCTTCCCCATTGCAACTGCCTCAAGGACAGCATCAGGTGGCACTAAGATTCCTGGTATGCAGGAAGGATCTGACGAGGTGTACCTTTAATTCTTACTACCAGCTAAGCTACATTTTGATGCTTGTTTGAAAGTTCTAGTGATGAGGCATTCTGCCAAATGATGTTGACAGTCTGCTCAGGAAACCATCTGACGAATCTACCGTCTCTTTTACCCACAGAGCCCTGAGATATTTATGTACAGACCACTGCCTGATGAGCTTCTGGTCAAAGGTATTTTCCTGCACAAACTTTTTCACAAAAGACGAGTGGTATGACACAAACAACTGAATAATGCATTCTGCACCAATGTGGCCAGAACCATCCTTCATAACATTGGAGGCAGATCGAACTTCAGCACCTAAAAATACTGGTGTTTGCATCGGCAGATCTATACAGAGCTTGATGCAGCCACACACAAATGTGCCCATCAGGTTGAGGCTAATTTTGGATAAATTTCCCCCCTTTATCCGTGCTGCAAAATAATAGAAGTGGGAGAGGTGCAGCAGAGACAAGAGATTTAGAGAGTAATGAACCATAACAGATGACAGCAGCCCATTCATTATTCAACTTTAGAATCTAGGAGAGAGACTGTGCAGGGAATTTTGTGTGTTACTGTTAATAAAATGGGCATGGAAAATGTCAGACATTTGGCATCATTTCTATTAAGTGAGTTCCATACATGTATCCTCAATGTTGGGTGAAAATATTTACAAATAGATCTTAACGTGAGCAAAAGAAGCAATTTATTGTTGCAGAACTCTGGGAAAAGGCTTAGACCCCGCAGTCTTGCCAGCACACTTTCTCTCTGAGCTGAGGCTTAAATTGGCTTAATATACACTTTCAAAGCAGAATTAGTTTGCGTTCTCATTTACATACAGCAAATCAATTCTCTTAGTATTACAGGTCATACCGTATTTAGTTATCAATCCTTATTCTCTTAGTATCTCAGTTCATGCCATATATGGCTATCAATTCTTTACACAGAAGCTTATTTTTTGTCCAATCTATATGTTGTGCGCGTGATTACATAAGGTCATAAGGTTATGGGTTGCCAGTCCTAAGGCCATGAGTTGCCAGTCCTGGATGTGGTTACAGCTGTTTTGACAGCTTAGAATAACCGGTCATCATTGACCCATTGTTTTTGGAAGGTATCTCTGTTAGAGTCACTCTTAGTCCAAAGTTCACTGTCTCAGCAGGAAAACACCATGTAGCAAAAAGCAATCATTAATTCATATTCCATCAGAAAGTTTACACCAACATCATCCTCTGGCTTCACCCACAGATTGCCCCTTGGTCCGTACTCTTTCTCTGGTTCCACTCTTCTCATTGATATACTTTAGAATATCTTGGGATATTCCCTACTTTTAGCAGCCAGATATTTCTCATATTGCCTCTTACCCTCCCCCCCTCCCCCACCCCCACTGCACTTCTGTCGGTTTCCCCACAAGTAACTCTTCCCAGTCTACTATGGCCAGATCTTGCCTTATTTTACTAAAATCCGCTCTCCCCCAATCCAAAGCCTTTTTTTGCAACTTGTCTATTTCCTTGTCCATAACAAGCTTAAATTGTAACCATGTCGCTATCACTAAATGTTCCTCCGCCAACGCCTCACCCACTTGTCTAGCATCATTCCCCAGTACTAGATCCAGCACTGTGCTGTCTCTTGTTGGATTGTGGTAGTCACTACTGATGTATTACACCGTATATATATGGGTTTTTACGGTAAGGCCCCTGTACTACAGGTACGGGGGTAGATCCCTGCCTGCTGGCTCCGCCCAGTAGGCGGAGTATAAATATGTGTGCTCTCCGTACAGCAGCCATTTCGTCAACTGCTGTAGGAGGCCACACATCTCTGTGTAATAAAGCCTCGATTACATTCTACACTCGTCTCGTCGTAATTTATAGTACATCATGGATCCTCTACATATTGTCCTAAAAAAGCTCTCCTGTATACATTTTAAGATCCACTCCATCTAAGCCTATGACTATCCCAATTAATGTTGGGAAAGTTGAAATCACCAAATATTATTACCCTATTGTTATTATCTTAGAATACCTCTGCAAATTGCGCATATATTTGCTCCTCAATTTCCTGCTGGCTACCTGGGGGTCTATAATAAACACCTAGCAATGTGGCTGTCCCTTTTGTATTCCTAAACTCTACCTACAAAGCTTCATTTGATGCCCCCTCCAAGAAATCATCTCTCCTTACTGCAGGAAGTGACTCCTTAACTAATAGCACAATTCCTCCTCCTCTTTTACAGCCTCCCATGTTCGTCCTGAAGATTTTGTATCCCGGGATGTAAAGCTGTCAATCCTGTCCCTCCCTCAACTACATCTCCATGATGGCTACGATATCATTATTCCACGTGTCAATCCTCACCCTTAACTCATCCGTTTTACCTGTAATATTTCTGGCAATAACGAAGATACTAGCCATCCTTGCCTTACTCCCTTGAAACTTAATGTTGCTCTATTCCCTCTGACTTGATTGCTTTTCTGTATTATGATGTGTCCCTATTCTGCTAACAGTCTGCACCCCCTTCCCCTGACAAATTAGTTTAAACTCCTCCCAACAGCACTGGCAAGATTGTTAGTCCCGCTCTGGTTCAGATGTAGACCGTCCTATTTGTCGAGGTCCCACCTTTCCCAGAAACAGTCCCAGTCATCCAGGAATCTAAAAACTCTTCTCCTGCACCAACTCTTAAGCCATGCATTCACCTGCATTTTGAGAGTTGGCTGCCGTGCTTTGTAGGCTGGCTTTTTAGTTTTGACAATGAATCCGGGGCAGGATTCTCCGATCCTGAGGCTAAGTGTTGACGGCGTTGTAAACGCCGGAGCGTTTTACGACGGTGTCAGCGGGCCACTGGGAGCAGCGATTCTGCGCCGCACAAAGGGCCAACACGGGTGCCGCGAGAAGCGCGGGTGGAGCGGCCCCAGGCCGGCGTCGGCTAAGCGGGCCTCGTCATTTGCGGTACACACGGTGCCTCATCGGGCGCCTCTTGCGCCGTGGCACCACCTCCTCATCCTCATCGATATCATCCTGTGCCTCACCCTCGCTCCCTCGTCGTTGTCCTCCTCCTCCTCCTCCTGTGCCTGTCGGGTGGGCCGCCCTCCAGCCTGAGCGGGTGCCACCTGGCCCTCTGCAGCCCTTCCCTTGCTGCAGCCTCCGCCGCCTCTCTGAGCTGCCTGCACTGACGCTGCCACAGAGCTGCATGCAGGGCTACAGCCCCCGCCATGGTGGCCAACATTGCTGGTTGGTGCCCAAACATTATGATCTGCAGGGGATGTGGGGTTAGACAACAGGTTTAACCATGCCGCATGACCCCCTCAACAACCAGATGCCATGGGCTACATGGCTGCCTTGGTTGGCTGCTTGCGCCCCAGCCACACATGCCCACATGGGGGGGCAGGCAGGGGCTGGCAGGCACACCCCTGCCTGCCCCCCCACCCCTGCCCTGCCCGCCCTGACTCCTGTTGCCCGTACCTCCTGCTAGCACCACCGTTGAATGGCACTGCCCACACTGGGGGCTGCCGTGGGTGCGGTCCTGGACCTATCCACTGGTGGGTGCTGCCGGCTGGGACGACCGCCCCCTGGGGGGTCCGGCAGCCATCCGCACGGCCGTGAGGCTTGTGCTCAGCCAGCGCCCGGTGTCGGTGCCCATCAGCCTGGCTGCCGTATTGGTGCCCGTGGCTTTGGCACTGCCCTGCCATGGCGGGCCGTCCCCGATCGACGGGGCTATCCTCCCGACACCCCCCACCCCCCGAACCTGGAGGGCTGTGGTAGTATGTATTGGGGGTCATGTGGGACTGGAAGCCCTAATGTCATTGGCTGACAGATCCCGGGTCCTGGTTGGCCGTTGACCTCAAGCTCCGCCCTGAAGGCGAAGTATAAGAAGCCGGTGTCTTCCCCTGCAGGCCAGTTTACTATCGAGCTGCTGGGGAACAGACACGCTTAATAAAGCCTCATCGACTTCACTATATTCGTCTCATGGAGTCTTTGTGCGCTACAAGGGCCTCCCCCCCTCTCCCCCCCACCCACCATTCACAGCCGTGCCCGTCCCGCCAGCCCTAGGTCCCACTCACGCCGACCCCTACCTCCTGCTGCCGCATCATCAGCCAGCACGACTGGCCCATCCGGACCGCAATATCACCGGGAGCCGGAGAATTGCTCAGCGGACCCCCTCAGGCGATTCTCCGGGCCGCGCGGCGCCGTTCACGACCACGCCATTTCTGCTTCGTCGGAGAATTGCAAAAAAGCATCGGACCGGCGTCGCGCGACTTTCCGTCCTGAACAGTGATTCTCCGGACCGGCGTGGGGGCGGTGAATCCCGCCCATGATCTTTAAGGCCTTGATTGGGGCCCTCAACTACTGGTCTTATGTTGTCTTGGCATCGGTGCTCGCCGTGAGGGGTTGGAGGCGGCTCAATGTGTCAAGCTGTCCCTTCCTGCCTGGCCCTAGGTTCCTTGCTGCCTTGGTGACGACGTGGCGGAGGTGTAGGCGCTTTATTCTGTGGAACTTTGGAGGGATCCTGAATGTTGCTCGGTGATCTTATCATAGCTTTGGCTATGATAAAATCACCGAGATGGTGTTATTATGCTGCAGTTCATTAATAATCCTGAATTTTATTCCCTTGTGATTGTGCTGTTGATTTCACGTCATTGTTTTTTTGTGTGACTAGGCTGTGCGATATATGGGCACGGGGCAAGGGTCATCTGTTATCCTGTTTTGACAAAAGCCATACTGAGTTGGTAATGTGACATGTGGGCGGAATTCTCCAGCCATTCGCTGACGGTGGGATTCTCTGGTTCCATACACCCAGCGTGGGGTAACTCCAATGGGAATTTCCATTGATGCGGCAGGAGTACAGAAACATGTGGCTGGGAGGCTAGAGAATCCCGCCCATGGTCTGTGCGTAGTCTTGCATTTTTCAAATGTGCTGTCATCCTTGCGTTTACAAAGAGAGAGTGCATTTAGACACCCCTCATCTTGTTTATAGTAAAGATGAGTAGAGCTATGCCAGGATGGTGGGTTAAGTAAGTCCTCACTTGGATTGAGGAAAGCCCCCAGTCAAAACTATCTGTATCGGGTTTTTATTTTGTATTGTTGTTACTTTGAGTCTTGAGAATCCATGCTTATTTTACAATAGCCCGGACAGATCATGTATCCGAGGAAGGACTGGGTTCCTTGAGATTCCTCTTTATGGCTGGCATCTCTGGAGTTGTGGGAGGTGGTACGTGCCTGGGTGTGGTTGGCTATCCCTTGCTCGATTTATTAGAGTCTGTATGCTGTGGATCTAAGTTGCTGGAGCCCTTCCTCGGTTTGAAGTTAGGCTTGGTGGGGGAGATAGGTGCCCTCCTCCAAGTGGTCTTATATGGTGGCTTCCTGAGTGCCCTCCTCGTTGTACTTGGGTTTTCCATGGGGAGGCAGTGTTTTTGGCTCTGTTGAGGTAGCGCTGCTCTGTCCCCTAGAATCCTCTTTGCAATTACGTACAGTGGTGGTCTGCGTTTGATGTTCCTTGGTTAACCTGGGCGTTCCTCCCTTATGGTGGTTTCTTCTCCTTATCTAGGTGGGCAGCGTGCTGTTGCGGATCCTGATTTGGTCTGTAGGGAGTTTCCCTTGTTATGTCAGGGGGAGAGGGGGATGGGAAGAGGATTAGACTCCTCCCTAGACACCCAAATGACAGGTGCCTTGAAAATTCTTCTTCTCAGTTGCCTTGGTTGAAGATGATGTGACTTTTCTAGTGTCGATGGGCTGGTGCGCTGTATTGGGTGCGGTTAGTGAGGAATGAGACCAGTTCAGTGATGAGTCTTGGCATATGCTGGGTAGCTTGGGGGCTCTGACGCCTATGTCTTGAGAGCGTGCCAGACTAGGGGAGGTCCGGTACAGTGGCTTGTATCCTGCTGCCCCTTTATGCTTGGGATTTCTTTCTCCAAGGCACTTAGTAGGAATATCCTGAAAGGCTGAGTCTTGATATCCTTCGTTTAATGACTCCAAAGAACGTGAGGGTGTGGGACTGGTCCTGTACTATGGTTGGTATCCTGTTGCCCCCTTATGGCCGGGATGTTTTGTCTTAGCCGGGATGTTATGAGGCAGAGTGAGGCTTGAACGAGAAGCCTTTTCTCTTCTTTTGTCTTCTGATGAGGATCATGGGCTTAGGGCTGTATCCTGGTCCTTTTTATCCTGAGAGCCTCGACTCCTGGTAGTTTTGCTTGTCTATGCTGTCTTACTTAGTTCGTTGGGAGGCGCTGACTACACTGACAATTCAAACCTATTATGTGAATTTTTGCTGGTCCTCTCTGTATAAATGTGAAATGACGGTTGTTCTGTACTGTGTATGAGTTGGAGGTCTATTGCATCCTGCGGTGTATGTAAAATATCCTTTTAGAACTTGTGCTCTCGCAAACTTTTATTTTTCTGTAATTCTTTTGTTCTGTACTGTGGGTTAAAGAATCTGTGATTGGTTCCTGCAAGAGTACAGACAGGTCTGATATCCGAGAGGAGGATGTCACAGTGTGTAATGTAAGAATCCTTCCTGTGTATATCCTATGTTCCCTGTTCTATTATGTTATTAATTTAAAGTGCCTAATTATTATTTTTTTCCAAAGGGCAATTTACCGTGGCAATCCACCTACGCTGCACATCATTGGGTTGTGGGAGTGAGACCCACGCAGGCATGGGGAAAATGTGCAAACTCCACATGTACAGTGACCCAGGGCTGGGATCGAACCTGGGTCCTCGACCCCCGTGAGGCAGCAGTGCTAACCACTGTGTTTTATTATTTTGGTTTGTGGACCCATAGTCAGAGTGTGCCTTTCAGCAGAAGATTCAAAAGTTAAAACAGCCTGCTTGTCAGGACAACGTGTAACAGATTGTGTGTTTTGAAGAGAAGCCAGATTCCTCGGCCCCAGATGGATCTTAGGAACTGGTTGTGAAGGGTGTCGGTTCAATTGGTTAACTGGCAACTGGTGGGTTCTGCCTGACAACGATCCGTGATTTGTCTTGCTTGATGTTTTTGAGAGAACTGGGCAGAAGTGTTTCGACCTGGGTAGTGAAAGGAAGAGTCTCCTTTTCTCTCTCCTGGGGCGAAATTCTCCGGAAACGGCGCGATGTCCGCCGACTGGCGCCCAAAACGGCACCAATCAGACAGGCATTGCGCCGCCCCAAAGGTGCGGAATGCTCCGCATCTTTGGGGGCCGAGCCCCAACATTGAGGGGCTAGGCCGACGCTGGAGGAATTTCCGCCCCGCCAGCTGGCGGAAACGGCCTTTAGTGCCCCGCCAGCTGGCGCAGAAATGACATCCCCGGGCGGCGCATACGCGGGAGCGTCAGCGGCCGATGAGTTTCCCACGCATGCGCAGTGGAGGGAGTCTCTTCCGCCTCCGCCATGGTGGAGACCGTGACGGAGGCGGAAGGGAAAGAGTGCCCCCACGGCACAGGCCCGCCCGCGGATCGGTGGGCCCCGATCGCGGGCCAGGCCACCGTGGGGGCACCCCCCGGGGCCAGATCGCCCCGCGCCCCCCCCAGGACCCCGCCTTGTCCCGCCGTTCAAAAGGTGGTTTAATCCACGCCGGCGGGACAGGCAATTTATCGGCGGGACTTCGGCCCATCCGGGCCGGAGAATCCAGCGGGAGGGTACCGCCAACCAGCGCGGCTCGATTCCCGCCCCCGCCGAATATCCGGTACCGGAGACTTCGGCAACCGGCGGGGGCGGGATTCACGCCAGCCCCCGCCGATTCTCCAACCCGGTGGGGGGTCGGAGAATGACGCCCCTGTTTGCTGAAGTGAAAGAACTACTCTACTGTTCTGAAAGCAGTGTGCCCAGCAAATCCTTTGCGATGAAACTGAAGTGATGCTGAGTCTGCAGAGAAGGTAGACAACTTTGCCAGAGAAAACCATCTCAAGCCTAGAAAGACTACTAAAACGAATACCTGAATCCAGAAAGACATTGACTGGAAGTCATCCCAGCTCATCAAAGATCCTTGTCCTTTTATTTAATATTTTCTTTTCCTTTCCACCACCCATTGCCCTCAGTGTTGTTCGTCTCTGTGTATATATATATATATATATATATATATATAGGTGAGAGAGGAAGAAGGGTTGGGAAAAGTGTAATAGTCAGTTACATTATCTGTCTGGTTAATTGTAACACTGTGCAATAGAAAGTTACTTGTGTTTAAAGTTACAAACCTGGGGCGAAATTCTCTGGAAACGGCGCGATGTCCGCCGACTGGCACCCAAAACGGCGCAAATCAGTCGGGCATCGCGCCGCCCCAAAGGTGCGGAATGCTCCGCATCTTTGGGGGCCGAGCCCCAACCTTAAGGGGCTAGGCCCGCGCCGGACTAATTTCCGCCCCACCAGCTGGCGGAAAAGGCCTTTGGTGCCCCACCAGCTGGCGCTGAAATGACATCCCCGGGCGGCGCATGCGCGGGAGTGTCAGCGGCCGCTGACAGTTTCCCGCGCATGCGCAGTGGAGGGAGTCTCTTCCGCCTCCGCCATGGTGGAGACCGTGGCGAAGGCGGAAGGAAAAGAGTGCCCCCACGGCACAGGCCCACCCGCGGATCGGTGGGCCCTGATCGCGGGCCAGGCCACCGTGGGGGCACTCCCCGGAGCCAGATCGCCCCGTACCGCCCCCCAGGACCGTGGAGCCCGCCCGCGCTGCCTTGTCCCGCCGGTAAGGTAGGTGGTTTAATCTACGCCGGCGGGACAGGCATTTTAGCGGAGGGACTTCGGCCCATCTGGGCCGGAGAATCGCTGGGGTGGGGGGGGGGGGAAGATTCACACCAGCCCCCGGCGATTCTCCAACCCGACGGGGGGGGGGGGGTCGGAGAATCTCGCCCCTGGTGACTGTAGTTTATTGGGCTAGACCAGGGACCTTGGGTATTTACAGAAAATCTAATTTCACCCGGGTTGTGACTCTGGGTCAAGTGGGGCTGGAATTGGCTGCACACTAGCCCAGGGTATTGTGACAGTTGCTGGAGGCGAGGGAGATATGCTCTGGTGCCCACCAGAACATGCCACAAAGATCTGATCCTGCATTCTCGTGGTCATTGCAAGCAATTGCCACTTGGGAAGATGTACACCATTTCACCATGTCTTCATGGCGTTAACCTCCTCTCCCTGGTTCTCTTATACAAACCAGAAAGGTGCAAAGTAAAGATTAGTGACTGTATTGGGCCAACTGTATTACTGTTCTCCTGTCCTCCTCTATTGGACCAACTATATTGCTATGCTCCTGCCCTCCTCTGTACCTATATGTTGGGACATTTTTACTATGCTGTACCATTCCTATGGTATTGTTGCATTGTTTGATAAAATTGAAAAAAGTCAATAAAAATACTTTTTAAAAAAAGGGATTTCCCATTTAAGATAGAGATGAGAATTATTTTCTCTTACCACCCAGGATAAAGCAGCCCGTTTGATTGACAACCCACCCACAAAAATATTCACTCTCTCCATCACCGATGCAGAGAAGCAGCCGTGTGTACCATCGACAAGTTGCCCTGCAGGAACTCACCAATGTCCCTTAGTCAGCAGGTTCCAAACCCCTGATCTCTACCATCTGGAAGGACAAGGGCAGCAGACACAGGGGAGCACTATCTCTGCAAGTTCCCCATCAAGTCACTCAGCATCCTGACGTGGAAACGTATTGCGGTTCCTTCATTGTCACTGGGTCAAATTCCTGGAACTCCATCCCCAACAGCACTGTGGGTACACCTACACCATGTGGACTACAGTAGTTCAAGGTGGCAGCTCATCAAAGCACCTTCTCGGGAGAAATTAGGATGGGCCATAAATCCTGAGCCAGCGATGCTCATGGCTCATAAATGAATAAAATATGACCACCAGATATCTCAAACTCTTTACAGACAATGAAATTCTTTTGCTGCCTCATAATACAGGAAAACGGTGACTAGTTTGCAAATAATAAACCTCTACAAACAGCAATGTGATAACAACCAAATAATTTCTTCTTCAAAATAGCCCACTTGAAAGGTAGCACATCCAATCGCGCAGCACTCCCACAGTACTGCACTGGAGTGTCAATTAAAACTTGGCTGGCAGGTTATGCTGCTAAAATACAGGTCTAACATTAAAAACGGGCCTCACAGTACATGCAATAGTTTTCAATGAAACAAATAATGCTTTTTCCCCCTCAAACTAAGAGAAAACAGATGCGTCCTTTTAAAGAGCCTGCGTTGATCTGTCTTTAAACTTCTCCATCTTTGAAACGATTCATCCATTTCGCAACTTTCCCAAACCTTAGATAAAGAACTCTAGTGCGCAGGGATTAAAATTATAAACCCATGTCACATCACTCTTTGAACAGTGGGCTCGATTTTACAGTCCTCCGGCCACGTGTCTCTCGGCCGTGGGCCATTCACTGCCAGTGGAATTCAAGCTTCCCATCGCTTGTCAATGGGATTTCCCATTGTAACCACCCCGCGTTGCCAGGAAACCTGCAGGCACGGCTGGTGGGAAAAGTGAATCTCAACGACTGGAGAATTCTGGCTAGCATGTGAGTTCACTGGTTTGCTCAGTTGAATTATTCCAATAAGATTCCCAGTCAACAGAAATGTACCCTTCCTAAACATCTCATTAGTTAGTTGAAAGTGGACAAAACAGATTCTATTTGTTTGAAAAAAGGTGTTCATGCCATAACAATAACACACTTCTTTATAGTTTTTAGTTTATTAACAAATCAGAAGACATGCTGAATTCAAAACATTTTATTACTTTGCTCGGCATTCAGTATTTGCATAACAAATGTCGATACTCTTTCCCCTGCCTAACATTTAATTGTTAAACAAAAAAAAAAAGCAGTTGGAATAGGACAATGCAAATAGTTTCAAGACTTGCATGAATAATCCACACCACCCACCCTTCACCTTTACTTTGTATGTACAATAAAGTCAAATTGGCACAGCTGAGAAAGAAAACAACTGCATTTTCTGGGTAGAACATAATTGTATTAATGCCTAAAGGAGGAGATACGCTTTGTATTTTGCCTATACATGTGGGGATAACTGTATAGTTTCCAGGAACATTTGTAGCTGATGGGTATTCCCATTGTTCTGGTGCAGTGCTGAAATAGCATTTTGGATTGCAACTGAGCCTAAAATTGTTTACTTGGCAGGGTTGCACACTTTAAACTGTTTTAGAAAAAATGCGATCTATTCCAAAAAAAAGTCATTGTTTGACAAAGCTTCAGGGCATATGCAAAAGCATTTACATTGCAACAAACAATACACAGAATATGTTTTCTTTTACAACTGGAAGTTGCAAATTTAACAATTTTATTTAAGATCCATATTAGACATAAATATATACTTTAGACAATATTTTCAAAACATTGCTATAAAATGTACAAGAGCTATAATTAACACAAATCTCTGAAAATACTCCCATATAGTTATCACGTTAAAAATACACATGCATTATGAGTGATACCAAAGTTATCCTTTTGTGTACAATCCAGTAGATCTAAAGTAGAAATACTTTGTCAGTATTGACTCGTCCAGAGTCTTAATTTACAGTATTTGAATTACATTGTTAGGAACTGTGCCCTGGTCATTAATATGCGTGTTCCACCTATCAAAATATCTTCGTAAAGCAAGATTAATCCCACAGATTCTCATGTTAAATCTTTGTCTTTCATATTAACTGAAATCTATACATGTGGCTAGTTTTAATTCAAACGTGGCACTTTCATTGGTTCAGTTTCTTCAGATCATCTAGTAGTCTTCTGGGGGTAAGAATATGAGTTGACCCTAAGAGACAAATATACAAGTCAATTTGCATGTGGTAGGATGTAATTTGGCTTAAAACTTGATTTTTTTCCCCTCCCCAGATAGAGAGAGAGAGTAAACCCCGGATAGAGAGAGAGAGAAAACCCCGGATAGAGAGAGAGAAAACACCGGATAGAGAGAGAGAGAGAGAGAGAGAGAAAACCCCGGATAGAGAGAGAGAGAAAAATCCCCGGATAGAGAGAGAGTAAACCCGGATAGAGAGAGAGAGAAAATCCCGGATAGAGAGAGAGAGAAAACCCCGGATAGAGAGAGAGAGAAAACCCCGGATAGAGAGAGGGAGAAAACCCCGGATAGAGAGAGAGAAAACCCCGGATAGAGAGAGAGAGAAAGAGAGAGAGAAAACCCCAGAGAGAGAGAGAGAGAGAGAGAAAACCCCGGATAGAGAGAGAGAGAAAACTCCGGAGAGAGAGAGAAATCCCCGGATAGAGAGAGAGAGAAAACCCCGGATAGAGAGAGAGAACCCCGGATAGAGAGAGAGAGAAAAAACTTGATTATTTTTTACCCATTCCCAGATTAGCTTCCTACTCTTGCATAATACTCACCAGGTACCTTCTTTATGTTTAAATTAAATCACAATGGATCAAACATAAGAGCCAAAATCTTACTATTAATACTAGAATATAAGCCAAAGGTCATGATTTTAAAAGTACTTACCAACAATCACTTCACAAGACTTACTGGTCCGAGAAACTTCATATGCACAACGAATCTCCGAGTAAGTTAGACCTCCTATTATGAATACAATTAGTTTAACACTTCTGCGGTCGTCTTGAAGATTGCTTTTGTTCCCCTGACGAGCACTAAGTTGGAAGAATATATTTAGTTACCATCAGACACATGGTTACATGATTTATTTTGTCGAAAACCGAACAGTTTGAAGAAATTAGCAAGTTCATATATAAACAAGAGAAAACAGAAATGGGGTTCAATACTGGATGGAGAAAAATTGCATAGATATGGGAAAGGAGTGGAGGAGTGGAATTAATTGGATTGCTCTTTGAAGCAGCACATGCAAACTGGATGGACCATATAGCTTTTTTTTCTGCTGTACTATTCTATGACTATGGAGTATAGCATTCTGAATGCAAAATACTTGAAGGTATTCATTATTAAATATCGGTTGACCTATGGAGGTCACGCAAGTCCAGAATACACATTTCTCCTTTTAACAGGAAAAAATTCATAGAACATAGAAAAATACAGCACAGAACAGGCCCTTCGGCCCACGATGTTGTGCCGAACCTTTGTCCTAGATTAAACATAGATTATCATTGAATTTACAGTGCAGAAGGAGGCCATTCGGCCCTTTGAGTCTGCACCGGCTCTTGGAAAGAGCACCCTACCCAAAGTCAACACCTCCACCCAACACTAAGGGCAATTTTGGACACTAAGGGCAATTTATCATGGCCAATCCACCTAACCTGCACATCTTTGGACTGTGGGAAGAAACCGGAGCACCCGGAGTAAACCCACGCAGACACGGGGAGGATGTGCAGACTCCGCACAGACAGTGATCCAAGCCGGAATCGAACCTGGGACCCTGGAGCTGTGAAGCAATTGTGCTATCCACAATGCTACCGGCTGCCCTTAAGAACAAATAAATCTACACTATATCATTTTACCGTAATCCATGTACCTATCCAATAGCTGCTTGAAGGTCCCTAATGTTTCCGACTCAACTACTTCCACAGGCAGTGCATTCCATGCCCCCACTACTCTCTGGGTAAAGAACCTACCTCTGACATCCCCCCTATATCTTCCACCATTCACCTTAAATTTATGTCCCCTTGTAATGGTTTGTTCCACCCGGGGGAAAAGTCTCTGACTGTCTACTCTATCTATTCCCCTGATCATCTTATAAACCTCTATCAAGTCGCCCCTCATCCTTCTCCGTTCTAATGAGAAAAGGCCTAGCACCCTCAACCTTTCCTCGTAAGACCTACTCTCCATTCCAGGCAACATCCTGGTAAATCTTCTTTGCACCTTTTCCAAAGCTTCCACATCCTTCCTAAAATGAGGCGACCAGAACTGTACACAGTACTCCAAATGTGGCCTTACCAAAGTTTTGTACAGCTGCATCATCCCCTCACGGCTCTTAAATTCAATCCCTCTGTTAATGAACGGTAGCAAACCATAGGCCTTCTTCACAGCTCTATCCACTTGAGTGGCAACTTTCAAAGATGTATGAACATAGACCCCAAGATCTCTCTGCTCCTCCACATTGCCAAGAACTCTACCGTTAACCCTGTATTCCGCATTCATATTTGTCCTTCCAAAATGGACAACCTCGCACTTTTCAGGGTTAAACTCCATCTGCCACTTCTCAGCCCAGCTCTGCATCCTATCTATGTCTCTTTGCAGCCGACAACAGCCCTCCTCACTATCCACAACTCCACCAATCTTCGTATCGTCTGCAAATTTACTGACCCACCCTTCCAACTCCCTCATCCAAGTCATTAATGAAAATCACAAACAGCAGAGGACCCAGAACTGATCCCTGCGGTACGCCACTGGTAACTGGGATCCAGGCTGAATATTTGCCATCCACCACCACTCTGACTTCTATCGGTTAGCCAGTTCGTTATCCAACTAGCCAAATTTCCCACTATCCCATGCCTCCTTACTTTCTTCAGAAGCCTACCATGGGGAACCTTATCAAATGCCTTACTAAAATCCATGTACACTACATCCACTGCTTTACCTTTATCCACATGCTTGGTCACCTCCTCAAAGAATTCAATAAGACTTGTAAGGCAAGACCTACCCCTCACAAATCTGTGCTGACTATCCCTAATCAAGCAGTGTCTTTCCAGATGCTCAGAAATCCTATCCTTCAGTACCCTTTCCATTACTTTGCCTACCACCGAAGTAAGACTAACTGGCCTGTAATTCCCAGGGTTATCCCTAGTCCCTTTTTTGAACAGGGGCACGACATTCGCCACTCTCCAATCCCCTGGTACCACCCCTGTTGACAGTGAGGACGAAAAGATCATTGCCAACGGCTCTGCAATTTCATCTCTTGCTTCCCATAGAATCCTTGGATATATCCCGTCAGGCCCGGGGGACTTGTCTATCCTCAAGTTTTTCAAAATGCCCAACACATCTTCCTTCCTAACAAGTATTTCCTCGAGCTTACCAGTCTGTTTCACACTGTCCTCTCCAACAATATGGCCCCTCTCATTTGTAAATACAGAAGAAAAGTACTCGTTCAAGACCTCTCCTATCTCTTCAGACTCAATACACAATATCTCGATACTGTCCTTGATCGGACCTACCCTCGCTCTAGTCATTCTCATATTTCTCATCTATCTGAATTTTTCTTTGTCAAGTACAACATAAGATGGAGGGCATTACAAACAGCAAAGTAGATAAAAGATGTCCAACTTCACTAAGAAGAGGCCATGCAACCAATTCTTTACCAATGAGCTCAACACTATACTTTTAGAACATTTCTACCCCAGCCCATTACAGCACATGGAGACATTCTGTCAATAAGAACCATATAAGTTTCACTTGCATGCGACACTCCATCTAAAATATTGAGAGTTTTATTTTACCTACATATTACTGTTTCATTAGATATATTGCATTGCTGAATTACAAACTTTCACCTTTTAATCCAAATATTTTTTTATAAATCTGTCCGAGGTTCTATGGCAAAAGTTTGAATTCATCTTTTATTCAAAAGATGTCTAACTGAATCACCATAACTATTTTAAAACAGCACAGCTATTGAATTCCTATAGGTACATCTGAAACAATAACATCATCTAATGAAATAGGTCAGACACAAAACATTTTAGGACATTTTATTTGTACTAAAGTTAGTCACTAAAAGGTAAAAACTGACATTAAAGGAATATTTGATAAATGATCAACAATTGTCCTTTTCAGATTTTCTGCTGAAAAAGATTCATAACAACTTCATTGTCAAAGAAAATGCATACCTTACAGCTCCTGAGCCATTCCAAGCAGCACTACATCCTGAGCAATGAGGCCATTCCTGGGAATCAAGCTTGTTTGCAATGGTATCCTGTACAAAAGACAACAATTCAAATGCACGAATTATAAAATAGTCTTCAATGCGCTTACATTCCAAACAGACAGCAAAATGTGCACTTCAAGCAATGGGAAAGGCTATAGTAACAATTAGGACTGCTATTAATAGGTCAGCCGAAATAGCTCAGTTGGGAGAGTGTTAGACTGAAAATCTAAAGGTCCCTGGTTCAATCCTGGGTTTTGACATCAGGCCGAGTGCTGCTGGCCTTCCTCACTATCTGTCAAGTTGCCCCCCTTTAGGGCAGCATGGTAGACAGTGGTTAGCACTACTGCCTCACAGCACCAGGGTCCCAGGTTCGATTCCTGGCTTGGATCACTGTCTGTGTTGGGTCTGCGTGGGTTTCCTCCGGGTGCTCCGGTTTCCTCCCACAAGTCCTGAAAGGCGTGCTGTTAGGTAATTTGGACATTCCGAATTCTCCCTCGGTGTACCCAAGCTGGCGCCGGAATGTGGTGACTAGGGGCTTTTCACCGTAACTTCATTGTTAATGTAAGCCTACTTGTGACAATAAAGATTATTAATTATTTGAAATACACATACGCTGAGTTACTAACTGAAAACTAGCAAAGGACCAGGGGTAGTCTATTTTACCTGAAATGCCTTTTCGTTATCTCATTTCTTTGCCGTTCTCCATACCCTTTAAAACCCTCACTTCCCAAAGAATCCCTTTCAAATCCAATGTGTATTCTGCACCTATGATCTTTTGGTTAGTGTTGGTCTGATTTTCTTTCAATCTGGATTTGCTTTGTTTTCTGTATCAGAAGTTAGAGTAGTTTCCCATCTGGTTATTCAATTCTCCTTCAGGATTTTAAACAACCTAATAGGATCACTATGTAATCTCCTCTTTTCCAGATAGTTTAACACAAGTTCATCCAGATCCCATTGAATGCAAATCCTCTGATCTTGGTGAATTGATACTGGATTCCCTCCAGGCCAGTACAAAAAATATCAATTGAAAGAAACACTGTTTACAAGAAAAACTTGGACATTTATGTATCTATTTCTGTTGCTATCTCCCTTGGACCGAGGTGACATTCTTGCAGCTGAGCAAAAAAAATCAAAACTATTACAAATTCCGTCTAGCACCATGTTACAATTAATAGTATTACTGTACTGGTCGTTTGGAAAATTTCAAGTCTACATGAAACTGATTTGTGGTAACTGAAATATCTCGATTCCAGACAGACTAAAAACTGATGTGCAATTTCACCCCTCAGACATTAACTCTCTGTGATCGGGGCGAGATTCTCCGACCCTCCGCCGGGTCGGAGAATCGCCGGGGGCTGGCGTGAATCCCGCCCCCGCTGGTTGCCGAATTCTCCACCACCGGAGATTCGGCGGGGGCGGGAATCGCGCCATGCCAATTGGCGGGCCCCCCCCTGCGATTCTCCGGCCCGGATGGGCCGAAGTCCCGCCGCTAAAATACCTGTCCCGCCGGCGTAGATTAAACCACCTACCTTACCGGCGGGACAAGGCGGCGCGGGCTCCGGGGTCCTGGGGGGGGGGGGGGGGGGCACGGGGCGATCTGGCCCCGGGGGGTGCCCCCACGGTGGCCTGGCCCGCGATCGGGGCCCACCGATCCGCGGGCGGGCCTGTGCCATGGGGGCACTCTTTCCCTTCCGCCTTCGCCACGGTCTCCACCATGGCGGAGGCGGAAGAGACTCCCCCCACTGCTCATGCGCGGGAATGCAGTCAGCGGCCGCTGACGCTCCCGCGCCGCCCGGAGAGGTCATTTCCGCGCCAGCTGGCGGGGCACCAAAGGTCTTTTCCGCCAGCTGGCGGGGCGGAAATTCGTCCGGCGCGGGCCTAGCCCCTTAAGGTTGGGACTCGGCCCCCAAAGATACGGAGCATTCCGCACCTTTGGGGCGGCGCGATGCCCGACTGATTTGCGCCGTTTTGGGCGCCAGTCGCCGGACATCGTGCCGTTTCCGGAGAATTTCGCCCCTGATCACTATTTTTGGCTGCTTGGCTTGCAGATACATTACAAAGCCTCACCCTTGATGTCCATCCCACTTCTTTATTTTTTATAAACATTATATTGAGGTATTTTTTGGTATTATAACAACACAATGAACAAGATACATGAAACTATAAACATAGTGCAAAAGCCGTCGCCCTCCCTTACAGGTCCCACCTTTATTAACCCCCTACTCTAAGCTAAACTAACCCCCCACCCCCTTCTGCTGACAATTAATTTTCCCCAAAGAAGTCGACGAACTGTTGCCACCTCCGGGCGAACCCTAACATTGACCCTCTCAAGGCGAACTTGATTTTCTCCACACAAAGAAAGCTAGCCATGTCCGATAGCCAGGTCTCCAACTTCGGGGGCTTTGAGTCCCTCCAAGCTAATAGTATCCGTCTCCAGGCTACCAGGGAAGCAAAGACCAGAACGTCTGCTTCTTTCTCCTCCTGGATTCCCGGGTCTTCCGATGCCCCGAAAATCGCCACCTCTGGACTCAGCGCCACCCTTGTTTTTAACACTGTGGACGTGACATCTGCAAACCCCTGCCAAAATCCCCTAACCTTCGGACATGCCCAGAACATGTGGACATGGTTCGCTGGTCCTCCCGCACATTTTGCACACCCGTCTTCCACCCCAAAGAATCTGCTCATCCGGGCCACTGTCACGTGAGCCCAGTGAACAACCTTAAATTGTATCAGGCTGAGCCTGGCACATATTGTGGACACGTTGGCTCTACTCAATGCGTCCGCCCATAGACCATCCTCTATCTCTCCCAGCTCCTCCTCCTGCTTGCGCTTCAGCTCCTCGGTCTGCGTCTCCTCTGACCCCATAAGTGCCTTTTAAATGTCCGAGACGCTCCCTTCTCCTACCCACCCTCTGGAAACTACCCTGTCCTGAATCCCCCTTAGCGGTAGGAGCAGGAAGGTTGACACCTGTTTACGTAGGAAGTCCCGCACCTGCAGATACCTGAATTTGACTCCCCTCGCCAACCCAAACTTCTCCTCCAGCGCCCTCATACTCGGAATGCTCCCCTCTGTAAACATATCTCCCATCCTCTCAATCCCTGCTCGCCGCCATATCCGGAGGCCCCCATCCACACTTCCCGGGGCAAACCGGTGATTATTACAGATTGGAGACCAGACCGATGCTCCCTCCACTCCCATATGTCTCCTCCATTGCCCCCAGACTCTCAGGGCCGCCACCACCACGGGGCTGGTGGAGTACCGTGCCGGTGGGAACGGCAGAGGCGCAGTTACCAACGCTCCCGCCTCCATACTCTCCCATGCCGACCCCTCCCTCACCACCCACTTCCTGATCATGGCTATATTCGCCGCCCAGTAATAGTTACTAAAATTTGGCAGCGCCAGCCTGCCCTCTCCCCGACTCCGCTCAATCATTACCTTCCTTACCCGTGGGGTCTTGCCCGCCCAAACAAAGCCAGCGATCACTTTGTTGACCCATTTAAAAAAGGACCACGGAATAAAGATGGGGAGACATTGAAACACGAGCAGGAATCTCGGGAAGACCGTCATCTTCACCGTCTGCACCCTCCCAGCTAATGACAACAGGAGCGCGTCCCATCTCCGAAAATCGGCCTTAATTTGATCTACTAGTCGGGCCAGATTTAATTTACGCAGCCGGCCCTATTCCCGCGCCACTTGAATGCCTAAGTACCTAAAGCTTCCCCCTACTAATCTAAATGGCAGCTCCCCCAATCGCCTCTCCTGTCCCCTCGCCTGGATCGCAAACATCACTTTTCCCCATATTTAGCTTATACCCCGAAAACCGGCAAATTCCCCTAGAATCCTCATTATTTCTTCCATCCCCTCTAATGGGTCCGATACATACATAAGCAGGCTGTCTGCATAGAGCGAGACTCTGTACTCCAGCCCCCCCTGGACCAGCCCCTTGAGGCTCTCAGAGCAATTGCCAATGGCTCTATAGCTAGCACGAACAGTGGGGAGAGGGGGCATCCCTGTCTCGACCCCAGTGCAGTCTAAAATATTCCGATCTTGTCCTATTCATCCGTTCGCTTGCCACAGGAGCCTGATACAGCAACCTGACCCAGTCAATAAAGCCCCGCCCAAATCTGAACCGTCCCAGTATCTCCCACAGATAATCCCATTCTACCTGATCAAAAGCCTTTTCTGCATCCATTGTGATCAGTACCTCCACCTCCCTACCTTCCGGGGGCATCATGATCACATTTGACAGCCTTCTTACATTGGCCACCAACTGCCTACCCTTATCAAACCCCATCTGGTCCTCCCCAATAACGTCTGGAACACCATCCTCAATCCTGGAGGACAAAGTTTTGGCCAGCCGTTTGGCATCCACATTCAACAGGGATATCGGCCTGTAGGACCCACATAGCTCTGGGTCCTTGTTCCGCTTCAGAATCAGTGAAATCGTGGCCTGTGACATCGTCGGGGGCAGCACCCCTCTTTCCCTTGCCTCACTGAACATCCTCACACCTGCCCCAATATCCCAGAGAACTTTTTATAAAACTGCACTGGGTACCGGTCTGGCCCCGGGGCTTTACCCGCCCGCATGGCCTTCAGACCCTCCACTATGTCCATCCCACTTCTGAGAAAGGTAGGAAATCTACACCAAAACTGGACTGTCCAGTTCAAAATCCAGAAGGCAACTCTAAGTATTCTACACATAGATACAGTCCGATTTAAATTATGGATTACATCGAAGTTTAAGCAGGGACTTCTTGGATATAATCAATAAATTGTTGATGACACTGACCATTAACAGAGTTAACTGATTAAATCTACTTTCAAGATTTGAATCACATCCACTTGGCTACACATGGTGGTTCTGCCACACCCCATCCACAGCTCAAAGAAATCGGGGGCAAACCGGTCTCTGCATGGCCTGGATGCCCAAAACTAATTTTAGCGTTGTTAAATTTACTCTCCATCTGGGGGGGAAAGTCCCACCGAGAGTTGCTGGCTACTTCACTGGCTGGCAGCGCTCCAGTCTCAGCAGCACCACTGGGAGAAGTGACCACTGATGGAACTGCAGTCAATCCACAACAAAGAGCATCAATGAACTGGATAACAGGTTGAGTTGGGAAGAGGGGGGGGGGGGCACAAGTAGCTTCGCCAGGACCAGTGTGGCAGATTCTGGCAAGGGAGGAAGTCAGGGAGCACCATAAGGAGGGTGGGGTGATAAGCAAAAGCAGGGAGCATCGTGGAGTGTGCCGACCAGGAGGGAACATTCCCGGAATCCATAACAAAGAAACCAGGGCTCATTTGGCAATCTTGCCACGTACCAACAGTAGTGGGAGAAGGCCCTTGAATGACCACTAAAGGGCCTCTTGGGTATCAAATTCTGACCCTCATTTCTGTGTACTTACTCACTGCCTCTGTTAAAAATATATATATTTTAGATTGTCCTAATAACTCAAGTGGGTAAAAGTACACACAGGAAGAATGGAGTCTTTCAGATCAGAAAGCTCCCACTTCCGGTCTTCAGTCTGGACCGACTTAGCCAATCTCTAATGGGAAGTATTACTGATGTTAAAGTTGGGCTCATGGTTTTCTGTCCAAGAAGAGAAGCAACAGCATTTATCACAGTTCCCATTTCTTAATACCTGTCCAGTGAACACAACTGGCAAATGGTGGCCTGGTGAGGATCAGTCTGAGCTGTGAAGACCCTACCTTGTCTTACACTTAGTTCACTCCTTAGCTTTTTATAGTACCTGATCATACTTCTCAGAACATCTTAAAAGTGTTTAATATGCTTCAAACAGTAGTTCACTGAAAGTAGGTCAACATAACAGCCTTTTAGCCCATTAACAATAGGCAAACAACAAATTAGTAGAAAGACTGGTTCAACAGTCTTGGTTATGTCGATTTAGGAAGAGAAAAAAAAAAACTTAGGTCAGAGTCAGCTCCCTGCTCTTCCTCGTACATTGGAACAGGATTAACAGCCATTCAGACCATGGTTTAATTGATGGATAGCACCTATTTTTAAGGCGCTATTTCTTCAGTATTGCACAGGGGCACTGATCTAGGCCAGGAGTGAAGCTCAAACCCCAACTAACCTAATCCATATGAAAGAAAATAGCAATCTAAAAACCTCCAGCAATGAAATCTAATTGCATGCATAAATAAATAATATACCCAACAAATGACACGGTATATACTCAAAATATTCAGTACTTTTTTCATAGATTACTGCTCTCAAAAGCTATTGCTCAAGCATGTTAAGTTGACAAAACTATTGGCTGCAGTTCTAAAGATACAAATCCATGATAATGTATAAATGTCATCCGAAGCACTTCAGAGAAAGAGTTTCAATTAGCTCTATTTGAGTGCGTGTGCCAGCCCAATGCTTAATGACATTAATCCGAGAATTAAGTCAAAACCCTTTTAGAAACTGCATTCAACTGTGTCATGACATAAGCTGAAAGATAATCACCTATCAAGGATCATCAATTTTATTTCCTGTAAGTATTTTCCCAAATTGCAACTGCACAGATTAAATTGACGTAAGTGACAGATTGAGTCTACAGTAAACATTACTGCAGGATTATGTGCCTTAAATTTCAAGGTATAATATTGCATAAGGTCATGTTTTTACCACCAATATTTTGAAAGGACTTGAGCAGAATGGTAACTTTGAATTGTCAAGCTAACTGTAACATTAATTATATGAAATTCCTTGATTTCTAAAGGAAAACTTCATGCTAAAGGGCGTAGAGCCAAATACTTGCTCCGAAAGACAGAATTGCAGATCACCTCATGTCCAGTTACAAGGCACCACAGAAATAAGACACCTACCTATTTCCTTGGCAGAGGAATTGTGTGTGATACAAATGGAGAAGCAGATTTAAAAAAGCAAATATTTGAGAAAAGGTAATATTACCTCCATGATATCTTTAATGAATGGAGTCCACCTGGAAAGCTGATAGCTCTCGTCATCACTGCGATCTTTCCGGAAAGGTTTACGGTGCTGGACATTTGACTGGAAATATGTATGCATTAGCAGTACAACATTTTAAGCAAATTTTAATAGCATCATAATGCAGTTTTTATTGTAAACCATTTTTAAGCATGCTAATAGTAAACGTTTCTGTTATTTTAGGGCAGCAAGGTAGCACAAGTGGACAGCATGGTGCCGTCTCAGCACCAGGGTCCCAGGTTTGATTCCCCGCTGGGTCACTGTCTGTGCGGAGTCTGCACGTTCTCCCAGTGTCTGCGTGGGTTTCCTCCGGGTGTCCGCTTTCCTCCCACAGTCCAAAGACGTGCAGGTTAGGTGGTTTGGCCATGATAAATTGCCCTTAGTGACCAAAAAGGTTAGGAGGGGTTATTGGGTTACGGGAATAGGGTGGAAGTGTCAGCTTAAGTGGGTCGGTGCAGACTCGATGGGCCGAATGGCCTCCTTCTGCACTGTATATTCTATTAAAGTAGTTATTGGCACATCTGTGTAAAGGGAAAATATTTAAAAGGTTCAAGAATATTAATGGCAGCAAAATGCATCTATTAATTTAAAGTTGTCAAACAAAACACAAGAAAACAGTTCTATAGTTTTAAAAAAAAATTACAGTAGTGACAGGACCCGTGAGTTCAAGACTGAAGACCAGCTAAAACAAAATATAGAAATATGAAGCAATTTAAAAACTGTACTGATAGTTTAACTTACAGACAGGATAGGAACATCAAGATATTTCCAATTTTCAATGATGTCACGGTCATCTGTAATCTTGCCATGCTGGATAAGCTTGCTAAGATTTTCTTCTGTAGTACCTTTAGCAAAACAAAAATATAAAAAGGAAAAGCACCGTGGATACGGTGGACTTCTTCTGTGATTTTTGAAATATTATCAGTGGTGTCAATTTTAAAAATATATTACCCAGTACCAGTGATCATCTCATATTGGAATCCCATCAATTTTATTTTCCAAACACATGACATATATCACACTTGCATGCACTATTTTCTCCAACTTCCTGTAAGCTTGAATGTGCACGATATACCATTAAAAAGGTTTTAGTATGCTCCTAGCCAAGCTGCTGGATGAATAGAAGCACATAAGCTGCCGTTGGAAGTTCCGAGGAGGGGGTCAAGTTAAGAGTAAGAATGGATCTACAACATTAATAACAATAGCCTTCACCTTAATTCAGGCTTACAGTTAACTGATCAAAAATATCACTTTGTTTAACTCAATAGGGTAAAGGGGATAGGGTATGGTACACAATTTACTTGGCATTCCAGACATGTAAAAAGGGGAAAATCTATTGAAATTTGGAACTTCAATGACCCAAGACTCGAATCACAAGGGCAGAGCATGAAAACTGAAGATCTTTGGAGAGCAATATTCAACAAACATTGCAAGATCACACTATTATTGTATTAAGTTATACGTTCAGGTCAGGTTCAAACCCGTTTACAAATATTGTTTCAGTAAATGAGCTACATGTGACTACACATATTTAAAAAAACATAAAGGACTACGGTCAATAATAATCTTACAATTTCTTTGTGTCTGGCTATAGACTACAACGAAGCACAATCACCTTATTCTACTAGATCAGTTGAATTTTTTTAAACTCAGCAGTGAAAAATCTACAGGAAATCTTGTGTTTTTACAGTGGAAATTGCCTCTAAAAATGGCACAGGAAAACAAAGCTCAAGAAAGCTGTTAGAAACTTTAGGTTTGTCTCAATTCAAAATGCAGAACACTTGAGAAGTCCAAACTTTCCGACTTTCCCATCCCTACTTAACTTTATTTGTAATGATTCCAGTTATGTCCCTTAAACCGGGAGCTCTCGGGAAGGTTTTCTTGCAAAACCAAGAAACGTTCAGGCAGCACGGTAAATGTGTGTTTTATTCCACTAATATTGCAGTTTTAAATAAACTCACATTTGAAAATTATTGTAGCACCAGCTGCCAGGAACAATAAATTAAATTACTGCAAGACAAATCATATAATTGTATTTTGCTTCGCGGCAAACAAAGGCAAATTTTTCCCTTTGAATAAGGCTCATTACTTGGTACCATTGATACAAAACCATTTGTGAAAGTATTTTAACTTGTAAAACCATTAATTTTTCACATCACTGGATTCATATGAAAGAAACAAAATGAGCACCAGATGCTGAACAAATGTCTTTTACTGTACCATTTACATGGAAGATATAGAGTAAGATGATCCTTAATTTGTCGTAATTGTTGATTGATTTATCCAGCATAATAGGCAGAATGATTCTCATGGGATCCTTAATTTTTTGCCTTTGTGCATCAGCTCCAATAGCTAGGTCCTGAAGAAAACAGAAATTTTCCTTACGAATAGCAGAAGTCAAGGCACAATAAATCCTTGAGCCAGTCGCTTATTTTGATCATTCATGCCAAAAACATGTCTCAATCTTTTAATTGACAAAAAAAACATTTTTGCTAAACTATAATTTACTTTACAATATTGTAACATCTAGCGTATGGAAGCTCAAAAATACTGTTTACCTGTTCAGCCTTGCATAGTTTTTCTACGGTCCCATTGAAAAGCTTCAAACAGTCTTCAGCTAAACTCAGGTGGACTGTTTGCTATGGAATTGGAGGGAAGAGACAAGTTAAAGAAAACACCTTCAATCTAAATCCCAGTAACTCACACTCCAAACTTCATGCTCAGATGTATGTAGGCCTGTCCCTTTCACTGTAGGCTAGCGCACTGTACAAAAGACCCAGCTACTACTTTTTTTCTCCTTTGTGCCATTAAATTAATAGGACAATAGTTTTTTTTTTTAAATTTTATTTTATTCAAGTTTTTTGGCCAAACATAACAATACGTAGTGTTTCTTTTACACTACAATATAGCAATATAAATAACCGTGGCCAGTTTTAAACAAATAAATAATATATAAACAAAAACAAAAAACAAAACTAAATGGCAACTGCCTTGTCCAAAATAAATGCTCTCCAAGAATACAATCCAACAAACCAATGTACAACTACCTATACCAAATACCTATACATATACAATAACGTCCCTGAGAGTCCGTCCGATTCCTCCTCCTCCCCCCCCCCCCCCCCGGGTTGCTGCTGTTATCTACTTCTTTTCCATTCCCTCTATCTTTCTGTGAGGTAGTCGACGAACGGTTGCCACCGCCTGGTGAACCCCTGAGCCGAACCCCTTAACACGAACTTAATCCGTTCTAACTTTATCAACCCTGCCATATCGTTTATCCAGGTCTCCACACCCGGGGGTTTGGCTTCCTTCCACATTAACAATATCCTGCGCCGGGCTACAAGGGACGCAAAGGCCAACACGTCAGCCTCTCTCGCCTCCTGCACTCCCGGCTCTTCTGCAACCCCAAATATAGCCAACCCCCAGCTTGGTTCGACCCGGACCCCCACCACCTTCGAAAGCACCTTTGCCACCCCCACCCAGAACCCCTGTAGTGTGGGCATGACCAGAACATGTGGGTGTGATTCGCTGGGCCTCTCGAGCATCTCGCACACCTATCCTCTACCCCCCAAAATTTACTAAGCCGTGCTCCAGTCATATGCGCCCTATGTAGCACCTTAAATTGTATCAGGCTTAGCCTGGCACACGAGGACGATGAGTTTACCCTACGTAGGGCATCAGCCCACAGCCCCTCCTCAATCTCCTCCCCCAGTTCTTCTTCCCATTTCCCTTTCAGCTCATCTACCATGATCTCCCCCTCGTCCCTCATCTCCCTGTATATGTCCGCCACCTTACCGTCCCCCACCCATGTTTCTGAGATCACTCTATCCTGCACTTCCTGTGTCGGGAGCTGCGGGAATTCCCTCACCTGTTGCCTCGCAAAAGCCCTCAATTGCATATACCGAAATGCATTCCCTTGGTGCAACCCATATTTCTCCGTCAGCGCTCCCAGACTCGCAAACGTTCCATTTACAAATAGATCTCTTAATTGTACTACCCCAGCTCTTTGCCATGCTACAAATCCCCCATCCATTCTCCCCGGAACGAACCTATGATTGTTTCTTATCGGGGACCGCACCGAAGCTCCCGTCCCTCCCCTATGCCGTCTCCACTGCCCCCAAATTTTCAATGTAGCCACCACCACCGGGCTTGTGGTGTATTTCTTTGGTGAGAACGGCAACGTCACCATTGCTTGCAGGCTAGTCCCCCTGCAGGACGCCCTCTCCAATCTCTTCCACGCCTTCTCCCATCCACTTACACACCATTGAAACATTGGCGGCCCAGTAGTACTCACTTAGGCTCGGTAGTGCCAGCCCCCCCCCGTCCCTACTACGCTGCAAGAATCCCCGCCTCACTCTCGGGGTCTTCCCAGCCCACACAAAACTCATAATGCTCTTCTCAATTCTTTAAAAAAAAGCCTTTGTGATCACCACCGGGAGGCACTGGAACACAAAAAGGAATCTCGGGAGGACCACCATTTTAACCGCCTGCACCCTACCTGCCAATGACAGGGACACCATGTCCCATCTCTTGAAATCCTCCTCCATCTCTTCCACCAACCGTGTTAAATTAAGCCTATGTAATGTACCCCAATTGGATCCCCAGGTACCGGAAGTCCCTTGTTACCGTCCTCAACGGTAAATCCTCTATCTCTCTGCTCTGCTCCCCCGGATGCACCACAAATAACTCACTTTTCCCCATGTTCAGTTTATACCCTGAAAAATCCCCAAACTCCCCAAGTATCCGCATTATCTCTGGCATCCCCTCCGCCGGGTCCGCCACATATCATCCGCATACAGAGATACCCGGTGTTCTTTCCCCCCCCCCCCCCAGTACTCCCCTCCACTTCCTGGAATCCCTCAGTGCCATGGCCAGGGGTTCAATCGCCAATGCAAACAATAACGGGGACAGAGGACATCCCTGCCTCGTCCCTCTATGGAGCCGAAAATAGTCAGACCCCCGTCCATTTGTGACCACGCTCGCCATCGGGGCCCTATACAGCAACTGTACCCACCTGATATACCCGTCCCCAAAGCCAAATCTCCTCAACACCTCCCACAAATAATCCCACTCCATTCTATCAAATGCTTTCTCGGCATCCATCGCCACCACTATCTCCGCTTCCCCCTCTGGTGGGGGCATCATCATTACCCCTAGCAGCCTCCGTATATTTGTATTTAGCTGTCTCCCCTTCACAAACCCAGTTTGGTCCTCATGGACCACCCCCGGGACACAATCCTCTATCCTCATTGCCATTACCTTGGCCAGAATCTTAGCATCCACATTCAGGAGGGAAATGGGCCTGTATGACCCGCATTGCAGCGGGTCTTTTTCCTTCTTTAGGAGGAGCGATATCGTTGCCTCTGACATAGTCGAGGGCAGCTGCCCCCTTTCCCTCGCCTCATTAAAGGTTCTCATCAGTAGCGGGGCCAGCAAGTCCAAATATTTCTTATAGAATTCAACTGGGAATCCGTCTGGTCCCGGGGCCTTCCCCGCCTGCATGCTTCCAATCCCTTTCACTACTTCCTCCGTCTCAATCTGTGCTCCCAGCCCCACTCTCTCCTGTTCCTCCACCTTAGGAAATTCCAGCTGATCCAGAAAGCACATCATTCGCTCCTTCCCATCCGGGGGCTGCGCTTCATATAATCTTTCATAAAATGCCTTGAACACTCCATTCACTCTCTCCGCTCCCCGCTCCATCTCTCCCTCCTCATCTCTCACCCCCCCATCTCCCTCGCTGCTCCCCTTTTCCTCAGTTGGTGGGCCAACAACCTACTTGCCTTCTCCCCATATTCGTACTGTACACCCTGTGCCTTCCTCCATTGTGCCTCTGCCGTACCCGTAGTCAACAAGTCAAATTCTACATTTAGCCTTTGCCTTTCCCTGTATAGTCCCTCCTCCGGTGCCTCCGCGTATTGTCTGTCCACCCTCAGAAGTTCTTTCAACAACCGCTCCCTTTCCCTACCCCCCTGCTTTCCTTTATGTGCCCTAATAGATATCAGCTCCCCTCTAACCACTGCCTTCAGTGCCTCCCAGACCACTCCCACCTGTACCTCCCCATTATCATTAAATTCCAAGTACCTTTCAATACACCCCCTCACCCTTAAACACACCCCCTCATCTGCCAATAATCCCATGTCCATTCTCCAGGGTGGAAGCTGTTGTTTTTCTTCCCCTATCTCCAGGTCCACCCAGTGTGGAGCATGATCCGAGATGGCTATAGCCGTGTACTCCGTCCCCTTTGGGATCAGTGCCCTTCCCAAAACAAAAAAAATCCATTCGTGAAAATACTTTATGTACATAGGAGAAAAATGAAAACTCCTTACTCCTAGGTCTACTAAATCTCCAGGGATCTACTCCTCCCATCTGCACCATAAAATCCTTAAGCACCCTAGCTGCAGCCGGCCTCCTTCCGGTCCTGGACCTCAATCTGTCCAGCCCTGGGTCCAGCACAGTATTAAAGTCTCCACCCATTACCAACTTCCCCACTTCTCGGTCCGGGATTCATCCTAACATTCGCCTCATAAAATTGGCATCATCCCAGTTCGGGGCATACACGTTCACTAATACCACCGCCTCCCCTTGCAGTTTGCCACTCACCATCACGTATCTGCCCCCACTATCCGCCACTATAGTCTTTGCCTCAAACATTACCTGCTTCCCTGCTAGTATGGCCACCCCCCTGTTTTTTGCATCTAGCCCCGAATGAAACACCTGCCCCACCCATCCTTTGCGAAGTCTAACCTGGGGCGTCATTCTCCGCCGGCGGGAGTCTCCGTTCTGCTGGCGCCCAGGGGTTTCCCGACGGCGTGGGGCTGCCCCACAATGGGAAACCCCATTGACCGGCCGGTGTTACGGAGACTCCCGCCGGCCGGTCGGCGCAGAAATGTGGCGGGGCGGGTAGGAGAATTTCGCCCCAGGTCTGTCAGCTTCAGATGCGTCTCCTGAAGCATAACCACATCTTCCTTAAGTTTCTTTAGGTGTGCGAGTACCCGTGCCCTCTTACCCGTGCCCTCTTAATCGGCCCGTTCAGCCCTCTCACATTCCACGTGATCAACCGGGTTGGGGGGCTCTTTACCCCTACCCCCCCCCCTGACGACTAGCCATTTCCTTTTTCAATCCAGCTCCTCACCCGGTTCCCACGTAGCTGTATCCCCCCCAGGCGGCGCCCCCCGCCCCGATCCCCCCCCTCCCATACCAGCTCCCTCTTCTCCCCAGCAGCAGCAACCCAGTTAACCCCCCCCCCCCCACGCTAGATCCCAAGCTAGCGTAATTGCACCCCCCATGTTGCTCCCAGAAGTCAGCAAACTCTGGCCGACCTCGGCTTCCCCCCGTGACCTCGGCTCACACTGAGCGAGGCCCCCTCCTTCCTGCTTCCCTGTTCCCGCCATGATTACCATAGCGCAGGAACAAAGCCCCCGCTTCCCCTTTTGGCCCCGCCCCCAATGGCCGGCGCCCACAGCTCCTCATCCTCCCTCACCCCCTCCCCCACGACATGGGGAAGAGAGAGAAGTTACAGGGTCGCAGGTTAACAACCTGGGAAGTCCTCTCTTCCCCCTTTTCCCTCCTTCATCCCACAAATTCACCCCCCCACTTTTGTCCCAAACGTTCTTTTTCTGGCCCGCTCACTCCAGCTTCTCCTCGACAATAAATGTCCACGCCTCGTCTGCCGGTTCGAAATAGTGGTGTTTCCCTAGATGTGTGACCCACAGTCTTGCCGGTTGCAACATTCCGAATTTGACCTTCCTTTTATGCAACACCGCCTTGGCCCGATTGAAGCTTGCCCTCCTTCTCGCCACCTCCGCACTCCAATCTTGATACACGCGGATCACCGCATTCTCCCACCTACTGCTCCGAGTTTTCTTGGCCCATCTGAGGACCATCTCTCTGTCCTTGTATCGGAGAAATCTCACAACTATTGCTCGAGGAATTTCTCCAGCCCTCGGTCTTCGCGCCATAAACCGATAGGCTCCCTCCACCTCCAGCGGACCCGTCGGAGCCTCCGATCCCATTAACGAATGCAGCACCGTGCTCACATATGCCCCAACGTCCGCCCCTTCTGGAAGACCAAGAATCCTTAAGTTCTTACTCCTCGCATTGTTCTCCAGCACCTCCAGCCTTTCCACACATCTTTTGTGTTGTGCCTCGTGGATCTCCGTTTTCACCACCAGGCCCTGTACGTCATCCTCATTCTCAGCAGCCTTTGCCTTCACGACCCGAAGCTCCTGTTCCTGGGTCTTTTGCTCCTCCTTTAGCCCCTCAATCGCTTGTAATATCGGGGCCAACAGCTCCTTCTTCATCTCCTTTTTGAGTTCATCTACGCAACGCCGCAGGAACTCTTGTTGGTCAGGGCCCCATATTAAACTGCCTCCTTCCGACGCCATCTTGCTTTGTGCCTGCCTTCCTGGCCGCTGCTCTTGAGGATCCACCGCAATCCGGCTACATTCCTCTCTTTTTTCCATCCGTGTCCAGGGGGGATTCCCTTCTGGATTTCCGCACAGTGTTATTTGCCGTTAAAATTGCCGATGGGGCTCCTATTAAGAGCCCAAAAGTCCGTTCCACCGGGAGCTGCCGAAACGTGCGACTTAGCTGGTCATCGCCGCACCCGGAAGTGATAGGACAATAGTTAATACACAGTGTATTTAGACATTTGTATGCAATAGGAATGCCAAAACTGCTAACATGTACACATGACAACTGTAGACAGCTTGCTAGGATTTACATTCCTATTATAACAGCATGACCTCATTGCGCTACCGTAATTTCATTGAATTTACAGTGTAGAAGGAGGCAATTCAGCCCATCGAGTCTGCACCGGCCCTTGGAAAGAGCACCCCACTTAAGCCCCACGCCTCCACCCCATCCTCTTTATCCCCATAACCCAACCCAACCTTTTTGGACACTAAGGGCAATTTATCATGGCCAATCCACCTAACCTGCACATCTTTGGACTGTGGGAGGAAACCAGAGCACCTGGAGGAAATCCACGCACACACGGGGAGAACGTGCAGACTCCACAGACAGCGACCCAAGCCGGGAATCGAACCTGGGACCTGGAGCTGTGAAGCAACTGTGCTAACCACTATGCAACCATGCTGCCCTCCCACCATTACCCTCTCACCTCCCACCATTACCCTCCCCTAACCGCATCCCTCCTGGAACCCAGAATCCTGGAAAATCACCACTTTAACCGTTGCTATCAGCTCCCAATCACTGGTAGCTGACCTTTGGTTGTAAAACATTTGGGATATTTCAGTGGAAACAATTCAAAATGTCCCCCTAAACATCAACATATAGAATTTATCACACAGGGAAAGATTACTTATTTTCAGTCCCCTGCTATTTTTAGGTAACGTTATTCTACATATACTGTATACTTGCTGCAAATAAAATTAAAGCATGAATTAAAAACATCACACACATTATAATGAATTAAAAACAGATAACAGCTACAAACATTGAGGAAACATTCCATGCAAATAGATATCTCTCTGAAGCATTGGGCGGGATTCTCCGGCCTCCCAGCCATGTGTTTCGCGGTGGCGTGGCGTTCGCTGGTGGTGGGGTTCCCTGGTCCCGCCGCTTTCAATGGGATTTCCCATTGAAGCCACCTCACCCTGCCGGCAGGATCAGAGAATCCCGCCAGCCTGAACGGCCAGAGGATTCTGGCGTTTATCTCACCATAATATATTGTACAAGACATGGAATTCAAAGCAGCTTTCTTTTACAAATACCTTGGTCTTTTGCTTTCGAAAGTTAGGCAACTTTTTCATCAATTGAGATAAAGCGCTTAGGGTAGGCTGGAAGATAAAAACAGTTCGAGAAAAAATCAAAAGCAAGAATTATGTAAGGAGGTTCAATTCGAGGACCAGAAACTATAGCCACCTACATTCAGTTTGGCTGCAGTTTTGGGGGGTTTTATGATGAGAATAAAATTAAGCAGTTGAATAAAAGCATCATTATTTCAAAAGAGAATTATCGATGAGGACAGTGATTTAGCAATCTTAGTTAATCCATTTATATTAATTTTTTTCTTGATATATTCCAGGATTTTCACTTGTATTTCCACACCTGTAAAACTATCAAATACTTCAGATCCAATTTTCCATTCCCTTAGCTATCTTATATATCACAAAGATCATCTTTCAAATGCCTCCTTTCCAGGCTGAAAGGTTTTTCTGGTCTTTCATTCAGTTTAAGATGCAAACAATGAATAATCAGCTTTGCGGTTCTTCAATGTGTTATTTCCAGTCCTTCCAATTTCTGCTTCATGTCTTGGCAACCAGGAACTTGGCATGTTACTCAAGATGTATTCTGATTAGACACAAATGTCCAAACCTTTCATTAGCTTGCATTCTACAGTTTGATTGACTGTTACTTTGCTTTAATTGGATTTGTTGAGTGTAGAGTCACCCAAGATTCTTGGGACTCTTTCATACTCAGCTTTATTTCTTTCGCATTTCACTAACCTATTACTGGTCGACCCGAGTTACTTATTTTATCTAGATCATACTGAAATTCTTCCATCAACCCTCACACTTGCAAATTTGCCTGTTTTTGCTGGCTATCTAGATTGTAGTTACTTATTGTCCATATCCACATCTCACTAAGAACTAGTGCACAGGTAACAAACAGTAATCAAAAGGCAAATGGAATGGTAGTCTTTATCTGAGGGGGCTACGGGAATGCAAAAATAAGGAAGTGACGCCTCAATTGTATAGAACCTTGATCAGACCCAATCAGGTGTACTTTTTCATTTTGGGCCCCAGGTCTCCAGAAAGACATAGTGGCTTTGAACAGGTTCAGCACAGATTCACCAGAATGACACTAGTGATTAAGGGCTAAAGTACGGCAGCAGGCTGCAGAAACTTGGCTTGTACACCTTTGAGTTTGGAAGATTAAGTGACCAAATCGAGGCATTTGAAATGATAAAGTGAAACAAAAGGTTAAATATGGAGAAACTATTTTTTATTGGTTGAAGGAAATCCAGAACAAGAGGTGATAATTTTAAGCAATGATGGAATCTATAAAAGGTGTTGAGGTATTTCCTTCCCTCTTCTTTGCTCAGAAAGCAGCTGAGCCTTTGCTCAGAAAGTGGAGGGATAATGGTTTGGAAATAGATGCAGAAATTGTCAGATGGTATTGTAAACTTCAAACTTCTAACCTTGATTGAGGGATAGCAGACCTGATCGCACACTTGCCCGAATTACCACGGCTCGAACTGCTTTGCCAGTCAAGTTGGCAATAGTGGAGCAATTAGAGTGGCAGCCCGTGACCGGCCCTGGATACCGCTTCTCCTGTCGGTCAAACTCTCTTGGGAGTCTTCTTGTAAAACTTAGAGAATGCTCATTATAGAAACCATGCAGAAATACTTACCTTTCCTTCTGTTGTCTGCTGGCTTTTGGAAAGCTCCTTTACCAACTTGGGTATTTTTCTATTTCAAAAAAAGTTAAAATAATTGATGTCTTTAGCATTTGCCCCGGCTACACCTAGAATTAATGTAATCAAACTACAGGCTAATCTTACAGAGATCAGAGAGAGCATTTTCAGATTTAAATGGTAATAACTTGATTGCCAATTAATAAATAACTGCTAAAGGAAGCACCATCTTCATCCAACACTGTGAACAACTGTGATACACTTTTTTCTCACAAACCATAAAAGGTCTTCACTGCTTTAGCTTGAAATTTTTAATCAAGTGGTTTGTTGCGATGGTTACTGTATTTCATATTATTAGCTGTGATTGTGAAATATTGATTGATATCTTTAATAAATACCTAATCACCTCAATCTTTCTTTCCATGTTCTAGTATAACTTCAGCATGAAGTTCAACAGTTCTAGTCAAATCCCTGCACACCTCAGGTCAGCAGTTGTCAGGAATCTGTGCCACAACAACAATGGTAGCTGCTTCAACATTTTGGCAGCGAACAGTGATTACAGTAACGAACCAGAACAAACTTACTGCAGCTAACTGTGCTGTATGTTAACTCATTAATCAGTGAACTAAATACCCTCAATTAAAGTGATCTTGAATGTGCACTAACTGCAACATTACATTAGCAGTTGTAGACTTTACAATTTTACAAAAGATATTAAAGCAGATTTCTTCTCCACTTGGACCATTTATGGTGGAGAGATACCCAGTGAAAACAAGCTCCGTGGATTCTCTTCTCCCAGAGAGACAATCACGCTCTTGTGGCCAAGACCAAGAGGTCAGAAATGGAGGGCAAAGAGAGGACGAAATTAAACTTGTGTTTCTCTCTCTCCCTCCCTGACAACTGCTGACCTGAGGTGTGCAGAGATTTTGACTTGAACTGTTGAATTTCATGCTGAAGTTATATTAGAACATGGAAAGAAAAATTGAGGTGATTAGGTATTTATTAAAGGTATCAATCAATATTTCACAATCACAGCTAATAATATGCTGTACTGCATCATTTCGCAGTTTTCAACTGCAAAAGTAGTCTTTGTGTTACTAAACCATTCAGGATAATATTTACAATCCACTTCCGTCCACAAAGGCAACCTGCTGCAGGTCCTTCACCAATTGCAGGTTTAATTTACCCTTATACACAGCTTTTTTTTAATATCTCTTGGGAAAGTGTCTACTTTCCACCTGGTTAACAACAGTAATTGGGAAGTCACAATGTGACCAACCCAGGCAGAAAACCAGCCGAACAGTGTTGGTGCTCCAGCACCTTTGTATGGGGTGTGGGTCTCGAAGGAACATTGGAGTTCCTGTGGTACTGCTCATAGTGAGTCAGGTGATATACTATTTAAAAACAGAATACTACAGATGCTGAAAATTGGAAATAAATACAGAAAATACCGGAAGCGTGCAGATAATCAGGTAGCATCTGTAGAGAGAGAGAAGCAGTCAACAGACAGCACTGTCACAGACCCGGGGCTCCGGGGACCTTTAAAAATAGCGGATAGGACCGGATCCGGAGGTCCTGCCCCTATTTCCAGCACGTACATTTTACAAATAGGGGAGAGGTGAAGGCTAGAGGTCTGGATATTGAAAGCAACTGGGACAAAGACCCAGAGAACTTGGAAAAAAAAGTTATTGCAAATTTTCATTTATAACAAACAGGACATCAATAACATAGCCAATGTTACACAGTATAACGTAACAACAAAAGCACACAGAAAAAAACAAGACTAACACAATCCATCGTATAATCTTTTCACGACAATACTAACTATCCTCAGCCACCCCCCCCTAACAGCTGATGATGACTAATTATTTAAAGTAGGAAATGAATGGCTGCCACCTCAGGTAGAACGCCTCCACCGATCCACTAACAGTGTACTTGACTTTTTCCAGATACAGAAACTCCACAAGGTCACCCAACCAGGCCAAAGCACTGGGCAGAGTAGAGGGTCTCCATCCCAGCAAAACTCACCTCCAAGCTATTAGTGAGGCAAAGGACAGAACGTCCACCTTCTCCCTGGTCTGCAGTCCTGCCGAGTCCATCACCCAGAACATGGCCCTCAAAGGACAAGGCTCTACATCCATATTGAGAGTCGCTGACAGGTTATTAAAGAAGGAGACCAAAAAGGTTACCATCAAAGGGCACAACCTAAAAGGTGGGTGCGGTGAGCAGGCCCCCAAGAGCACCGGCCACATGTGTCCTCCACTCCCACGAAGAACCCACTCATCCTTGCCTTGGTTAGGTGAGCTCTATGCACCACCTTGAGCTGAATCAGGCTAAGCCACGCATAGGAGGAAGTGGAGTTCATCCTGCAAAGGGCCTCACATCACACCTCTTCATCCAGAATTTGACCTAGCACACCCCCCCCCCCCCCTCCCCCCTCAGACCCCACCAGCAATAAGATTTGCCTGAGCAGGGTGGGTTGTGGGGTTAAAGGAAAGGTACAGCAGGCCTTCTGGATTAAATTGCATAGCTGGAAGTAGTGTGTCCCTGATAGTTGAAATTTCATAGAGAGCTCATCCAAACTGGCAAATTGTCCATCCATGAACAGATCCCCAAAGCTTTTAAAGGCCCTTTCCCCTCCATGACTCAAACACCACATCCAGACTGGGCGACACAAACAAATGATTGCCACAGATGGGGGCCAATAATGACATAGAGTTCAGTTTGTAGGCTGTCTAGACTGCCTCCATATCCTTAAAGTAGAGATCACTATTAGGTTCGAGGAATACTTCACCAGGGAGAACGGGAGCCAGGCCACCTTCAAAGCCCACAAACTCGAGCCCCCACATGAACCTCCTCCTTCTGACCTCATATTGAATTTGGCTGCCTCAACCATCCCAGCCCCTTTTCAACATTGACCGTCCAATAATAAAAGAGCAAGTTGGGTAATGCCAGGCCCCCCGACTGCTGGTCCTTCTGAAGGAATACCCTACGGATTCTTGGTGTCTTACCCACCCAAATAAAAGAGGTCTAAAACCTGCTAATCCTGGGAAAAAAATATATAGGGAAGAAAACAGAGAGACATTGAAACAAAAACAAAAACCTTTGGAGAATGTTCGTCTAAACGGTCTGGTCTCGGTCTGCTAGGGACTGCGAAAGGTTATTCCACTTTTGCAGATCTGTCTTCACTCTACTCACCAGACTTGTATAATTTAACACATGAAGCGTAGGCCAATCATGGGACACCCGGACACCCAGATAACAAAAGCTACCTCTGGCAAGACGAAAAGGCAACACCCCAAAATTGGTTCCCCTCCCCAGGGGGATTAACTTGCCTTGGGTGATCTATACCCATGAAATAAAGTTCTGCTCAAATCCAAATCTCATAAGCACCTCAATGAGGTACTCCCATTCTACACTGTCAAAGCCTTCTCCACATCCAATAAGATAATCATCTGGTTCACAAGCTGAGGAGGAGGGGATAACATTCAAAACCCACTGTATATTAGCAGATAATTGTCACCCCTTGATAAAACCAGCCTGGTTCTCTGCAATTACCTCCAATCTCAGCGCCAGTATCTTGGCCAGTAGCTTGGCGTCCAAATTCAAAAGGGAAATGGACCTATATGATCCACATTGTGTTGGCTCTTTATCCTTTTTCAAATGGGGGAGATAGAGGCTGGCATAGCAATGGCCCCCAAGTCAAAGAAGCATTGAACATGACTACTTTTAGTGGAACCAGTTGACCCACAAACGTCTTTTAAAATTCAGCAGGAAACCAGTCAGGACCGAGGGCTTTGCCCGACTGCATCAGCCCAATGCTCCTCAACACCTCCTCAAGGCTGAACGGCCTCTCCAATTCCTCCCTTCTCTCTCTCCACCGCCGGGGTGGACAACCCATCTAGGAACTCAGACATGCTCGACCCATTCCCTGGGGGCTCTGACCTGTAAAGATCCCTACAAAATATCTCAAATGCTGCATTAATCTCTCTCAGGACAGAGACCAAACTGCCACTCGAGTCTCTGATCTGAATAATATCCCTGGAAGCTGCCTACCGCCTCAGCTGATGAGCCAAAAGACAACCTACCTTCTCCTTGTCCTCATAAACCACTCACCTCGCGTGCCACAGCTGGCCCACCACCTTCCCCGTGGACACCAGATCGAACTGTGTTTGCAGCTGCTCCCCAGTTGCTAGCAACTCAGGGTCAGGGTTATCCGAATACCGGCGATCCACCTCCAAAATCGCACTCACCAGTCACTGCTGCTCTGTCTTCACAGCTCTATCTAGATGAGCCTTATAGATTATGTCCCCGCGTACCACTGGCTTAAGGGCTTCCCATAGTGTTGGGGGAGAGACGGAGTTGTTCCTACTAATCTTGATATACTCATCATTGGTCAAAGCGGTGATTACAAAATCCCTTCTCTGCTAATTGCGCCACATCTAACCCCCACGGCAGGCGCTGAATGGGATCCATCTCCAAGGCCAAATCCACAAAAGTGTGGAGCATGGTCAGAAAATATTATTGCCAAGTATTCTACTCTTTTTACCCAAGAGAGCAAGGACCTACCAATTAGAAATCAATCAATCCTGGAGTACACTCCATGTACATGTGAAAAGAATGAGAACACCTTATTCCTTGGGTTCAGAAATCTCCATGATCTGCCCCTCCATTTGCTCTATAAAGGCCCAAAGTACCTTCGCCACCCCCAACAGAGCCAACGATTTAGGTCTGAACCAGGCTATTATAGGATCCAGCACACTTTTGAAGTCTCCTCCAAGAATCAGTTGTTGCGTATCCAGGTCAGAGATGGATCCCAACAGATTTCTTACAGATCCACATCATCCCAGTTAGGGGGCATAGACATTCACCAGCACCACATTATCTCCGCCAATGGCCCACCTTTTAAAAAATTCGTTCATGGGCATCACAGGCTCTTGCCAGCATTTATTACCCACCCTTAATTGCCCTTAAGGGGGCAGTTAAGAGTCAACCACATTGCCGTGGGTCTGGAGTCACATGTAGGCCAGACCAGGTAAGGATGGCAGATTTCCTTCCCTAAAGGACATTAGTGAACCGGGTGGGTTTTTACGGCAATATGTGTCGTTTCATGGTCATCATAAGTCTTTTTATTCCAGATTGTTAATGAATACAAATGTCATCATCTGCAGTGGTGGGATTTGAACCCGGGTCTCCAGAGCATTTCTGGTTTACTAATCCAGCGATAATACCACTATGCCACCGCCTCGCTGACTGACCACCATGCATCTCCCTTTAGTGTCCGATCCTAGTGACCTACAGCGGGACCCGTTTATTGATCAGAATTGTAGCTCCTCAAGCCCTTCCATCAAAGCCCGAGTGAAACACCTGGTTCACCCATTCCCTCCGCAGTCTGGTCTGATCTCGAACCTGCAAGTGAGCCTCCTGCAAGAACACCACATCAGCATTTAGATTCTTCAGGTGAGCGAAAACGCTCGACCTCTTCACCCGGCCACCCAATCCCCTTACGTTCCAGGTGACCGACCGAATCTGGGGTATCCCCCCACCCCCCCCTTACAGAATCGGACACTTCCACCGCAAGGGACTACCCAGTAAATATTTTTTTTAAACATAGCTCAAGGACCTACCCAAGATGGCCTCCATGCATCCCCTCAGAGTAAAACAAAAACAGTTCTATAGTCATCATCAGCAAGCTGATCCCTCCTCCTTCATTGCCACCAACTCCCCACCTAGACACACAAATTGAAACCAAATCCAAGATCCAAACCCCCTCCCACCAGGCTCCGATCCAGGCGCTAAGCACATCGAACCAGCCAAAACTGGTTCAACATCTGGAGTTTTACCCCCCCCCCCCCCCCCCCCCCCCAGGACCTTCGCTACTCCCTCAATCACCCCACCATGTTTCCTTACTACTTCTGCGGTTTGTCAAGTTTCTTCCGAGTGGGGCCTAGTGCCTCCTCAATCAACTGCAGCAGCCTCTGACATCAACTCTCAATGACTTTCAAAGTGCTTCTCAAACTCCTTTCAAACACCCCAGAAAGCCGTCGTCGAAAAAATCTCACTCCCATTTACCAGCTTTCTTTATTGATGGTGGGGCAGTCCTTCTCAGGACAAAAAGAAAAGAAAAAAGGGACGATATCCCCCAGCTCGAGGATAAAGCATTTTTCTCAATACAGTCCCTTACCAGACTAGATTTTCAACGAGGACCATATTCCCGCCCGCGCACACACACGCGCGCACACACACACACACACAAAGAAAAACAGTAAACTGGACCAGAGTCCATGCTTTCCAATAAAGACTTCTGCCTCCTCCAATATCTCCACATGAAAGTCTTTGGACTCATACTTTACTGGGTATATCACCCCGAATCAAACTCTATTCTCTTTATGGCAGCCTTCACCTCATTAAAGGCCGCTCGCTTCCTCGCCAGCTCAGTTCCCACATCTTGATAAATCCTCCTGCGGTTACCCCCCCATTTCAACTCACGGTTTTCTTTAGCCCACTCCAAGACCCTCTCCTTCTTCCGAAAGCTGTGAAAACCAAGAATAAGTGTTTGAGGTGGCTCGTTTGGTCGAGGCTTCTGTCGTAGTGTTCGTTGGGCCATGTCCAGCTCCAATAGGGACACAGATCCAACCTCATCCATCATCTTCTGAAATGTCTGCGACAGGTATTCAGTGGACTTCGGGCCCTTCATTCCCTCTGGCAATCCCACGATTCAGAGATACTGCCTACTTGACTGATTTTTTGATCGTCGACCTTAGCCTTCAATCGTTTTGTTTAGATTGACCACTACCGCCATCTCAGCCTCCAACAACGCAAGGTACTCAACTTGCGTGGTCGGGTCCTTCGCTACTCCCTCAATCACCCCACCATGTTTCCTTACTACTTCTGCGGTTTGTCAAGTTTCTTCCGAATGGGGCCTAGTGCCTCCTCAATCAACTGCAGCAGCCTCTGACATCAACTCTCAATGCCTTTCAAATTGCTTCTCAAACACCCAGAAAGCCGTCGTCGACAAAGCTGCCTCCGCCATTTTGTTTGTCGAAAGACTGCATGAGGCCTCAGAGTCCATCGAAGAATTGTATTTTGCATCTTTTTCCCCTCCTTTTTTCCCCATTTAATCATTGTTGGAATCCAATGCCAATGATCCGAAGCGTTGTTCTGTAAGAGAAATCGGGCAAAAGGGCCTAGAAAAGGTTGGGTCCTGACCAGAGCTGCCGGGTGTGTGACCTCCTCTCACATGCTGCCACCGAGAGTTCAAAGTCCCAGAGAACTGGGGCCACCTCACAACAGCTTCTGGAGTCATTGGCTCTGGCTCCAGTATACACCCAGCCACCCAGAATGAAAACTGCACCTTTCAAGGCACTTCCTCCACATCCACCCCATACCTAACCTCCCAAGGCAGGCATCCGAGCCGGGAACTAACAAAAATCTAGCCCGACATTTCAGGTCGATAATCTTTCATCAGAATTGGGAAAGGTTGAGACTTTTGGTAGCGGCTATGTCCGAATAGGTCGCATACACGGCAGCTCCCGCCGGGATCGGGGTTTCCAAGAAGCATGGGCCCAGTGGTCGAGAGAGCAGCAAGACTTTCTGAGGAGCTGCTTTGCAGAGCTGAAGACGGAGATGCAGGCCCCTATTAAGGCTCCATGGAAAAGATGGTGGAGGTTCAGAAGGTACAGGAGAAGGCGATCAAAGAGGTGGAGAGGATAGTATTTGAGAATGAGGACGAGATCCTGGGCCTGGCGGTCAGGGTGGAGGCGCACGAGGCCCTACACAAGAGATGGCAGGAGAGGCTCGATGATCTCGAATATAGGTCTCGGAGTCACAACCTGCGGATCCTGTGCTTCCCTGAAGGTGCGGAGGGGGCAGACGCGAGCACGTATGTGACTACAATGCTGGGGACGCTGATGGGCGCGGGGGCCTTCCCGCGGCCCTTGGAACTCGACGGGGCGCATAGAGTCCTCGCGAGGAAGCCGAGGGCGAACGAACCACCGAGGTTCCACCGCTTTACAGACGGGGAGCGTGTCCTGTGTTGGGCAAAGAAGGAGCAGAGCAGTAAGGGGGAGAATGACGAGATTCGCATATACCAGGACTTGGGAGCTGAACTGGCGAGGAGGCTGGCAGGTTTCAACCGGGCTAAGGTGGTCCTTCACAGCAAAGGGGTGAAGTTCGGGCTCCTGCACCCGGCGAGACTTTGGGTAATGCACCAGGGCAAGGCACCATTATTTTGATACGCCGGATGAGACATTCATTAAGCACGAAAAGCTGGACTTGAACTAAGGGGCAGCTGCACGTGGGTGAAACGCGCTGGCGGAGATGTGTAACCGGGTGTCGGCCTGGTGTAAGATTGTTAGTAGAATTTAAGCTTGTTTGCTTTTCTTTTCCTGTTTTTTTGTTTCAGGGGGCGGGGTAACGCCCGGGTTATGGTGTCCGGAGCACGGGATGGATCCGGATGGCACTTGCCCTCTTACCCTGTAGGGGAGAGGGGGGTTGGGGGCCCGAAGGAGGAGACAATAGTAAGTTTGGAGATAGAGGTGGGGGTGGCCGGGGTCAGCATGGGTCAGCTGACGTACGGAAGCGCAATGGAGGGGAAATCAGTGCTAAGCAGGTGCTTGGCAGCGGGGGGTGGGAGCGGGGCCTGGGGAGGGGGAGCGGTGCTGCTCTGCTGACTGAAGGGGAGCCAACTGTTGGGGATAGATGGAGAGTCGGGTTGGTGGGTCTCCGGCGGGAAGGCTGGAGCGAGGGGGGGGGGGGGTGAGGGGGCGCGGGCACTTGGCTGGCCAAAAAAGGGAGATGGCTAGTCGGCGGGGGGGGGGGGGTCCGGCGCTAGACCGGTCTAAGTCCAGGTCGGGAAAGAGACCGGTGGTGGCCAGGGCCCTGTGGGAGTTCATGGATCAGATGTGGGCGTGGACCCGTGGAGATTCACGCGGCAAAGGGCGAAGGAGTTCTCCTTTTCCTCCCACGTCCATAAAGTCTACTCGCGGATTGACTTTTTTGTGTTGAGCAGGGCGTTAATCCAGAGGGTGGAGGGGGTTGAGTATTCGGCCATTGCGGTCTCGGACCATGCCCCGCACTGGGTGGACCTGCGACTGGGGGCGGAGCGAGGCAGCGCCCTCTCTGGAGACTGGATGTGGGGCTGCTGGCAGATGAAGAGGTGTGTGGGCGGATAAGGAGGAGCATTCAGAACTATGTGATAACGAATGACACAGGGGAGGAAACATCAGCAGCGGTTTGGGAGGTTATGAAGGCGGTCATCAGAGGGGAGTTAATCTCTATTATGTCCCACAGAGAGAAGAGGGAGAGGGCGGAGAGGGAGAGGCTGGTGGGAGAGATGCTTCGGGTAGACAGGAAGTACGCGGAGGTCCCCCGAGGGGGGGCTGCTAAAGGAGTGCTGGAGATTACAGGCAGAGTTCGATTTGCTGACCACAGGGAAGGCGAGGCACAGTTGAGGAAAGTGAAAGGGGCAGTCTACGAGTATGGGGAGAAAGCAAGTAGTTTGCTGGCGCACCAACTTCGCAGGAGAGAGGCGGCCAGGGAGATCGGGGGAGTGAGGGATAAGGAAGGTAATATGGTGTTGAGCCCAGAGAGGATCAATGAAGTCTTCAAGGAGCTTTATGGGAAGCTGTACGAGTCAGAACCCCCGAGGGGTGGGGAAGGGATGAAGCAATTTATGGGTAGATTGAGGTTCCCAAGGGTGGACGAGGATCGGGTGGAGGGACTGGGGGCCCCGATGGAGTTGGAGGAGATAGTTAAGGGACTGGCAAGTATGCAGTCGGGCAAGGCCCCGGGTCCGGACGGCTTCCCTGTAGAATTTTATAAGAAGTTCTCGGAGCTACTGAGCCCGCTCCTGCTAAGAACCTTTAATGAGGCAAAGGAGAGAGGAACCCTCCCCCCGACGATATCGCAGGCATTGATCTCGCTCATTTTGAAGAGGGAGAAGGATCCGCTCCAATGTGGATCCGACAGGCCGATATCGCTCCCGAATGTAGATGCCAAATTGCTGGCAATAATTCTGGCTACCAGAATAGAGGACTGCGTCCCGGGAGTGATCGAGGAGGACCAGACGGGTTTCGTCAAGGGCAGGCAACTGAACACAAATGTGAGGAGGCTCCTGAATATTATTATGATGCGGAGGCGGGGGATGCAGAAGTAGTGGCTACAATGGATGCGGAGAAGGCCTTTGACAGGGTGGAGTGGGAGTACCTGTGGGAAGTGTTAGGTAGGTTTGGATTTGGGGAGGGATTCATAGAGTGGGTCAAGTTCCTGTATCAGGCCCCCGTAGCGAGTGTGTCCACCGGGGAGGGGGGGGAGCACCGGGTTTCCCTCTATGCGGATGACCTGGTATTGTTTATTTCGGACCCGCTAGAGGGGATGGGAGAGGTCATGCGGATACTGGGGGACTTTGGGAGCTTCTCGGGATGCAAGTTGAACGTGGGGAAAAGTGAGCCGTTTGAAATCCACGCTAGGGGTCAGGAGGAGAGACTGGGGGAGCTCCCGCTCAAGATGGTCGTTATTTAGGTATACAGGCGGCTAGGAACTGGGATGCCCTACACAGGCTCAATTTATCTAGGCTTGTAGAGCAGATGGAGGGAGACTTTAAAAGGTGGGACATGCTCCCGCTTTCCCTGGCGGAAAGAATGCAGACTGTGAAAATGACGTTTCTTCCCAGATTCCTGTTTGTTTTTCGGTGCCTCCCCATTTTCATCCCCAAATCCTTCTTCAAGCGGGTGAACAGGATTATCACAGGATTTGTGTGGGCAAACAAGACCTCGCGAGTCCAAAGACTGTTCGTGACGGTGGCACTGAGGGTCTGGTGTCAGTGGAAGAGGCATATGAAGGAGGAGGGGGGTCTCAGTTTGGACCCCGATACGGAACAACCATAGATTTGCTCTGGGTAGGATAGACGGGGGGTTTCAAGGCTGGTATAGGGCAGGCATTAGAAGGATGGGAGACCTATTTATAGAGGGGACTTTCCCTAGCTTGAAGGCGCTGGAGGAGAAGTTCGGCCTGCCCCCGGGAAATGCTTTCAGATACCTCCAGGACTTTCTCAAAAAACAGGTGGGGACATTTCCGCTGCTACCCCCTCGAAGGATACAGGAGAGGGTCGTGTCTGGCATCTGGGTAGAAGAGGGGAAGGTGTCGGACATATATCAGGAGTTGCAGGAGGCGGAGGAAGCCTCAGTGGAGGAGCTGAAGGGCAAGTGGGAGGAGGAGCTAGGTGAGGTGCTAGAGGAGGGCCTGTGGGCTGATGCCCTGGGCAGGGTGAATTCGTCTGCATCATGTGCCAGGTTCAGTTTAATTCAGTTTAAGATGGTGCACCGGGCTCACATGATGACGGCGAGAATGAGCAAGTTCTTTGGGGTGGAGGACAGGTGCGCGAGATGTGCAGGGAGTCCGGCGAACCATGTCCATATGTTTTGGGCATGCCTGGCGCTTAAAGAATTCTGGCAGGGCTTTGCGAGGTCTATGTCCAGGATTTTGGACACGCGGGTGAAGTAGAGTCCAACAATAGCGATACTTGGGGTGTCGGAGGATCCGGGAGTGCAGGAAGCGAAAGAGGCCGAGGTGTTGGCCTTTGCCTCCCTGGTAGCCCGGAGATGGATCTTGCTAATGTGGAGGGACTCGAAACCACCAAGCGTGGAGACCTGGGTTAGTGATATGGCTGGGTTCCTCAGCCTGGAGCGAATAAAATTTGCCTTGAGAGGGTCCTTGATGGGGTTCTCCAGGCAGTGGCAACCTTTCCTTGACTTTCTAGGGAAGTGGTAAAATGTCAGCAGCAGCAGCAACTTGAAGGGGGGGGGGGTGGAATTGTCTATTTAATGTATATTTGCGTTTTGTATAATGATAACAGCCAACCAGTTTTGTTAAATATTTTTCGTTTATTTTTCTGTTATGTAAAAATTCTGGTTGAAAAAAGCTTTAATAAAAACAATTTAAAAAAAAGATTTGGAAAAAGTTGAGAGATATAATTGGATTTGAGCAAGGGATGGAAAAAAAATGCAAGTCTCTGATGGGGTGGAAGACAGGAGAGATACGGGTTCGATTCTCCGGCCCTGTGCGCTCATATGCAGATCGCACCGCGGTGGGAGAATCGCGTTTAGTCCTTGTAGAATATGAAGAGCACACCAAAGAAAGTGATCTCCTTACAAAAGAGGTTACCTGGCACTGAGGAAATGCCAACAATGGGAAAGGCCAGATATTGTGGTGCACTAAACTGCAATTGGGTGAGTCACACCAGAACACTATTTGTATTACACAAGCAGCCCAAACTGCAACATAGGGAATCACTGCTGGATGCAGTTTATTTAACTTGCATCCTGTAACTATCAAGTATCTTTTACCCAAAACCACATTTGTGAATAATGTTTTGATATATGTACTTCTTTCACAAATTATAAACAGCACGGGAAGAAGAGCTCTGTTTAAATTGTACCTGGGGCTTGGTGGCCCACAGCTTCAACACATCAATGGTGACAAATAGCTGCCAATAGGTACTGATATTCATACTATCTTTGCGTTTTGCAGGCCGTGTACAGAGAAGACACGTTTAAGGTTAAAAATTCAAAACAGGAGGAGCTTATACATACTCGACAACTTCGGCAATATGCAAATGTCGCAGTTTTATCCAGAGTTCGTCATCCTCACCCAAAAGAGCCTCTTTGGATGCAGGGTCATCCTTCGTTTGATACCTATTAAAAACATTTTTAAAATGCAGGATTTAATGTAATGTAAATAATTGCATTGTCATTCAGAGAACATTTTCCCCCACAGATCAAACAGCAAGTTTACCCCCCACTCTGTAGTTGCAGGTGAGGAGAAAATCAGTTTCCGTTCCAGACCCACATGATCACTTAACTACCAACCCTCATGACCAAGGATAGCACACAAATACACCTTGTGACTTTATGCCTTAAACCTTTTAATTACTGTCCACATTACCCCACAAAATTCAGATTAAAACCAGAAAAATATCAATATTGACACTCTGCAACTTTTCACAGATGCAAGAAACACCTCATCTCTCTGAGCCAACAGGCAATACAGCACTGGCTTTTAACCTGGTTTTATTGCACGTGTTATCATATCATAGAATTTACAGTGCCGAAGGAGGCCATTCGGCCCATCGAGTCTGCACCGGCTCTTGGAAAAAGCACCCTACCCAAGGTCAACACCGCCACCCTATCCCCATAACCCAGTAACCCCATAACCCAACCCAACACTAAGGGCAATTTTGGACACGAAGGGCAATTTATCATGGCCAATCCACCTAACCTGTACATCTTTGGACTGTGGGAGGAAACCGGAGCACCCGGAGGAAACCCACGCACACACGGGGAGGATGTGCAGACTCCGCACAGACAGTGACCCAAGCTGGAATCGAACCTGGGATCCTGGAGCTGTGAAGCAATTGTGCTATCCACAAGGCTACCGTGTTACATTCTGACATGAAACAATATTTTACGGAAGAGGAGATGCGAAGAGACCAGTGCCAGTTCCTTTCAGCATTGTTCTCAGTGAGGATGGTTTATTTACTTTAAAATGTTGCATTTGTTTTCATATTTTTCCTTGAATAAATCCGAGTCTAACAACAAAAACATGCAATCAGGCAGATTATGAATTGAAATGATGATATAATCAAATATAAAACCATGTGCAACATTTGGACAAAAGCACAAAAGAGATGTAACTATCCTAGAGATCATGGTTCTGCAAGAGTCAACACAGGGCTGTTTAGCACAGGGCTAAATTGCTGGCTTTGAAAGCAGACCAAGGCAGGCCAGCAGCACGGTTCAATTCCCGTAACAGCCTCCCTGAACAGGTGCCAGAATGTGGCGACTAGGGGCTTTTCACAGTAACTTCATTGAAGCCTACTTGTGACAATAAGCGATTTTCATTTCATTTCATTTAGCAGAAAATTTGTTGGTTTGGAATTTCTGCAAGTTTTCTGCCAAGATGCCATCCAATCTGTTGAATTGACTGAACTAGAACCATAGAATTTCTACCGTGCAGAAGGACCCTACCTAGGCCCCTTCCCCTGCCACATCCCCGTAGCCCAACCTAACCTCCACATTTTTGGACACCAAGGGGCAATTTAGCATGCCAATCCATGTAACCTAAACATCTTTGGTCCAAGGGAGGAAACCGGAGCACCCGGAGGTAACCCACGCAGACACGGGGAGAAAGTGCAAACTCCACAGTCACCCAAGGCCAGAATTGAACCTGAATCCTGGCGCTGTTAGGCAGCAGTGCTAACCACTAGACCAAACGTTTGTGAAAATCTAAAACATGATTTATGCCCATAATCACTGCGAGTAGTTTTTGTGACCTTTTACGTTGCTTCAAAAGTCAATTTGCCTAAAACAGTCTTTTATGTACAAAACTGGCTGCGCCCCAGATCAGCAATGCATGTTTCCATACATTGCATCTGTTCATGGGTGTTCAATACATTGCTCCAAATTGTGAACACGCAGACATCTGTGGTTACATCAGGTCATTGGTAATAGCATGCAACTGCAGTGAGCGGCAGTCAATTGAAACCCGTTAAAGGCTTGGTTTGCATTTTTATATCACAATCATTTTAAATTCAGTTTAAACAAATTCAATTTCAGTTCATTTATCTTCCTTTTTTCCCCCAGAAGACCTATGCAAAGTCATGGTAAACAGACTGATATGTTTCTTCAGCTGCAGCAATAATCTGAGCAAACCTTCAGTGAAAAATCCTTAAGCTCAGTAATCTTAATGCCATGATTCAATCAATAAAGGGTGAATTTTCCCAATTGCGGCTCATGCGGAAACTCCATAATATTTTCCAAACAGTTGTGTGGTTCCCCCATCCCCACCCCATCAAGATGTTGGCATCAGAGCAGTACTAATTTAAAATGCTTCTCCAATTCTTACCTATAAATATCATTCTCAATTGAAACTAGGTCGTGTGCCATGGACTGAAAAGTTAGCTCATGTAATATCGTCGACACTGGATCAAAGCCACGGTCAACTATCAAAAGTTGAGATGGTGTTTTTCCCTGGAATGTTACACACCACAAATTAGTTATCAACATACAATATAAATGCACAGACAGGAAATTATCACCACCCTCCCTCACACACTTGAAATCAAATCACCGTTGTACAGGATTCATTGTGCCATCCAGTCTAATGTCATGGTCAGCTTTTTACATTGTGTCCTGTATCACAGCAGCATAATAACATTTGACAAAGAACAAATGGCACCTAGAGAGCACAGCAACTTGCATTCACATTTTCCAGATAATTTTGAATACGGCAAGCCAAAATACAATGGGAGTGTAACTTTTGATAAGGTGCGAAACAAGCAGACACGGTTACACTTATAACATTTGTGGTTCTGTTGGGACGAGACCTGAACGATGGGAGGCATCAGGGCTCATCTACAAAACAAAATAGAGTTTCTTTCGGCAATAGTTATGGAGCGAAGCCACAATGAAGCGGTGATAGCCCCCAAGTGGTGAGCTCAGCCCACATACCATCAAATGCTCATCTGACCCCAATCTGCTGTAGTGACACCACGCTGCACAACTGCATGCTGGGGAGCTGATGGGTTGCAAGAGATAATCATGAAACAAGCTTGCTTGTCTTACGCCAATCCGGGCATTGAAAATGTTTAAACTGAATCAGAATTTATTAAGTTCTACATATTTCCTACCTTTATAATTTGTTGTTCATCCATTTTGTAATGTACTGCCAGCTTTTCTTCTACCATATTTGCAAGACACTCTGCATTATTTTCAGTTGCCCTGGATACAATGATAAAAACATCAGAATGGAGGAAAAAGAAAATTCTGATCCAATTCATCATCCTACCGGAGAGAAATTAAAAGTCAGGAATTAAAAGTCACCAACGAAGCTTTTGCATCGTTAAAACAAATTAATAAACTTTTTTATTTTTTAAACAAACTTTTATTGAGGTATTGTTTGGCATTGTAAACAGTTACAGATTACAGAAATATGCAAACATCAACAGAAAACCAACATTTCAACCAAACCATACCCGCTCCTCTCCCACCTACACTCCCCGCCTGTTTATCCCTCCTACTCTACCCTAATCCCCCCCCCCCCCCGCTGACGCTCACTCTCCTGCGAAGAAGTCGATGAATTGTTGCCACCTTCGGGTGAACCCCAATACAGATCCCCTCAAGGCGAACTCGATTTTTTCCATATCCAGAAAACTTGACATGTCCGAAAGCCATAGTCCGGTCTTTGGGGGTTTTGAGTTCCTCCATGCCAGCAGTATTCGCCGCCGGGCTACCAGGGAAGCAAAGGCCAGAACATCGGCCTCTTTCTCCCCCTGGACTCCCGGGTCCTCAGAAACCCCGAAAATTGCCACCTCTGGACTCATCACCACCCTTGTTCTCAGCACCCAGGACATGACATCCGCAAAACCCTCCCAGTACCACCTAAGCCTAGGGCATGCCCAAAACATGTGGACGTGGTTCGCTGGTCCTCCCGCGCATCTAGCGCACTTGTCCTCTACCCCAAAGAATTTGCTCATCCGAGCCACCGTCATGTGAACCCGGTGAACGATCTTAAACCGAATCAGGCCGAGCCTGGCACACGTTGCGGTTGAGTTTACCCTACTCAGGGCTTCCGCCCATACCCCATCCTCCATCTCCCCGCCAAGTTCCTCCTCCCATTTGAGTTCCAGCTCCTCCGTCTGGGACTCTTCCCCCTTCATGAGCACCTTGTAAATATCTGGGACTCTATCCTCTCCTCCTTCTCCTCCAGAGACTATTCTGTCCTGAATCCCTATTGGTGGGTGGCATGGGAAGGATGGAACCTGTCTGCGTACAAAGTCCCGCACCTGTAAGTACCTAAAGTGATTTCCTCTTTCCAGCCCAGTTTTCTCCTCCAAATCCCTCAAACTCGCAAAGTTCCCCTCCAGGAACATATCGCCCACCCTCCTCACGCCCGCCCGCCGCCATGCTTGAAACCCTCCATCCATGTTCCCGGGGCGAATCGATAGTTATCACAAATTGGAGCCCAGACCGAAGCCATTCATCCCCTGCATGCTTTCTCACACTGGCCCCAAATCCGCAGGGCCGCCCCCACTACCGGGCTGGTGGAGTACCTGGCCGGCGCAAGCGGTAGATAAGAGCCGTGACCAGGGCTGCCAAACTGGTGCCCCTGCACGAAGCCGCCTCCGCTCGCTCCCAGATAGACCCCGTACCCACCATCCACTTCCTTATCATGGCTATGTTCGCCGCCCAGTAGTAGTTGATCAGGCTCGGCAATGCCAGTCCCCCCTCGCTGCAGCTCCTTTCAAGCATCGCCTTCCTCACCCGCGGGGATTTTCCCGCCCAGACAAAGCTCATGATGATTTTGCCGGTCCTTTTGAAGAAGGACCATGGGATAAAGATCGGGAGTGTTATAACCTGCCTACTTACCATTGGCTGGGGACTAATGACTATCCCACAATCCTGTGGGAGTATGAGCTTCCCCAATGAGGGGGACGGAGAAACCACTAGTAAACTCCTAGTATAAATAAAGCTGGCCAGTTCAGGAACCAGCAGGAAGGAGTATGTAGCAAGGAAAGTTACTGCTACTATTATGTATACATGTTATAGTAAATAAATGTTATTACTTTGTTTCCTTAAAACTCATGCTGGATTCTTCGTGGCGACGAAGGTTAAAGTGAATAGCTGTCTACACTGCTGTAGCCACCTCCCTGGATTTTTGTTGGATACAGGTTGGAAGTTGTTTTCTATTGTACCATGCCTCTGTACGGACGTTTGGATGTTTTTGATGCTGCGCTGGAAAGCTGGAACCAGTACACACAACGGATGCGTTACTATTTCCGGGCAAACAATATCACCGAAAACGAGCGCCAGGTGGTCATATTGCTCACCGCCTGCGGCCCGCATACGTTTGGGGTGATTAGGAGCCTTACGTACCCAGCTGCGCCGGACACCAAAACGTTTGATGAACTTGTGAATATAGTGGGGCAACATTTTAACCCAACCCCGTCCACGATAGTCCAGCGTTACCGGTTTAATACCGCTGAGAGGACTCCTGGAGAATCCCTTGCCGATTTTCTATCCAGGCTACGCAGGATTGCGGAGTACTGTGACTATGGTGAGACCTTGTCAGAAATGTTACGCGACCGTTTGGTTTGCGGTATTAACAATGCGGCCACATAGAGAAAGTGGTTAGCGGAGCCAACATTGACTTTTCAACAGGCCATTCAAATAGTATTGTCCCGAGAGAGCGCAGAGCGAGGAGTACAGGAGCTACAGGGAATGGAAGTGCATGCCTTGGGGCGCAACCCCTTCCGTCCGAAAACGTCCCCCCGCACTCCTGCGGTACCTTGGGCGAGGCAACGTCCGGACCGACGCCAGTGGCCGTCGGACATTCCTCCCCGAAGGGAGCCTTCTCCAGAGCCAATGGATGAGGAGCCATGTCCGTGTCAGACTTGTAGGCGCCGACCCCGTCGCGGACGGCGGTCCTGGGGGCGCCAGAGGCGCCGTCGTTCCGACCGAAACTGGGACCAGCCCAGGGGCCTTAACTGGGACCAGCCCAGAGGCTGTACCTTCCATGTGGATGAACCTGCGGCGACTACTCCTGAGGACGTGGAGACGGAAGACGACTGCCTGCAGCTGCATTGAGTGGCAGCTCTCCGTGTGGCCCCCATTAAGGTGACAGTACGGGTCAATGGCCACCCGCTTGAGATGGAGTTGGATACTGGCGCAGCGGTCTCCGTGATCGCCCAGAGGACATTCGACCGCATCAAGCAGGGTATACAGGCCCTTACATTAACTGACTCACAGGCCAGGTTGGCCACCTACACGGGGGAACCACTGGACATTTCAGGAACTACAATGACCCCTGTTGTCTATGGACGCCAGGAGGGGCGTTTCCCACTTATCGTGGTGCGCGGCCATGGGCCCAGCCTGTTGGGTCGGGACTGGTTGCGCCATTTGCGGTTGCAATGGCAGCACATCCTCCAAACAGTTTCTGAAGGGTTGACTGAGGTGTTAGGACGATACCCAGATGTATTCCAGCCTGGTTTGGGGAAAATAAAAGGGGCCGTAGCCTGTATCCAAGTTGAACCAGGAGCCACGCCGCGCTATTTCTGGGCGCGCCCAGTGCCTTACGCTTTGCTCGAGAAGGTAGAAGGGGAGCTCACTCGTTTGGAGAGTTTGGGTATTATCAGGCCCGTCCGTTTTGCTGACTGGGCAGCACCAATTGTACATAGAACATAGAAAATACAGCACAGAACAGGCCCTTCGGCCCACGATGTTGTGCCGAACCTTTGTCCTAGATTAATCATAGATTATCATTGAATTTACAGTGCAGAAGGAGGCCATTCGGCCCTTTGAGTCTGCACCGGCTCCTGGAAAGAGCACCCTACCCAAACGCAACACCTCCACCCAACACCAAGGGCAATTTTGGACATTAAGGGCAATTTATCATGGCCAATCCACCTAACCTGCACATCTTTGGACTGTGGGAGGAAACCGGAGCACCCGGGGGAAACCCACGCAGACACGGGGAGGACGTGCAGACTCCGCACAGACAGTGACCCAAGCCGGAATCGAACCTGGGACCCTGGAGCTGTGAAGCAATTGTGCTATCCACAATGCTACTGTGCTGCCCTTAAGAACAAATAAATCTACACTATGTAATTTTACCGTAATCCATGTACCTATCCAATAGCTGCTTGAAGGTCCCTAATGTTTCCGACTCAACTACTTCCACAGGCAGTGCGTTCCATGCCCCCACTACTCTCTGGGTAAAGAACCTACCTCTGATATCCCTCCTATATCTTCCACCTTTCACCTTAAATTTATGTCCCCTTGTAATAGTTTGTTCCGCCTGGGGAAAAAGTCTCTGACTGTCTACTCTATCTATTCCCCTGATCATCTTATAAACCTCTATCAAGTCTCCCCTCATCCTTCTCCGTTCTAATGAGAAAAGGCCTAGCACCCTCAACCTTTCCTCGTAAGACCTACTCTCCATTCCAGGCAACATCCTGGTAAATCTTCTTTGCACCTTTTCCAAAGCTTCCACATCCTTCCTAAAATGAGGCGACCAGAACTGTACACAGTACTCCAAATGTGGCCTTACCAAAGTTTTGTACAGCTGCATCATCCCCTCACGGCTCTTAAATTCAATCCCTCTGTTAATGAACGCGAGCACACCATAGGCCTTCTTCACAGCTCTATCCACTTGAGTGGCAACTTTCAAAGATGTATGAACATAGACCCCAAGACCTCTCTGCTCCTCCACATTGCCAAGAACTCTACCGTTAACCCTGTATTCCGCATTCATATTTGTCCTTCCAAAATGGACAAACTCACACTTTTCAGGGTTAAACTCCATCTGCCACTTCTCAGCCCAGCTCTGCATCCTATCTATGTCTCTTTGCAGCCGACTACAGCCCTCCTTACTATCCACAACTCCACCAATCTTCGTATCGTCTGCAAATTTACTGACCCACCCTTCAACTCCCTCATCCAAGTCATTAATGAAAATCACAAACAGCAGAGGACCCAGAACTGATCCCTGCGGTACGCCACTGGTAACTGGGATCCAGGCTGAATATTTGCCATCCACCACCACTCTCTGACTTCTATCGGTTAGCCAGTTCGTTATCCAACTGGCCAAATTTCCCACTATCCCATGCCTCCTTACTTTCTGCAGAAGCCTACCATGGGGAACCTTATCAAATGCCTTACTAAAATCCATGTACACTACATCCACTGCTTTACCTTCATCCACATGCTTGGGCACCTCCTCAAATAATTCAATAAGACTTTTAAGGCAAGACCTGCCCCTCACAAATCCGCCCTGACTATCCCTCATCAAGCAGTGTCTTTCCAGATGCTCAGAAATCCTATCCTTCAGTACCCTTTCCATTACTTTGCCTACCACCGAAGTAAGACTAACTGGCCTGTAATTCCCAGGGTTATCCCTAGTCCCTTTTTTGAACAGGGGCACGACGTTTGCCACTCTCCAATCCCCTGGTACCACCCCTGTTGACAGTGATGACGAAAAGATCATTGCCAACGGCGCTGCAATTTCATCTCTTGCTTCCCATAGAATCCTTGGATATATCCCGTCAGGCCCGGGGGACTTGTCTATCCTCAAGTTTTTCAAAATGCCCAACACATCTTCCTTCCTAACAAGTATTTCCTCGAGCTTAACAATCCGTTTCACACTGTCCTCTCCAACAATATCACCCCTCTCATTTGTAAATACAGAAGAAAAGTACTCGTTCAAGACCTCTCCTATCGCTTCAGACTCAATACACAATCTCCCGCTACTGTCCTTGATCAGACCTACCCTCGCTCTAGTCATTCTCATATTTCTCACATATGTGTAAAAGGCCTTGGGGTTTTCCTTGATCCTACCCGCCAAAGACGGTTCATGCCCTCTCTTAGCTCTCCTAATCCCTTTCTTCAATTCCCTCCTGGCTATCTTGTATCCCTCAAATGCCCTGTCTGAACCTTGTTTCCTCAGCCTTACATAAGTCTCCATTTTCCTCTTAACAAGACATTCAACCTCTCTTGTCAACCATGGTTCCCTCACTCGACCATCTCTTCCCTGCCTGACAGGGACATACATATCAAGGACACGTAGTACCTGTTCTTTGAACAAGTTCCACATTTCACTTGTGTCCTTCCCTGACAGCCTATGTTCCCAACTTATGCACTTCAATTCTTGTCTGTACCTGTAATGAAGCCAGATGCCACAGTTCGCTTGTGTGGCGACTATAAACTTACAGTGAATACGGTTTCCCGACTCGACCGATATCCAATGCCTCGCATAGAGGATCTCTACGCGAAATTTGCAGGTGGACTCTCGTTCACAAAATTAGATATGAGTCACGCCTACCTGCAGTTGGAGCTGGACCCTGCCTCCCGACCATATGTAACGATTAATACACACCGGGGCCTGTATGAATATACACGGTTGCCCTTTGGAGTATCCTCTGCCTGCGCAATTTTTCAACGTGTTATGGAGGGCATTTTGAGGGGTTTACCACGTGTGGCTGTCTACCTAGATGACGTTTTGATTACAGGGACGTCGGAGCAGGAACATTTGGACAATCTGGAGGCTGTCCTTAGACGCCTTTCGGAGGCTGGAGTCCGTTTACGTCGCACAACGTGCGTATTTCAGGCAAAGGAGGTAGTCTACCTAGGTTATCGGGTGGACCGCGAAGGTCTGCACCCCGTCGCAGAGAAGGTGCGTGCAATTCAACATGCCCCCGCCCCGACTGACACTTCGCATCTTCGTTCTTTTCTCGGTCTCGTAAACTATTATGGGAAGTTCCTCCCCAATCTGGCAACTACGCTGGCCCCTTTGCACCTTCTGCTAAAGAAAAATCACACCTGGGTTTGGGGTCAGCCGCAAGAAACCGCTTCCCGGAGGGTAGAGCAACAATTGTCGTCGTCTGGGTTACTAACCCACTGTGATCCTGGAAAGCGTTTGCTCGTCACATGTGATGCATCCCCGTATGGTATTGGGGCCGTCCTGTCCCACAAGATGGAGAACGGGGCCGAACGACCGATAGTTTTCGCCTCCCGCACATTGACTGCAGCGGAGAAAAAGTACACGCAGATCGAGAAGGAGGGCCTGGCAGTGGTTTTTGCGGTGAAACGCTTCCACCAGTATGTGTACGGCCGCCATTTCACTATCGTGACTGATCAGAAGCCCCTGCTGGGACTTTTCAGAGAGGATAAGCCAATACCGCCCATTGCTTCTGCACGGATCCAGCGCTGGGCTTTGTTGCTTGCTGCATACGAGTATTCTCTGGAGCACAAACCAGGTACGCAGATAGCAAATGCCGACGCACTGAGCCGATTGCCTTTAATCGACCGGCCCCATGTCGACCCCCACGACCGGTGAGGTGGTTGCAACCCTAAGTTTTATGGACACCTTGCCTGTCACGGCATCACAGATCCGTGAGTGGACCTAGACGGAGTCAGTCCTGTCAAAGGCTCGGCACATAGTCCTGGATGGTGGGCAGGCAGCTCCCAGGCGAGTTGCGGGCATTTTCCTCCAAGCTGTCAGAATTCAGCGTGGAAGACGGCATCCTCTTGTGGGGGACGTGTGTGATTGTCCCGGAAAAAGGCCAGGAGCTGATACTAACAGACTTGCACAATGGGCATCCAGGCGTGACCAAAATGAAAATGTTGGCCCGGAGTTATGTCTGGTGGCCAGGCCTCGACACCGACATTGAGAAGGTGGCCCAAAACTGCTCCATTTGCCAGGAGCATCAGAAGCTTCCGCCGGCCGCGCCCCTACATCACTGGGAATGGCCAGGGCGGCCTTGGGCACGCTAGCATGCAGATTTCGCAGGCCCTTTTCAAGGATCCATGTTCCTTCTACTAATTGACACCCAGTCCAAATGGCGAGAGGTGCATAAGATGCAGGGGACAATGTCCTGCGCAACAATAGAAAAGATGCGTTTATCGTTTAGTACGCATGGCCTCCCCGAGGTGCTGGTCACGGATAACGGCACTCCATTCACGAGTGAGGAGTTTCACGAAGATGAACGGCATCCGCCATATCCGCACTGCCCCTTACCACCCGGCTTCAAATGGGTTGGCAGAGCGCGCAGTGCAGACATTCAAAAGAGGCCTAAAGAAGCAGTCTTCCGGATCAATGGACACGAGACTGGCTCGCTTTTTGTTTACGTACAGGACCACCCCCCATGCAGTGACTGGGGTAGCTCCCGCAGAACTCCTAATGGGCCGGAGACTTTGCATCTGCCTTAGTATGGTTTTCCCGGACATTGGCGCAAAAGTACGCTGCACACAAGAACGGCAGGGACAGGGATTTTCTCGGCATCGGCCGATTCGGCAGTTTGCGCCCGGTGACCCAGTGTTCGTTCGGAATTTTGCTGGTGGTGCCCAATGGATTCCTGGTGTAATCTTTCGCCAAACGGGCCCTATATCTTACCAAGTGCAAGCCCAAGGTCGTCTCCAGCAGAAACATGTAGCCCACGTTCGGTCCAGAAGACCATCCCCTCAAAAGATTCCCCGCCCCCGGAGCTCATTTCAACAGCCGCAGAGACCAGAGACAAGGGAAGGTAGTCCTCACAATCTTCCACTGGTGCCTCACTCGAAGCCTGCGCAGGTCGTTACGGGACCGAATGGAGATAGAGACGCTGACATGACGGAGGCAGCAGACTCTGACTCCGAGATGGAGACACAGGATGCATCAGAGGGGGAATCCTCGGGTCCACGATCCGTGGATGTACAACCGTTGCGCCGTTCATCACGGAAGAGCCGGTCTCCATCTCGTTACACGCCGCCTGATCCAGCGTGCAAATGGTGTCCGGCCTGCGGCCAAACGAGTCCGATGCCCTCCTTCGCCAGGGCCTACGGTGGATTCCTTAGACTTTGGGGGGGGAGGGATGTTATAACCTGCCTACTTACCATTGGCTGGGTACTAATGACTATCCCACAATCCTGTGGGAGTATGAGCTTCCCCACTGAGGGGGGGGGGGGGGGGGGGGGGGGCGGAGAAACCACTAGTAAACTCTTAGTATAAATAAAGCTGGCCAGTTCAGGAACCAGCAGGAAGGAGTATGTAGTAAGGGAAGTTACTGCTACGGTTATGTATATATGTTATAGTAAATAAATGTTATTACTTTGTATCCTTAAAACTCGTGCTGGATTCTTCGTGGCCCTTACAAAAGGGAGGCACTGGAAGATGAACAGGAATCTAGGGAGAATTGTCATCTTTACCGTCTGCACCCTCCCCGCAAGTGACAGCGGGAGTGCATCCCATCTCCGAAACTCCCTCTTCATTTGTTCCACCACTCTAGTCAAATTTATCTTATATAACCTGCCCCAGTCTCGTGCCACCTGTATCCCCAAGTACCAAAAGCTTTCCCCAACCAGCCTAAATGGCAGCTCCTTCAGTCTATTCTCCTGGCCCCTTGCCTGCACCACAAACATCTCACTCTTGGCCATATTTAATTTGTACCCTGAGAACGGGCCGAACTTCCTCAATGTTTCCAGTATATTTTCCATCCCGGCCAGTGGGTCCGACATGTACAGGAGCAGGTCATCCGCATAGAGAGAGACCCTGTGCTCCACCACCCCCCCCTAGTCATTCCCTTCCACCCTTTTGCAGCTCTCAGCGCAATCGCTAACGGTTCTATGGCCAGCACGAACAGCAACGGGGAGAGTGGGCATCCCTGTCTGGTCCCGCGATGTAGCCCGAAAAAATCTGACATTATCCTGTTCGTCCTTACGCTAGCTTTTGGGGCCTGGTTCAATAGTCTGACTCAATTAACCAATCCCTCCCCGAACCCGAACCGTCTGAGTACCTCCCACAAATAGCCCCACTCCACCCGGTCGAAGGCCTTCTCAGCGTCCATTGCCACCACCACCTCCAGCTCCTTGCCCGTTGGGGGCATCATGATCACATTAAGCAATCTTCTCAAGTTAGCTGTCAGCTGCCTGCCTTTCACAAACCCTGTCTGATCGTCCCCAATCACCTCCGGTACGCAGTCCTCAATTCTAATCGCCAGGACCTTGGCCAGGAGCTTGGCATCTACATTGATCAGGGAGATTGGCCTTGTTGACCCACAGGATATGAACTTTTATATTTCATTAATCAGTTTTCGCTAGGCAAACAACTACAAACTACATCTTGTTCCAATGGCCTGCAACATCTTAATAACAAAATAACACCAACACATATCACAAAACCGCAGAACAAAACATTTGTAGATGAAACAACAAACGAAGGAGTGAAACAATGCTGAAAATTTAAATTAAAATAGAATTGACCTAGCGATGGACAAATCAGTCAGCATCAGAAAGAGAATGAGAAGGACAATATTTTGGGTGTGAGTCTTCATAAGTAATGTTTCTGCCCATTATAACTAAGCTATAATTTAAATGAACCAGCACCCACTTCCCCCCACTACAAACCAACCTGCATTGTGATTTTAATTCCTTTTTCCAGTATCGCTGGGGCCAATTTTCATTTTCAATGATGGCAGAAGCCAACCTCTAACAGACTTGCTGCCCGTGCTATTTCCTGCCTGATTCTCGCTTCCACTAAAGTCAACTGGAAGGAAAATCAGACTGGGTGTGTAATGTAATGTAATGGATGGCACATCCACAACCACCTCTTCTCATCACTGCTGAAACCCATTTTGCAGTTACACAGCATCTGGGAGAAGAAGCTCATTAACGATTAGTGATCAACAACTGAGGGACTATCATTTAAAAACCAACAGGACATTTTGATAAAAGCAAATTACAGCGGATGCTGGAATCTGAAACGAAAGAGAAAATGCTGGAAAATCTCATCAAGTCTGGCAGCATCTGTAGGGAGAGAAAAGAGCTAACCTGAATGCGCATCTTCGGTCTGTGTGCATTCGGGACCCTGACCTTCCTGTTGCCTGCCATTTTAACAAAAGACCCTGCTCCCATGCCCACATGTCTGTTCTTGGCCTGCTGCAATGTTCCAGTGAAGCGCAACACAAACTGGATGAACAACATCTCATCTTCCGGTTAGGCACACTACAACCTTCCAGTCTCAACTTCGAATTCAACAACTTCAGGTGATCAGCTCTACCCCAACTCGACCCATTTGTTTTCATTTCATTTTAACTGTCTTTTACCATTTCTTTCTTTCTTAATATACATTTAATTCCTTCCCCCCCCCCCCAATCTTATCCGCCTTTCCTTCACCTTTCTCCTCTTTGCTTCCCCCCCCCGCCCCCCCACATCTACAGTTCATCCTCTGATGTCAGTTTCTCTGCTTTTGACCTTTCACACCTTTTGTTCTCCCTGGGGGCTGCCATTAGCACTATTTCCCCTTGGTTTCTGTGGCCATTAGCACCCGGTTTCCCTGGGTTTCTGTGGCTATGACTCATCTTTCATTCTCACTCCACAGTATAAATATGTCCCACTTTCTCTGTCTGTTAGCTTTGACAAAGGGTCATCTGGACTCGAAACGTTAGCTCTTTTCTCTCTCTACAGATGCTGCCAGACCTGCTGAGATTTTCCAGCATTTTCTCAGGACATTCTGATAGGAACATTTCCAGTTATTTTTAATGGATGAATGTGGGTTCCCAGTCTGAAATTCTCTTGTGAAATAACAACCTGCCATCACCAAATAGGAACCAAGTCAAACAGATTAAAATCGGTGTTTGATTAAACTGCAAAAGCAATATGTACAAAATATGTTTTCATATTCAATAATTTATTAAGAAAGTTATTAACGGCTTTTAATGAAACTGTTAAACGAAACTAAGTTAAATCTGCAATCCTGGGGGGACAATCTGCAATCCTGGGGACAAACATGCAAATTAACAGCTACATTAGATCTGTGAACAATGATAAACCACAAGCAAAATGCCATACCCAAACGTATTCTGTGGAAAGTAGGCATCCAATTTATTGGAATTGATGTATCTCCTAATTAGCTATCGACTTGAAAAATAATTTTTTTTCTAGCTCCTCTACATGGTTAAATGGCAGTTTGGTTCCCAATGGCTGCTCGCAAATTTGTTGCCCTATGTGCAGTTGTGCCATATACACCAAGGTGGACCAAGGTCCAGTTTGTACAGGTCACAAAGCAGTATGTGTACTTAACAACAGAGCTATACATTATTTCAGTAGCGGGGAATATGGAGTTTGCTCTTTTTAATGAAAGAATTGCATTTATTATAGCACTGTTCAGAACCTTAGGATGTCCCAAAGCACTTTTCAGCTAATGAACCATTTTGAAGTGTAGTCATTGTTCTTATGTAGGAAATGTCAATTTGCACACAGCACACAAACAGCATAGAACATAGAACAATACAGCGCAGTACAGGCCCTTCGGCCCACGATGTTGCACCGAAACAAAAGCCATCTAACCTACACTATGCCATTATCATCCATATGTTTATCCAATAAACTTTTAAATGCCCTCAATGTTGGCGAGTTCACTACTGTAGCAGGTAGGGCATTCCACGGCCTCACTACTCTTTGCGTAAAGAACCTACCTCTGACCTCTGTGCTATATCAATGCAGTGACAAGATAATTTGATATTGTAATGTTGACTGAGGGACCAAACATCTGGCAATAGCTTCTCTGCTCTTCTTTAAGGGTGCCATGGGATCTTTAATGTCCATCTTAGAGGACAAATGGAGCCATGATTTAGTGCCAATGCAGCATATCCTCAGTACTATAGTGGGTGTGTCAGCCACGATTTTGCATTTGAGTCTCTGGTCTGAGACTTGAACCCACAACCTTCTGGTTCAGTGTTAAGACTGGTACCAGCTAAGTCACGGCTAACACCTTTTAGTAGTTATCTTCACCAGGAAATTCCGACTGACAACATTAGAAATCTGCTGCCAAGTCCCTGTGGTGCTAGTCATAAGCCATCTGCCTGTGTTATACAAGCAGCGTTTGTGTGTGTGTGTGTGGGGGGGGGGGGGGGGGGTAATTTGTCCTCCAATTTTCCCCCTTTCGAAAGGGTAGGTATCAACAGGAGAGAGAGAAATTTTTTGTTCAGTGCATTATAAGGACACGCCCACATCCAGTACCCAGCAACGCTTCTGAAGATGGTTTTTGGATGCCAATATGATGAAAGGATTAAATAATCTCCTCCCTTACCACCCACATATCTTCGCGCCTGAAGGTGCAGGCTCGTTTTGGGATGTTGGGCAAGCTTCTACTGAACCAGGACATATACTGTATCTGGCACAAGTAGCTATTCTTCATGTGAACCTAGACAGTGAGTGACTGTTGGCAGACCGTTCATTCATGTGAGGGAGCATCCATAGGGAACCTGATCCTGGTCTTTATCCACACATGCAAACTTCCCAACACGAAAACAATTCGGAGCAGGTACTCCTGCTGATTTCTCCCTCCTACACCAGGGATTCTGAAGCCAATACAGCAATTGCCCTATTTGAGGAGAACATCTTTGTATGACCCAGCTGCTCTCAGTCCAGACAAATCTATTATAATCAGAGATTACGTGGCACCCAATTAAATAAAACATAATTTGAATCAAATTGTTGCTATTGGACCCTGTTGGATTTAGGTCTTCCAAATTAAATATGTAGCTCTAGAAATATTATGGAAAACTAAACATTGATGATGCAATTCATTCACTGACTATTCAATCAAGAAAATCAAAGAGCAGATCTACACTCTAAAAATAGCAAAATGGACCTGTATTCATTTCCACGCTCATTTCTGTATCGCACTCCAGGATTTTCATCCAAAGTTGCACACAGTGTCACAATTTTTTCAGCCACCATCTCCATTGTAGTCATTTTATCCGTTGATACTGGACTATAAATAGATTGGAATGCATCAGGAATATCAAAGGTGAACACCTGGTTGAGGAGAGAAGGAAATTTTAACAGGCAAGCCTAATGATTTTGATGTCGCATGCATGGATGACTAAGAGCAAGAATGCAAAAAAATCAATGCATATCCAAAGTTGGGTGTTATATACCAGGGCTGCAACATGTGACTAGATAAGAATCCAGTGAAATGCTAACAGTCAGCATGAAGGACTCGGTAAATACGTATTGGAGATGTCCCATTTGTTTGGAATCTCGGCAATCTGGAACTTATTTTCAAGAAAGACAAAAAAGTCCAAAACAGTAATTACAGACCAATTAAGCTATCATCAATAAATGGCAGAATCAGTAACTGGAAACATAACTGAACTGATCACTAGAAATAAATGTAGTGAATAAACACATAGACATAGCACATAAGTGGCAATCAGCAGTTTCAGAAGTGGCTAATCTGGATTTATTTGACGTCCGTCTTTTTGATTTTTTTCAACGGTGAGTCCCAACTCCCAATGACGTGAATGTAGTTTCACTAATCCCAATATCCAGGGATTATTAGACAATATGCCTAGGACAATGTACAGGGTCTTTATTATTTCAGTTACTGGAGTTGACCTATGCCCCTAAAGGATCTTTCTCTCATCTGCAAAAGTAGCAGAGCAGGACATCAGACCTTATTTCGACCTCTTGTCTAAACACAAAAGATCACAAGAAATAGGAGCAGGAGAAGACCACATAGCACATCGAGCCTGCACAGCCATTCATGGCTAATCTTGGGCTTCAACTCCACATTCCTGCGCGCTTCTAATATCCTTTATTCCCTGAGAAACCAAATATCTGTCTAAATATATTCAATGATGTTATATCCACAACCCTCTGGGGTAGAATGAAAGAAATTTCTTCTCATTTCACTCTAAACAGCGGTCCCTTATCCTGATACTGTCCTGCCAGTTCTAGATCTCCAAACCAGGGGGAAGAGTGTGTCCGTATCTACCCTGTCAAACCCATTCATAATCTTGAAGGTTTCAATGAGATCACCTCTTATTCTTCTAAACTCCAGAGAATATAAACCCCCAACTCTACACGGGCTACTGATTCCCCTTTATCTACTTTACTAGGTACTTCCTCAAAAAATACTAATAAATTTGCCAAGCATGATTTTCCTTTTGTAAAATCATGTCGGCACATTCTAATCAATCATACTATCTTTTTCTAAGTTCATTGTTAAGACTGCCTTAAAGATAGATTTGCCAATGGATAAATGAATAAATAAATAACAATTATCCAGCATATTTAGAAATGATGTCAGCTCTTGTAGCAACATAGAAGTCAAGGAATATGGGGCGGGATTCTCCACTCCCGCGCCGGTTGGGAGAATCGCCTGGGTCGCCGAATTTTCCCGCGACGCCGGTACGACACCCGCCCGCGATTCTCCCAAGTGGCGAGAACGGCCCCATCGAGTTCCGCACTGTGCAGGCCGGAGAATCGCCCGAGACACCCAAAATGGCGATTCTCCGGCACCCCTGCTATTCTCAGGCCCGGATGGGCCGAGCGGCCAGGCCAAAAAGGCGGGTTCCCCCCGGCGCCGTCCACACCTGGTCGCTGCCGGCGGGAACAGCGCGGGAACGCTGGGGGGGGGGGGATCCCGCACCGGGGTGGGGGGGGGGGCTCAAATGGGGTCTGGCCCGCGATCGGTGCCCACCGATCGTCGGGCCGTCCTCTCTGAAGGAGGACCTCCTTTCTTCCGCAGCCCCACAAGATCCGTCTGACATCTTCTTGCGGGGCGGACTCAGAGAGGACGGCAACCACGCATGCGAGGGTTGGCGCCGGCCAACCCGCGCATGCGCGAGTGACGCCAGTTATGCGGCGCCTGCCGCATCATGTATGCAGCGCCCGCCGCGTCATGTATGCGGCGCCGCCTTTATGTGGCGACAAGGCTTGGCGCGTGTAAATGACGCGGCCCTGCTCCTAGCCCATTATCGGGCCCTGAATCGGTCGGGATAGGGGCCGTTTCGCGCCGTCGTGAACCTCGACGGCGTGGGCACTTCGGCGCGGGAGTGGAGAATCCCGCCCATGATGCAGTGGCAAGCTTTCCAACAGGAAAACAATCAGGAGCAGGTACCCTTGCTGAATTCCCCCCTCCGAGACCAGGGATTTTGAAGCCAATTACAGCCATTGTCCACAGCATAAAGGCTAACTGAACCTTGGACCTTCTTTGTAGGACCCAGCAGTTCACAGTCCAAAGAAATCTATTAAGAATCTTTGGGAATTGGAGAGAATGGACTCTTAACGGACAAGGTTCAGATGCTTAATATTCAGGGAAGATGAGGAAAGAGAAAAAGGAGGTGGGGTAGCAGTTTTGATAATGGAAAATATTACAGTCTTAGAAAGAGAAAATGTCCTTTTGGGGTAAAATGAAGAATCTATTTGGTTAGAGTTTAGGAGCAATAAAGGAGCTACTACCCTACTTGTATTTTATAGGCAGCAAAATGTGGAAAGGAGTTAGTTGGTGACTGTATAAACTACAGAGTAATGATAGTAGAAGACATCAACTGTCCCAATATTGAATGGAACATTTATTGTACTAAGGGCAGAGAAGGGAGGAATTTCTGAAGAATGCTCAGGAGAATTTATTCTTACTCAGTTTGTTTCCTGCCAAATTTGGGAGGAGACATTGCTGGATCTAGTCCTGGAAAATAAAATCACAGTCTGAGAGCATCTTGGGAATAGCGATCGTACTATCCGAAGGGTTGCATTAGGAATGGAGAAGGCCAAGCAACCTAGAACAAAACTAGGTAACTACAGTCAAAAGCTAGGAAATGTCATCCAGCAAAAGGCAGCCTTTGAAGAGGAGATGATTTAAGTACATCCCAAGTACATTCTCACAAGCGAGTAAGTAATGACAGCTAAGCCGGAGCTCCCTGGATGTTGAAGAACTTAAGAGAATGCAATCAAGCAGAAAAAGGGGCACTTGACAGATAATACTGTGGAAAAATAGGCTGAACGCAAGCATAGAAAAGTGAAAGAGGAAATGGGGAAAGGGCGGGAAAGAGCCAATCAAAAATAGATTGATGGTGAACATAAAAGGGAACTCATAGGTCTTCTATACACATAGCAATTGTAAAAGGGTTGACAGAAGAATGGCGGAACTGACTAAAAATCAAACTGGAGATATATTAATGGAGGCACAATGCATTGCTCAAGTAATAAATGAGTACCCTGCAACAGTGGCATTCCCAAGGCAATGAGGAAGTTAGGATACAGGAGGAGACAAAAATAGATCAAGAGGAGGTACTGGAAAGGTTAACACTACATATGGTAGATAAGTCACCTGATCCAGATGGAATGTATCCTAGGTTGTTGAGGGAAGAGCAAAAATTGCAGAGATGCTAGCCACAATCATCCAGTCCTCCTTAGATACAAGGGCAGTGCTAAAGGGCTGGGAAATTGCAAATGGCAATTACAGGCCGGTAATTGTGATGGGGACACATTCAGAGACAATGGCCAGGATTTTCCAGTCCCAAAATTCATGCCCTCAAATTTCTGGTCTTGCTATTATTGTTTCCCGCTCTGGGCGGGAATGGAAAATCTGCCAAATAATCAAGGAAATTAACAGCCACCTGGATAAGCAAGGACTAATAAAAGAAAATCAGCATAAATTTCTTAATGGCAGATTATGTTTGTTGAACTTGGGCTAAATTGTTTGGTGAGGTAACAGCAAGGGTGGATAAAGCAGTGCAGTTAACACGGTGTGCATGGACTTTCTAAAGACATTTGATAAAGTATGAAATCTTGGTTTATCAGCAAAACTGAAGCCTATGGGTTAAAAGGGGTTGCAGGAGTCTGGATATAAAACTGGCTACGGATAAGAAACAATGTGGTGACTGGCTTGCTGTTTTTTAGATTGGAGCGAGGTATACTGTGGAGTTTTCCCCAAGGTTTTTACGTATGTCAATAACGATGTGTCCGAATACAGGAGGGAGATAGAGAACCTAGTGGAGTGGTGTAGCGACAACAATCTCTCCCTCAATGCCAGCAAAACTAAAGAGCTGGTAATTGACTTCAGGAAGCAAAGTACTGTACACACCCCTGCCAGCATCAACGGGGCCGAGATGGAGATGGTTAGCAGTTTCAAATTCCATGGGGTGCACATCTCCAAAAATCTGTCCTGGTCCACTCACGTCGACGCTACCACCAAGAAAGCACAACAGCACCAATACTTCCTCAGGAAACTAAGGAAATTCGGCATGTCCACATTAACCCATACCAACTTTTACAGATGCACCATAAAAAGCATCCTATCGGGCTGCATCACAGCCTGGTATGGCAACTGCTCGGCCCAGGACCGCAAGAAATTTCAGAGAGTCGTGAACACCGCCCAGTCCATCACACGAACCTGCCTCCCATCCATTGACTCCATCTACACCTCCCGCTGCCTGGGGAAAGCGGGCAGTATAATCAAAGATCCCTCCCACCCGGCTTACTCACTCTTCCAACTTCTTCCATCGGGCAGGAGATACAGAAGTTTGAGAACACGCACGAACAGACTCAAAAACAGCTTCTTCCCCACTGTCACCAGACTCCTAAATTACCCTCTTATGGACTGACCTCATTAACGCTACACCCTGTATGCTTCATCCGATGCCAGTGCTTATGTAGTTACATTGTATATGTTGTGTTGCCCTATTATGTATTTTCTTTTATTCCCTTTTCTTCTCATGTACTTAATGATCTGTTGAGCTGCTTGCAGAAAAATACTTTTCACTGTACCTCGGTACACGTGACAATAAACAAATCCAATCCAATTCAATGTTAATGATATGGACATGGGAGGCAGGGACAGGGCCCAATCTTAAAACTTCTAGATGGCACAAACCTCGCAACGTGTAATAAACAGTGAGGAATACAGTAGCAGCCTTCAAGAGGACATTAACAGGCTGGTGGAATGGGCAGGTACAATGCAGATGAAATTTAATCAAGAGAAGTGCAAAGTGATACATTTTGGGAGGAAGATGGGGAGAGGCAATACAAGCTAAATTATATAATTTTAAAGGGGGCATAAAGGAGAGGGAGAGAGAGAGACCTGGTTGTGCTTGAGCACAAATCTTTGAATGTGGCAAATTAACAAAGCTGTTAATAAAGGATATGGGAGCCTAGGCTTGATAAATAGAGACATGGGGCCAGATTTCCGCTACCAAGGCTAGTTCGAGTTGGGAAATTAAAACTTAGCAGACCCGCCTCAGTTTATAATAATAATAATCTTTATTGTCACAAGTCTTACATTAACACTGCAATGAAGTTACTGTGATAAAAGAACTCCATTAGACTCAGTTTTCACGCCGCAGGGGTGGAGACAGGATAGAGTCTGGCACGTCAACCACAAAAGCAGATCCTAGGTACATATGGGGACAGGCGAGTGCCAAGGCCCGCCTTGGTACTCTGGCATTTTAGACACTGTTTAGGTACTCAAGCCCTCATTCCCCAGACTCCCTGACCCTTCTACGCACCCACTACGTCCCCTATTAATCGCAAGGCCACCTTCATTACAACTCATGACCCCACTCACCTCCCATGCCCCCTCATATCTCCATGCCAAAGTCAGGCCCCCACCCAACCCCCATTCATAGCTACTCACCCAGTATCTACCATGGGCAGACCTCAGGAGCCATGCAGAGATGACCAAAATAAACTTTTAACATTCTAATACAGTTCTCACATACATATACTTGATAGTGAAAAAAATCTCCCATTCAGAAGCCAATTCAAAACACTTAAATTTCCTTAAGTGGTTAATCTGAGATGAAAACAAACTTCAACTGAGACCAGACATCAAAGATGGCTAATTCTTTAGTAGCCTCTTTAAACTGACATTCAAACCTTGAACTCAGAAACCTATCTGCTAAGATAATGAAAATCAGCCACCCAATCAAAATAACAGAATAAAAGCCCTTGGAGAAATGTCAACAAAGACCTCTACTGAAACTACTACATGTCCAGATGGTAATTTTTCTCTAATTTACACAAGATGTATCCTGTTAACCAAACCAGTAGACCGTTTTCTTTTTAAATTCTCACTGACAGCTTTAGCCTGTTTTTTTCTGTTTAAAGAGGAGTATAACACTTAAATAGATGTTATCCACCCTTCTAGAATGTTCACATCTACTCCATTAATTTGTGACTACCACACTGCAGATTAACGCCCTTTCAACAGCCAAAATGGGATCTGTTTACACTCAACACCAAGATCAAATGGCCCTGCTGTGGGAGTCATCCCTTTCCCACCACCGGTAACAATTGGAGCTGTTGGAAATGGAGGCAGGACATCCTGATGCCACAAAAATCTAGCCCATAGAGTAAATACTTTGGGAAATAATGCTAGATCCTATATGAATCAGCCCCTGCTGGAGAGTTGTAGCCAATTTGCAAGACCACACTTTAGGCAAGGCGTGAATTCCTCGGAAAGGGTGCAGACGAGATTCACTAGAATGATTCCAGGAATGAAGGGTTACAGTTTTGTGGATATACTGCAGAAGTTGAAGTTGCTCTCCTTAGAACAGAAAGGACCAAGAGGAGACTTGATGGAGGTGTTTAAAAGTATGAAGGATTAAGATAGTCACTACTCAACCATTCTTTAGGTTTTATAATTTAGTAGAATTTTCTTTCAGGAATCATACATTTGGGCAAAAGAGCAGTTGGTTACTCACGCCTGTCCATTTTTAGTAGCGCCCACATCCTACCTTTTGAGTTTTGATGGTTAATAATAATAATCTTCATTGTCACAAGTAGGCTTACATTAAACAGTGCAATGATGTTACTGTGAAAAGCCCATAGTCGCCACGCTCTGGCGCCTGTTCGGGAGGGAGAATTCAGAATGCCCAAATTACCTAACAGCACGTCTTTCAGGATTTGTGGGGAGGTTCGCATTGGGGGTAGGTGGAGGGCATAAGTTGATGGGGAGTATGAGGAAGCATGAGATAGCATTGGGGTGCTGTGGGTGGGATAGTGAGGGAGTATGATGGGTGAGGACTAGAAGGCCTAACTTCCAATTGTGAAGCAACTCATGTATTAAAAAATATTGTTTTTACTCACCCCATTATGTGCCATAGAGTCACAGTTTTTACAGCACAGAAAGAGGCCTTTTTGGCCCATTGTGTCCGTTCCAGCCATCAAGCACCAATTTACTCTCCTATTTTACAGCATTGGTCTGTAGCCTTGTATGCTATGGTGTTTAAAGTGGTCATTTAAATGCTTAACTATTGTGAGGGTTGCTGCCTCTAACACCTTTTCAGGCAGTGAGTTCCAGATTCCCACCACCGTCTGGGTGAAAACGTTTTTCCTCACAGCTCCTGTAAACCACCTGATCATTACCATAAGTCTATGCCCCCTGGTTAGATTTATTGTCACGTGTACTGAGGTACAGTGAAATGTATTGTTCTGCGTACAGATCGATCATTCCATACATGAGAATACACAATACAAGGGTTTCCGGTGGCGGCTATAGAGTGAGCGGTCGCACTTTTGGTGGCGGTATGTTTTTGATCTTTTCCCCCAAACTGTGGGAAAGGCGAAGTATCCCCTCCCCCGGGCCGAGGAGGAGAGAATGTGGCAGTTTCTGGACGGGCTGCAGTCTCCCCAAGGTAGAGGAGGAGTTAGTACAGGGATTGGGGGCCCCAACTGGGTTGGTTGTGTGAAATGGAAGCAGCTGTCGGCAAATATGAGGAGGCTACTCAATGTAATTATGATGCCTTTGGAAGGGTAAGAAGTGGAGGTGGTGGTGCGATGGACGCGGAGAAGGCGTTTGGACGGGTGGAGTGGGAATATCTGTGGGAGATGCTGGGGCGGTTTGGGTTCAGGCAGGGGTTTGTGAATTGAGTCCGGTTGCTATACAAGTTACCGGTTGCAAGCGTGCGGAAGAACCGAGTGAGCTCGGGATATTTTGGGTTGCACCGGAGGACAAGGCAGGGATGCCCGCTCTCCCCATTGCTCTTTGCTTTGGCGATAGAGCCACTGGCAATGGCGATTAGGGCGTCGGGGAACTGGAGAAGGATTGTGCGTGGGGCCGCCGAGCATAGGGTCTTGCTGTATGCGGACGACCTGCTGATATACATTTCAGACCAATTGGGCAATTCAGGGATTTTGGAGGGATTTGGCCCGTTCTCTGAGTACAAGTTGAATATGGGAAAGGGCGCGGTGTTTCCAATTGAGACTAGAGGGCAGGAGAGGAGATATGGGGAGCTGTTATTCAAGGTAGTGGGGGCGAGTTTTAGATACTTGGGCACTCAGGTGACACGGCTTTGGGCGCAGCTGCACAAGCTGAACTTGACTCAGTTGGTGAAGCAGATGAAGGGGGACTTTAAGAGGTGGGATGTGCTGCCATTGTCGCTGGCAGAACAGGTGCAGACAGTAAAGATGATGGTGCTGCCAAGGTTTCTGTTCGTGCTTCAGAACCTTCCAATCTTCGTCCCGAAGGCGTTCTTCAAAATGATCAATGCGCTGATCACTGGGTTTGTGTGGGCGGGAAAGACCCCGCAGGCTTTCTAGAGGGGAGTGGGGGACTATTACTGGGTGGGAAACATTGTCATGGTCAGAAAATGGGTCGTGGGGGAGGGATTATCGTGGGGGAGCTGGAGGCGGCATCGTGTAGGGGAACGGGCTTAAGGGTTATGCTGTCAACGCCTCTACCATTCTCGCCAGTCAAGCGCTCCATGAGCTCAGTGGTGGTTCGGCCTTATGGTGTGGGGGCAGTGAAGGCAGCATTTGGGACTGGAGGGTGTCTCGGTGTTGGCACCGATCTGTGACAATCATAGGTTTGCATTGGGGGTGGGGGGGCTGGAGGTTTCGGGGGTGGCGGCAGGCAGGGATTGAGCAGTTTGGGGCGATTCGTTTATGTGGGGGGGTAGATTTGCTTAGCTGGAGGACGAGTACAAGTTGCCCAGGGGGAATGGTTTCAGATACCTGCAAGTCCGGAATTTTGTAAAGCGAGAGGTGCCATCCTTCCCTGGGCTGCTGCACATGTGGTTGCAAGATAACGTACTGTAGAAGGAGGAGATACGAGAAGGGAAGTTGCCCGAGGTCTACAAGGAATTGATGGACTGGATGGGTGCTCTGGTGGGGGACATAAAGCGCAAGTGGGAGGAGGAGCTGGGAGGGGAGGTGGAAGCTGGAACGTGGGCTAAGGCCTGCAGAGGGTGAATGCGTCCTGATCGTGTGCGAGGCTAAGTTGAAGTAGGTCACAAGGCACACATGATGGTTACATGGATGAGTAGGTTTTTCGGGGGGTAGAGGATAGGTGTGGGTGGTGTGGGCGGAGGCCCAGGGAATCACGTCCACATGTTTTAGGCATGTCCGAAGCTGAAGGGGTTCTGGCAGAGGTTTGCGGACGTAATGTCCGAGGTGCTGGAGGTGAAGGTGGCCCGGAGTACAGAGGGAGCGGTACTCGGGGTATCGGAAGACCCGAGAGTCCAGGGGGTGAGAGAGACCGATGTTTTGGCCTTTGCCTCTCTGATAGTCTGGAGACGGAGGGACCCGGAGTTGCCGAAAGCAGGGGTGTGGGTGAGGGACCTGGCGTCATTCCGGAGGCTGGAGAAGGTCAAGTTCATCCTGAGGGGGTCGGTCGATGGGTTCATTCGAAGGTGGAAGTTGTTTATTGATTTCTTTAAGTATGATTGAGGGGTCAGAAAAAAAAAAAGGAAGGGTGTGTAAGAGGGTTATAAGAGGGTTGAAATGGGGCAGGCAGGAAAAGAGAAGGGGGTGATATTGGGGGAGCTGGGTGGGAGTGGGTGTTGATTATAATGTATGACTTTTCTTCTGCTTTTGTTTGTTTAACACACAAATACATGGACATCGGGTGAAGCATATGGAGTGTAGTGTTACTCAGCAGAGAAGATGCTTGGGGAGATCAGTTCTGTCCATAAAGGGGTAATTGAGGAGTCTGGTAACAGCGGGGAAGAAGCTGTTTTTGAATCTGTTAGTGTGTGTTCTCAGACTTTTGTATCTTCTGCCTGATGGAAAAGGTTGGAAGGGAGAATAACCCTAGTGGGAGAGGTCTTTGATTAATGCTGCCCACTTTCCCAAGGCAGCAGGAGGTGTAGTCAAGGTCAATGGATGGGAGGCAGGTTTGCGTGATGGACTGGGCAGTGTTCGCGACTCTCTGTAGTTTCTGACTATTATTTATTGACCCCTCCACTAAGAGGAAATGTTCCTTCCTATCTATGACCCTCATAATTTTGTACACCTCCATCAAGTCCCCCCTCAGCCTCCTCTTCTCCAAGGAAAACAACCCCAGCCTATCCAGCCTCTCTCCATAGCTGAAGCACTCCAGCCCAGGCATCATCCATTGCACCCTTTCTTGTGCAATCACTTCCTTCCTATATTGTGGCGACCACAATTGCAATTTGTCTTTGCAGATATAATTATCCTGCTCAACAGCCCTCAAGAATACTGCTGAACAGAAACTTAGAAGAGAAAAATAATAGGTCACTTCCTTTTCTCAAGCTGAGGATGGTCTGTGGCAAAGTACGTCTTGAAAATCCATTGAATGTTTCATTTGAGGAAACAAGTTGACAGACAGATGGATGAGACAACAAAGATCTGCCTGCCCCCATCTAAATGTCTCATGAGGTTAAAGTCAAAAGAGCATTTATTGGATTAATGTAACTGAGATCCCTGTGAAACATGGGACTCCCACCCACCACTTCTTCACAATCTGATTGTGTAATGTTCAACTTCTGCCAGCATTTCAGTTCACTGGCAGTGTAAAGAATCCACAGCACAACAGGAAATATTTTTTAAAATCATGAATAAACAGCAAAAGTATTAAAGTTGATATAAATGCAGATTTGCGGCTGGCATTTCACAACAAAGAAGATACCGTTAATGATGAGATTTATGTTCCTACTAAACCAGAGGTCTAGAAAGGAGGAAACAATTTATACTGTGGAGTGTCATTCCTGCAGATAACAAATTGATTCTGAAATTTTTTTTCATTCAAATTTTAAACTTTTTTTTTTTTTAAACTCTTCTTCCCTATTGTTCCATCATTCTTTCTTTTCCGTTATTTCTCTTTCTGTGTCAAATTTGGCTCTAATCCACCCTATTTCTTTCTCTTCCTTTGCTTGTTTTTTTTTTCTTAAATTGACTTTAAGAAGGCAGATTACTAGTATTTTACCATATCCTTTACGGAGGTGCCAAATTCACCATTATTAAACCGCATTTCCAGCCATTTATGGACTGAAATTAATTGGCACTGACCAGCACCACCCCAGCACATTCTGGGTCATTAACTGCAGCTTATCATAAAAGAATGGCTCCAGTATGACCTCAATGTGAAAAATACACTGCTCTATTGTTGAATTTAGAAAGGATATTGTCGTCCACCCTGCCATATTCCTTTCACAATTTAGACTGTCAATACTTCTAAACATCTGCACTTCTTACATCGCATCCCAGCACTGTCATTGCCCCAAGGGAACAGCTGCTTCCTCACTCCAATACTTCCACTTAAATCACCACTTCCTTCCCATCCAAATCAACTTGGTGCCAATCAGACATATACTTTATAGCTCTGGATCCCAAATGCCAGAAACTCGCCTTTTCATCTAGAACGCACACCTAGCCTGAATGGCTAAGGTACATACTTCTGCCTCTTGCACTAAGCAACTTTGCCAGACCGTACCAGCTTGGCTATAGAAGGGAAAAATGAAGTCACCTCCTCAGTGATATCCTCCGTGACCTGAGATGAGAATATTGTGCTATGATGAGAGATTACATAGAATGAGCCTATACTCTCTGGGGTCTAGAAGATGGAGGGAAGATATCATTAAAATGGGAGATTATGGGAGGGCTTGACAGGGTAGAGTCTGCTTCCCAGAGCTAGGGAAAATATTCTCAGGATAACAGTTCGGCCATTTAGGACTGAGATGAGGAGAAATATATTCATCTTGAGGGCAGTTGTTATTTAGTCATTGAGTATATTACAGCAGAAATCAATAGATTTTTGAATGCAAAGGAACACAAAGGTGGAAAGGTGATGTTCAGGTCAATGATCTTATTTAATAGCAGAGAACCTGGAGGGGTCTTATGGCCGACTCCTGCCCAGATTTTTAACGTAATATTCTGTTTGGCAAATGTTTGGAAAATTAGGTGATCATGGAATATCAAAAGGAAAACTGATTCTTCGGAAAATCAACCAATGGGTTTGGGGTATTTTTTGGTTTAATTGATCACTTCTGAAGAGACTGGAGAGGAATTTCAAACAGAGAATTCCTGTATTAATTAGGAGTCTCGTGTTTTTTCTTATCCCTCCTAAGGAGTACCAGGACGGGAAAGTTCTTGGGCATAAGATACAACAAAAACAATGGGGCCTATATACCGATACCTGACCACTGGCATCATGGACACACAAAGAAGCAAGAGTCAGATCTATCCTACTCGACGGTAGCTGGAGCGGTTCATAGATTTGAATACACTTTATGTGCACAGGAAGCAAATAGCATGGCAAAATGACATAGCCTTATAAAGCAGAAATGTTTGTGGAATTATCTTAACAAGGTTCAAGGACTTAAATGATAAATGAATGATGCACAAAGTCTTGCTTGCAACATTGTTCAAATTAGAGCTCAAATGATTCTCTGCATAACTACAGCTAATTAATGATTTGCTGAATATGGTTGTGCTTCTAAGTGCATGCTCAATATCAATAATCAGCTACACATAAACAAATATTCAATAAGTCTGAAAGGTGTTAATTGAAGGAAAAACATGCAAATTAATGTAAGGGAAGTTTATTTTACAGTGCACGACTAAAGTATGAAATGTTGCTATCTGCCTTGGGTAAAAAGTGAAAGGTTATTAAAACTGCCCCCATCATTCAGCAACAACAGATTTATTTAGTGATCTGCAATAAGTGCCACAACATTTGAGTACTTAAGCTATTTAGCAGAGAAATTATTTTTAACAGTAAAATACTTGTAAAAGTACCTTAGATTCATATGAAAGAAAGGAAATGTTAACTTCTTTGCAACGTTTTATGACTTTTGAGCACGTCGTCTTTAACTGACTAAAGAGGTTATCAGGACAATCTAGAATTTCAAAAAAAAGGTTATTTCAACAAAACTGTAAATCTGCCATTCTGCACTTCAAAGTTCAATAAATGTATTCCTTAATACAAACATGATTAAACTGGGAATGTCAATATATTGAGGAAGTGACATATGCATTTATTCCCATAATTATAGAGCTTTCAGAGGAAAATTCAGATAGTCTTCAAGCATCCTGCATCAACATATTTTGATCCATTGATATCCAGGAGAAAAAAATATATATTCAAGGTACGGTGCAGTGCAAACTCTGGGATTGACTATCAACCTGCAGCTAAGTGGCCGACTCATCTTTTTGCTAAGCTGTTGTTACAAAACACTTGATAGATATGCTCATCCTTCAAATAACTGCCTCGATTGATGATGGCACCCTGAAGCGTAGATTAAATGTGTTTCAGACCAAACCATGGTGCCTTGATCACCGTCTGACATTAGCACCCACATCAACAATGTCCTGCAGGCTAGTCAGAAGACAGGCATTCCTGGCTCTTAAGTTGATCCAGTGTAGAGACCTTCTGCACAAGCTGTCAGTGGTCCTACTGCAGTGGGTTATTTGCTGATGGGACTTTGGTTTCAGGTTTCACGCAAACAAAAAAAAAAACGTCCATTGTTTGGAGTCCCAAAATAACAGGCTACCTCCAGGCTCTGTGCTAGCACTGACACTTTTCAACATTGTAACATATATTCATCCCAACACCACCTACAAGCAATTTATTTATAGAATTTACAGTGCAGAAGCAGGCCATTCAGCCCATCAAGTCAGCACCTGCCCTTGGAAAGAGCACCCCACTTAAGCCCAACCCCCCACCCCATCCCCGTAAGTCAGTAACCCCACCTAACCTTTTTGGACACCAAGGGCAATTTATCATGGACAATCCACCTAACCTACACATCTTTGGACTGTGGGAGGAAACCGGAGCACCCGGAGGAAACCCACGTACACACGGGAAGAACGTGCAGACTTCGCATAGAGAGTGACCCAAGCTGGAAATCGAATCTGGGACCATGGAGCTGTGAAGCAATTGTGCTAACCACTGTGCTACCGTGCTGCCTGTGTTATGGAGGCAACATCTGTCTGGCAGTACATGGCCAAGGTTTCCATCACCCACAATCAAGTCCTAACTGCTGACCTGTTACAGATAGCCCGTTACCACAAATGGTGGTGTATTATAAACAAGTGCCAGAAGACAGTTTCCAGCTGTTTGCACATAGACCACACAAAGACCAACAAACAGCTCAACATGTTCTTGAATGGACAAGGCTGGATTTTGACTTGTGTATCTGACTGAAACATTGGACCATAGCTTTATTTTTGAGGAACGCTTTACCAAGTCTTCACCAGAGGTAAAGACAAGAATAACTTGAGCAGCTAACTAGTTGTCTCGTCTGTAGAAACAAACGTGCAGTCACTAAGAAATTCTGACAACCCAAAGATGTGCAGGGTAGGTGGAATGGCCATGCTAAATTGCCCTTTAATTGGAGGCAGTAACATAAAGAGCGGCCCTTTCCACGCTTCCAGACCCACAAAATTCAACCAATAAACTGCAACTGACTTGCACAAGCATTGAAGGCCATGCTGTTTCTGTGTGGTGGGTTTGGGCACGCCTGGGCTAAATCACAGACAATACAGTGTAGTGCTGCAATTATTTTCGAAGAGAAGCACAGTGGACAACAATAAAGCTACTTACAATCAGTGAAGTAAACGTAGGCTGCCTTATACTTGTAGGACTGCTTTTTTTTGAAGTCATTTATCAGTGCACTCACTGACTGAAAAGTAAAAGAATAAATGGTGTAGCAAACATTGCCTTTCGAGTACAAATAGTTTCTTAAATACATTTTCCCTTCATTGTTAATTGAATGTCTCAGGGGACTATTTTTTTTTTTTCATTTTTGGGGTTGGAACAAGCTTTTAGAAAGTTACACATTTTTCTCATGTGTTCAAGCAATTAGGATGGTCTCCACATAAATAAATGTTACATCAGGCATACATCCACAGTGAATCACACCACAAATATGTCACATGAATGTAGGACAGAAAACCAACACTACTCATTTGAACTAATCTGTTAATCGATATTAATGGCCTAGATGAAAAGACATAGAGTAATGTAACTAGATTTGCTGACAATACAAAGCTAGATGAGAATGCAAGCTCCGAGGAGGACATACACAAGTTGCAAAGAGATACAGCCAGATTATTTAAGTGGACAACAAATTGGCAGATGGAGCATAATACTTAACTGTGTGAGATTATTCATATTAGTTGTAAGAATAGAAAAACAGAATATTCTTTAAAAAGAAATGAAACTTGTAAATGTCAATGTGTAGAGAGACTTGGATGCACGCGCAAAGGAACACAAAGAGCCAGCAAGAAATTAGGATAGTAAATGGCAGGTCGGCCTGAGTACAGTCATAAAGAAGTCTTGCTACAATTGATCTGGATTTTGGTGCGAATCCCGCCCCATACCTAGAACACAGTGTGCAGTTTTGGTTTCCATATTTAAGGAAGGGTATACTTACACTGGAGGAAGAACAGTAAACGTTCATTAGATTAGTCCCTGGGATTGGTGGGCTATCCGATGATGACAGGCTGAGTAAATTGGGTCTATAGTATCTCGAGTTTGAGAATCAGAGGTGCTCTCAAGATTATGAAAGGACTTCACAGAGTAAACTCAGAGGTTGGTCAGGATCTTCTAGGATTTCTGCTGTGAGGATGCAAGGTGGCTGACCTTACATGATCTACTGCTGTTCAGCTCATTAAATATGCATTGATGAGGAGCTTGTCAAAACTTGTAGTGGAGGCAACAGGAAGTCAGCGTCCCCGCCATTACTGCTGGGGGTCAACGGTCCGGGTGCCATATTGTTCCTCCTCCCTCTCCCGCTAACCCTTCCCTGGTCATCCTCCATGTAACTTGCACTGTCAGCACCCAGTCTGCAGCATAGGCTGGCATTTAGACATTCCTCAACGAGGACAATGCAGCAGCAACTCACCATTAATCATGGAAGAAATTTACCTCACCAGGTTGCAGTCGTAAAAGTGAACATTCTAATTTCTCACTGTGGAGAAACTTAATTTGGAGGGGGAAATTAATTCTGGCAAGCTGGCCTTTTAGCAAGCACACAAGACATTCTAATGCATGCAAAGGGCTTCTCAACATTGTTCATCGGGAAGCAGGAACCATCTTCAAAGTCCTGAAACATAAATGCTAAATTTCATCCCAAAGTTGGCTTCACACTAAATGAAGTTCCCTACTGCTGGCGGGACAAGAAGATTCCACCCATTATTTCCTCTGGCTGGGGAATCTAGAACAAGGGTAAAGGGCTAATCATCTGGGACTGGGATGAGGAGAAATGTGTTTTCAAAAAGGGTTGTGAATCTGCAATTCTGAATCCCAGAGAGTTGTGGACGCTCCATCATTGAATATATTTAACATTGATAGACAGATTTTTGGTCCCAATGGCAATCAAAGGTCACATTTAATAAGTAAGATATTTGAATCTGTTCAAAAATGGTTCTATAAAGTAGACAGTTCAAAAAAAACCATTAATCGACCACCAAGGTCTGCCACAAAATAAACCAATTAATCACTGAAATAAACGTAAAAAATACCCAGCTGGTTCATTAATGCACTTCAGGGAAGAAAATCTGCCGTCCTTACCCGGTCTGGCCTATATGTGACTCCAGACCCACAACAACATTGTTGACTCTCAACTGCCCTCTGAAATGTTCTAGCAAGCTACTCAATTCAAGGGCAATTTAAAAAAAAAATTTAGAGTACCCAATTAATTTTTTCCAATTTAAGGGACAATTTAGCATGACCAATCCACCTACCCTGTACATCTTTGGGTTGTGGGGGCAAAACCCACGCAAACACGGAGAGAATGTGCAAACTCCACACGGACAGTGACCCAGAGCCGGGATCGAACCTGGGACCTCAGCGCCGTGAGGCAGCAGGGCGAACCCACTGCGCCACCATGCTGCCCAAGGGCAATTTGAGATGGGCAACAAGTGCTGCCCTTGCCAGTGATGCCCACATCCCATGAAAGAATAAAGAAAAATAAACACTGCAGAAGCTGGAAATCTAAAATGAAAACAGAAAGAGTTGGAAGTACTTAGCAGATCTGGCATCATCATCTTGGAGCGGAAAACAAAGCTAACAGTTCAAGTCAAATAATGACCATTCTCCAGAACCTATTTATCACGGAATTCTGTTTCAAAGTCATCATTAAAGAACCAGTCTGTGCCACATAATCAACCAAATAATTCCCTTATGAGCAAACCTGCTCAACTCCTTCCCGTGGCTCCATCAAAAGCAATCACGAAAATTACCAACTTAGAAAACAATCAATAACTGGATGTACATATATAATGGCAAAGTATCCTGTATTTGAAAAACAATCTTAGCTATAATCAAGACCAAAGAAAGAGTGGTAGAAATGATCATTTTAAATAATTTTGGTAACTTCATAAAACCCAAAGAGGCCCAGAAAAAATGCTTCTCAAGAAAGAGCTGGTTTTGTGCAACTGTTCTCAAAATTCACCATGTTGCAAGTCCTCTATTCTATCAAGGAGAGGTGCTGAACTCAACGAAGGGTTGTCAGGTAATGAAAACCATAATATCCACCACACCCTGAAGTCTCCTTTCCCTACCTCCAAGCAGCTTGTTATAGGTTAGCAGAAGCAAGGACATAGGAGAAGACCATCAGCCATTGATAGTGAAAGGCATAAACAGAAGATTTACATGATAATGGTATAATTTGACCAGTGATTGCATTTGCATTGCCATCATCTTCCACTTGTAAATCAACAACTTTGTTGGCTGATAAAAGATACATTAGAAATATTCAAAATGTTAACAATTAGGATGTCATCAAATATAGGATGCCAACTTGGAGAAAGTCAATGTTAACTTCCAGTTAGAACTGTAGAAACTGTAGGTATAGCACCATGAAAATGAGGAGGACTGGTACTTATAAATAGGAATAGGACAAGTCACAAAACTACGGGCAGCCAATGGACATGTTTCATCTGGCCTTCCTTTTTAATGTAGGCATTGCACAACTCTTCCAAATAAGAGAAGAGATTCTAGATGACACAGCTAGATGCTGCTCAAAACTTGTTCTGCATTCAGTATCAAACACTGAACAGTATTAAACAACAGAACAGGAGATTGTCCTAATTTATCCTGAAAACTATACCTTTTCTGTTGGAGTAATGAAGTAGACTGCCTTGGCGTTTGGAACAGGCTCACGGATCTTGTGTAGGTCTTCAACAACTGTGAACAGAAATGTTTCAGATCGTGGTTCGAGAAAAATCAAAAGCAACATTTATGTCATGAGCAGATTTACAATCGCGTCAAAGCAACTCTTGAATCTCTATTCCTATTATCCAGTTAGTACTAATGAGGACAGGGCAGGAGGAAATGACAGGATTGGCAGTCTCCCACAGTACATTGCCTTCTTGACATTTACTGTGGAAGTTCACACGTGAGAAATGATAACTTGGAAGAACTGTCCATTGACTGCCAGTGCCCCAAGGGTCACACCCCAGCATACATCATCACCTTCAGGAGAGTGAGGGAGAAAGACTGGAAGAAATTAATATGCAGCTGTAATATTAACAGCACATACAAAAGTAAACTAAAAGGTTCCAAAGAGAATTTTATGTTTGTATTCCCACAGAGACAGTGGGCGGGATTCTCCGACCCCACGCCGGATCGGAGAATCGCCGGGGGCTGGCGTGAATCCCACCCCTGCCGTGTCCTGAAGTCACCGCCACAGAGATTCGGCGGGGACGGGAATCGCGCCGCGTCGGTCGGCGGGGGCAGGAATCGCGCCGTGCCGGTTGGCGGGCCCACCCCCGCTGATTCTCCGGCCTGCGATGGGCCAAAGTCCCGCTGCTGGAATGCCTGTCCCACCAGCGTCGATTAAACCACATTTTGAATGCTGGGACAAGGCGGCGCGGGCAGGCTCCGGGGTCCTGGGGGGGGCAATCTGGCCCCGGGGGGGTACCCCTACGGTGGCCTGGCCCGCGATCGGGGCTCACCGATCCGCGGGCGGGCCTGATCTGTTGGAGTAATGAAGTAGACTGCCTTGGCGTTTGGAACAGGCTCACGGATCTTGTGTAGGTCTTCAACAACTGTGAACAGAAATGTTTCAGATCGTGGTTCGAGAAAAATCAAAAGCAACATTTGGTCTTCACTGTGGCAGAGGCGGAAGAGACCCCCTCCCCTGCGCATGCGCAGGGATGACGTCAGCAGCCGCTGACGCTCCCGCGCATGCGTCGCCCGGCGAAGACCTTTCGGCCCTGGCTGGCTTGGCGCCAAAGGCCTTTCCCGCCAGCCGGCGGAGCGCAAACCACTCCAGCGCGGGCCTAGTCCCTCAAGGTGAGGGCTTGGCCCCTCCGCACCTTTGGGGCGGCCCGATGCTGGAGTGGTTCCCGCCACTCCATTACGCCGGAACCCCCCGCCCCGCCGGGTAGGGGAGAATCACGACCAGTGTAAACATAACATAAGCTCGAAACAATGTATTGCATTCGCAAGTATAGACTAACTCAACATTTAACGATTAAAAATATTTAAATTTTATTTATAACCACTGACATCAACTAGATGACTGCTTGGAAAAAGCAACATTCACACAACAGGGAGAGAAAGGCAGAAGGATATTTTTATTGCATCAGTAACATCTCAAAGAAATTTGTATACCGTTTATTACTATGAAGATCAGTGGCTTGCTACATGGACGAATGTTGCAGCTAGTTTGCACACAGCAAAGTTCCACAAACAGCATGGAGATCAATGACAAATTAATTTATTTTCATTGATGCTGATTGAGGGAGGAACATTGACCAACAGACTGGGTGAAATTTCTGCTCTTCTTTGAATACTGTCATTACTAATAGGTAGATTGAGCTGAAATCCCATGTAAACGACAGCTTGGATTATTTTTTTTAAATGTGACTTCTTAAATTTAAGCAGACATACTTCTGGCATAAAACAGATTACATCACCTGCAATTTAGACCCATGTATGCCACTTGCAAATGACACAATCAGAATCATCGGTTGGATAGAAACAGCGCCAAAATGCTTCAACATGCAATCTGTAGTCAGCAAGACATATAATATATTTGTATGGCTACTCTAATTCACCGTTCATTTTTTCAATCTTTTAAAATTTAGAGCAGTTTTGAAAAGAAAAATTGGTGCTCACTGATTAAGATTTTCCTTATGGCTAGATGGATCACTTCATAATATCAGAAAAACAACATTCTCACTTCAAGCACCAGTCGTCCTGATCCACAAAATGAGGAATTGATGTACTTTGACAATGGGTCTCAATTATTTTGTGTATAATCTTGGACTTTTTTAAAAAAAAATAATTCTTAATGTAAACAGCCTACTGAAAATTCAAGTCATTTCCCCCTTCCCACTCCTTGTGGGAGTGAGATGTGAATTGAATGTAGAAGATCAACTATAAGGCTGAAATGAAAACGGAAGAAACACTCAGCAGATACAGCAGCATCTACATAGAGAGGAACAGAGTTAATGTTTCAGGTCGATGGTCCTTCGTCAGAACTGAAAATTAGAAAAGTAACCATTTTCAAGCACTTACTGGGGCAAGAAAAGGTTGGTCGTTGTAATTGATAATATGGAAAGATGTGTCATTTGAAACATGGAAGTCTGGCAATATCTGGTCTGAGAGAAACATGAGAGGATACAGGGAAAGATCCCACAAAGGGTTAACAGCAGCTGCAAAGAGCAGGATTGTAAAATGCAGATTGCCTTGGTCAAGCAGGCTTAGCAAACAAGACAAACAGGATTTTGAATGAAGCCAAAAACAATGGCTCACACCTTCATTGAAAGTAACTATCTTAGTCAGCATCTGGAAAGGAAACGATAAGGTTCAGTTGAATTTGGGCCAATTCTAGGTGTCAAATTTTGCTAATAACAGGTAAAATAAAGAAAACTGCCGACTATCAGTCTACGATAAAAACATAATTCAAAGCCAAAATCAAAGTCAAAATTATGAGCTGAGGACACAATTGGAAAATAAAACTATAGAAATGACAGGAATTAAAAGTAACACCTCTTGAAGTCAAAGCATTTTGAACATCACAAAGGAAACAATGTAATCAGATCTATGTTGTATTAGAATGTTTAGATCAAAGATACTTTCTACAATCAAAGAAAATCAAGAGTTACTTTACAATAAAGTCATAAAAACTAGATAACTGTTAGCAAAATATATAAACCCAAAGAAAGGGGATAGCAGCCAGAACCAGAACCAGAACTCAGAGGGAGAGAGAGAGAGAGAAGCAGAGTCAGATTACAGTCAGCTCGGTCATGGGAAAGATAAGACATAGCAGCCGAGCTAAAATAGCTAATACATCTAAGGAAGACTAGAATTTAAAGAGTAGGCAGTCAGCTCAGAGTCAGTTCAGAGATAGCCAGCAGAGCCAGCTCTCACAGCTCGGTACCTGGGAAAGATAGGACACAGCAACCGAGCTCATCAGCGAATACATCTAAAGAAGACCAGATTTTAAAAAGAAGATTGATTGTCAAGCTGGGCCTGAAGGTCCCTTCAACCAACCAGAAGAATCCAGAAGCAAGATCTCTTTCCTTTCTGTAAAGAAAGTAATTTCAGCTTTTAAGAAAAAATATAATAATAAAATAACTTAATTTAACCTGAAGTAGTGGTTATTCCAAAGTCTACTTTACTTACTTAGCAATGCAGGACCCAGGATCGATGCTACTTAGTGGCAAGTAGATGAAATCGTCGGTGAAGGTATGGGTTATACCGGGGAATAACTTGAAAACATAGTTTGACCTGAATAGCACCCACTGAAGCCTGCATCAGAGTCGGGGAGTGAAAATCCCTGTTTCACCATTTAGAACGTGGGCCCTTTTTGGTATATGATGTGGAGATGCCGGCATTGTACTGGGGTGAGCACAGTAAGAAATCTTACAACACCAGGTTAAAGTCCAACAGGTTTGTTTCGATGCCGAAAGCTAGTGACATCGAAACAAACCTGTTGGACTTTAACCTGGTGTGTAAGACTTCTTTTTGGTATAGGGGGACTTCTAAGAATAGTGGTGCGTTTTCAACAACAGAGTGCAGATGGACAAACAAAGGGAAAGGCCTGCGATAGGATGGAAGGCAGAAGAATACAAATTACAAAAGCGATAATATTGCAAGGCAAGAGGCTATGGTAATGAGACAAGTAAAGAAAGAAAAGGGCCATAAATTAGAACTGAAAATAATTGGTAACAGCGTGAACCAGCAGGTTTATTAAAAAATGGCAACTAAGAGTGAAAATACAAGGTTATCCGTTAATCATAAAATAACGAGTGTTCTTAAACAAGTACGTACCACTGATCCCTTCAGTCATAAGATTTGACATGTTGCAGCAAGAGGAAAGAAGCTTTGTGGTATAATGGTCCAAAATAAGTATCTGCAAGTGAAAAGTGACAGCTTAACTATCTCCCAATGCAGTTTCCTGAACTTTCAATTGATTAAGTCTTTGGAAGAACTCTGTCTTCAGACTGCGCTAGTCTTTTATGGCTATTTATTTTTCTCCTGTTCTTCAGATATCAACTCACACTTGTGTGTGGCTCCACAGAATCATGGCACATTGAAATGGCTATTACTAATGCGTACACCTCACTAATCAGGACTGGCAACTGTTGGATGAGGATTACAGCTGTCCTTATCCCATCATCGTACAACATCCCTCACACATGTTCCAACAGGAATTCCTGGGAAGGGCTCAGGAGTTGGAGTCTTGCCTGATTTTCTTCCCATGCTCCCACAGAGTTGGTTGACAAAGTCTCGACTGTCACACCAAGTTAAAATCAGCTAATTTACAACAGACCAAGGAGCAAACCTGAAATCCCCCAGTGCATGTCAGTATATGCTTGTGGGGAAATGGTACCGAAAACAGATAAATAGCATCCACTTCCACTAACCATCAACACAAGTGATAGGTCAGAAATGTCAGGTACCATAGTGATGATAAATAGACCCTTGTCAGAAATGATACCATATTAAAAAATTAAAGAAAGCCAACCATCAAGGTGGACTTGATCAAACTGATCACGTGTGATCACTAACATTTCACCTTTCAAAAGTACAATTATAATGTTAACCATCCTACTTTGAATTGCTTACAAAATCTGGATCATTAATATAGCACTCACACAAAATAAGGTACCAATAAAAGCAAAATACTACAGATGCTGCTGATCTGAAATTGAAAATAGAAAATGCTGGAAATAGACAGCATGTCAGGCAGCATCTGTGGAGAGGCCAAAAATGACAGTCATTGTCCTGAAACACAAACTCTGGGCTGAATGTTATGTACCCCTGTCAGATGTGTGCCCAACAGCAGGACCAGATAAACTGGGAAGGATCGTAAAATGGGGTGGTAACCCATCTAACCAACTTTCTGTACCCCCAAGTTCACCCCCATAGTCCAGGTGGCCATGCACCAAAATTGGAAGTCTGCCCGTCATATTTAAATGAATATCAAGGGTCACTTTGGAATTTTATCATGCCTCTTGACCTTGATAACAGCAGGTTGGGAGCAGGAAGCCTAATTGTTCACCTCAAGGAGGGGTGGGGGGTTGCTCTTCAGGGGTTGCTCTTTGCCAATTGCAGGGTGACCCCCACTTTAGATTGGAGCCCCTTCCTTCCTATCCAACCCTTCCCCTCAAACCGACTGCCCCTCTCCTTAACCTACTCAAACCCTTCCAGCCCAAGCTCCCAGAGATCCAAGGCCTTGAGGTCCTATCTACACCAGCAGCCATTGATGTCTTCCTAGTGCTGCTTGGACTGATAGCTTCCGGGGTTATATGCCATCCACACCTGGTATTATGCAGCCCCCTGTTTCGCTCCCCACAGCTGCTGCCTGGCTTAGTGAATATTTCCAGCATCCTCTGTTTTATATTATAAATGGTAGTGCATTTTGAACAGAGAAAAAAAAAGATATCTAAAGGAAGAAATTTAAAGCTGACAGTGATAAGAAACAACCTCATCAGCAGGTGCAGGACAATAATTGTTGTGAGTTGAGTAATTAGACCATAGTACCATCAAATTTACGAAGTTAAAAAAAATTTTTATAGAGTACCCAATTCTTTTTTTTCCAATTAAAGTGCAATTTAGCATGGCCAATCCACCTACCCTGCACATCTTTTTGGGTTGTGGATGAGACCCACGCAGACATGGGGGGAATGTGCAAACTCCACACGGACAGTGACCCGGGGCCGGAATCGAACCTGGGTCTTCGGCATCGTGACAAATTTATGAAGTTTAATCTACTGCAGGATATATGTTCTTGAACCGGGGAGGTGGTGGCATTGTGGTATTGTCGCTGGACTAGTAATTCAGAGACCCAGGATAATGATCTGGGGACCCTGATTTGAATCCCACAACGGCAGGTGATGGAATTTAAACTGAATAAAATATCTGAAATTAAGAAATGTCTAATGATGACCATTAAAGCCATTGCTGATTGATGTAAAAACCCCATCTGGTCCTTTCGGGAAGGGAATCTACTGTCTGGCCTACATTTTAACACTTAACTGCCCCCTCAAGGGGATCGGCAATAAATGCTGGCACAGCCTGCGACGCCACGTCCCATGAACGAATAAAAAAACTGTGATCTGTTAACCTGCCAGAAACTATTTGTTTAAAAAAAAGTATGTTGAATTTAAGTTGTTTTCAATTTCTTTACACAAATCTTTTCAATTGGTATAAAATTAATCCAAATATTTGCAAGTTCTCCATAGCAAATTTGGGCATTGCAAATGGATAAACCAAGACTGAATGTGTACGCTGCTGGGGTTGGATAAATCGGTCATGATTCCTAATCTCTCACACATGAATAGTTCCTCCTTCAATATCACATTTGATAAGGGCATCAACAGTCTCTTTTGATGTGCTGTTGGTACACACAGTGGAATAAGTGTACTGTAGATGCCTCAGTTCATTCAAAATATATAATGTCTTGCATTTATTACTTCATTTTAAAAAAAATATACAAGCCTTCCTTTGAGAACAAAGTTTCCAAACTTTTGTTTTGTCTCCGTCTTAAACTCATTTTAACCACACATCTGCCACCTCCAAAAAGGGAGGAACGGACAGTCTTTTATCCACTGCTGCTCTCAGCTAGCCATTTGCGTTGTGTACAAGGGTGGCCGACTGGAAATCATTTTCCCGTCTTCATTCAACACAACAGATATTTTAAATGCAGCTAAGCGAGGGAAATGGAATCCAAATTTCATCAATCCATGCTGCCATGGCGCATAGCTGGCATACCAGAATGAGCATGCATTAATTGTTGAAGCCCTCAATTATCTTTTCTTTTAAAAAGTGCTAAATTATTCATCAAATATGTTCAAACTTGAAATCAATTAAAATATGCAGTAATCAAGTACTTGCCAGACCTTCCATTCTCCTTCTCTCATACAGTCATCTATCACAAGTTTCTTGAACTCTGCAAGAAAAAAAATGCAACTCAAACTTTCTTCATCAAATAGAAACGTAATTCACAAACTGAGCTTTGAATGGGACGGAGAGCCCTCTGGTGATTCTAAATGCATTTTCAAAGCATCGCATTTCAGCACAAGAGTTATAAAGCAATATTTTCAGGAATCATAGTCTGGCTTGGTCTTGATCTCTATAAATCACTTTTAAACCAAGTCTATCAGATGCCACCTATTTACCTGCAATGTTCAATATATGGTTAATCACATTTGAAGTGACTAGTTCCCATGCAGTTCAGAAGATTATTTTGGATATCAGTTTATTAATCTGGCCTTGGATGACCATGTCGACTACTTAGTGAAAAATGTTAGGTCAATAAAAACACAAAAATGGTGCAATTTATCGTAGTGTTTACCTAATTCATCTTCAATACAGAAGATCCTCTCTTGTCTCAAAGGATTAAAATCCCAACCGTTGAAATTAATAACTTGACATTAAACAAGGTGGATGTTAAACAGGAGGAAATTCAGTGTAAGGGGTAAAATGAAAATTATTCACAAGAAAGTTAGAGCGAGTCACTAAGTGGCATGTAACATTTGATATTTGCCTTGTGCAACTATTGGGTGAAAGTTGATACTTGCCCTTAAATAAAATCGATACGGTTGGTTATAAGACAGTGCAATTGTTTTCATAATTATTAATTTAAAAATAAAATAATTTTAAATTAAGGTAAATTACCATGGTTGATCCACCTACCCTACACATCTATTTTGGGCTGTGGGGGTGACACCCACGCAGACATGGGCAGAATGTTCAAACTCCATAAGACCATAAGACATAGGAGCAGAATTAGGCCACTTGGCCCATTCAAGCATGGCTGATATTTTCTCATCCCCATTCTCATGCCTTCTCCCCATAACCCCTGGTCCCCTTATTAATCAAGTAATTCCCCTTAGTAATCAAAAAATTAATCAACTCCATACAGGCTGGGATCGAACCCGGGTCCTCAGTGCCATGAGGCAGCAGTGCTAACCACTGCACCACCACGCCGTCCCATAATTCTTAATTACAATTAATCATGCAAAGAAGTCAATGTAATGTCTTAAATGATAACATAATTGCTATGAATCCCAGTATTTAGTGACCATATTCTCTTCTGTGTTGTCTTTTAACACCTCTGCATCTGCTCTTTTCTGAAATATTTACTGTTGCTGAGTGAAAATTTCACAACAATGCAAAGACTTCCTATGAACTGCATTAAACTTACATTAGAACAGCCTAATTTATTTAAGGTAAATTCCATATAAGGGTCTCAATCTGACAGATAGTGAACCTGGAAAAGAACTGAGAAAAGTAATTTCTAACCACTTCTGCATGAACATAAATCACCATTTTATTTTGCCAATGTAATTCACAAAATGCACGTGATAGACGAGCACATTTTGCTACCTATATAATTTACTTGCCGGCGAGGCACTGATGCTTTAACAGGTATATGTTTAATCATTTGACGAGTGCATTACCATATCACAGGAAGGATGTGATCGCTCTAGAGGGTACAGTGGGGATTTATGAACATGTTGTCAGAACAGGAAAACATTAAGACTGGATAGGCTGGTGCTGTTTTCTCTGGAGCGGAGAAGACAAGAGAGATTTAATTGAAGTGTGTAAAATTGAAGGGCTGAGATATAACATGTAGGAAGGACCCATCTTAGAAGAGGTCAATAACCTGGGAAGGGGGGTGGGGTTCACCCAGGGAGTAATGAAGATCTGGAACTCACTACCCGAGGGTGATAGAAGCAGAAACAGGTATCGGAGTTAAAAATTACTTATGTCCTGCTCGACTATATCGGGTAAAGTTGTTCATAGAGGCATTATGGCACAGAAGAAGACTATTCAACCCATCAAGTCCATGGCAGACAATGTTCATTAAACTTACACCTTTCAGAAAAATTTGGAGAATTAGAATGAAGAACCGTAGACTCAGAATATGTGAATACGTTTTGTTTTTATTTATGAAGATCAGTTTAGATGAGATATTCATAGTGTATATTGAAAGCAAGCCTGGAAAGTACGACTAGAGTAGATTGGCAAAAACGTCAGACTAAGAAGTGCTATTTTCCCTTTTCCGTTGATGTTTGCATAATTCTGTAAGCTGTAACTATTTACAATGCCAAAAAATACCTCAATAAAATTGTTTGTTAAAAAAAGTGTTATTTTCCCACGGGTTGTTACCCCGTGGAACAGAAAGTATTAACTACAGTGCATTTCAATTTCCTAAGCAAATAGACTTGATAGGAAGGCAATATTATTTTATGAGGAAAGGTTGAGCCTACATCCATTGGAGTTTAGACGAATGAGGGGTGATCATACAAGGTCCTTAAAGGGCGTGACAGAGTGGATGTTGTGACAGTGTTTCCCCTTCTGGGAGGGTCTAGAACGAGGGTCACAGTTTAAAAATAAGGGATCACCCATTTAAAAAGGGCACGAGGAGAAACCTTTCTCTCAGAGGATAGTCTGTGGAATTCTCTTCTGCAGAGTGCAGTGGAGGCAGGGTCGTCGAATAATTTTAAGGCTGAATTGGAAATATTTCTGATTGACAAGAGAGTTAAAGGTTATATAGGGTAGTCAGGAAAGTGGAGTTGAGGCCACAATCAGATCAACCATGACGTTATCCAAAATGGCTTGCAGGCCGAATGTCCTACTCTTACTCCCAATTTGTATGTTTGTACCATGTCAGGGTGTGAGGCTAGGTTAGGTACAGCCAAACATGCATTTTCTGGAATATGCTCAACTGTCTCATGGACTGTCGTGAAGCATTTTATCAGGCCTTTCCTCAAAATGGCCACACACCAGAGCTAATGTAATCAGCTTTTGAAGGTGTTGCATGTGATCACTGACTGATGTCCAGTAGTCCCTACTTTCAGTGTATCTCAAAAGAAGATCAGCTGTTAAGCCAGAGTCCAAATTTCAATTATCATCCCATTCTTCCAAAACCTGTGCTCAACTGCATTACACAAGTCATCACATTCTACACAACAAAGTTAAATATCCTTTTGATTTTTAAAAAAATGTTAGCTTGGTTTATAAAATGCCACAAAAAATCCCCAGTTAACTAATCAACTGGACAGCCTTAAAAGGATAAGTGACACATAATCAATGTACAGTAGATTAGTTACATTTTCTGACCAAGATTTGTAGCATCTATTATTATATTGTCACCTCAACCTATTAATATCATATACATAACTGACTTCAGTCTCTACAAATGAATGGTATACTGCATCTCTTGATACAGAATCAAGTTATCAGAATTAATTTACTGCAGTCACTGTGTACAGATACATTTGGTTTCCAATGCCAGTAGAAATATTTCTGTAACAAAATTGTGCTGAACAGAACAGTGGATTTTACAAGGTATAATGGATCACAATCATTTCAAAAATATTCAACCAGATGTTAAATACAATACTGCACTGCACAAACATCATGCAGTAACTTGTCAGTCACGTATGCCTAACAGTTTAAGTGTCTGCCAAGATGGAAAGAGTGCCTCTTAAAAATGTTCAATATGTATCCTAGTGTTTTAACACTGGGGTTATACAGGATATTTCTAGATTAATTCACATGACAGAAAGAAGTGGCTGACTGCTTTAGATACAGTGAAGGCTATGGATCCTGACAACATGCTGGCTGCAGTGCTACAATCTGCCCGCCAGAACTAGACATTCCTTTGCCGCTCTCCCAGTTTAGATACACGCTGGCATCTACCTGATAATGTGGAAGATTGCCCAGGTATGTCCTGTCCACAAAAATCAGGATAAATATAATGTGATTACTATCACAGTCTCTTCCCAATTATAATCAGTGATGGGAGATTATATCCATCAAATAACATCTATTCATCAATAACCTGTTCCCCAATGCTCATTTCATCTTCTGTCAGAACTAGTTGTCTCTAGACATTGGCCCAAAGCCATCCAGTCACAAACGCAAGAGCTGAATTCCCTTAACATCAAATCAGCATTTGACTCAGCACAGCATCAAGGAGCTCTGGCAAAGCGGAAGTTAATAAGGAGCCCAAGGGTAATAATAGTAAGAGTAATTGGTAACTAAAAGGAAGATGCTGTATAGAGGTTGTTGGAGGGCAATCACCACAAGCCCAGGGGGTCATTGCAAGAGTTCATCAGGACAACATGTTATCTCAACCACCTTTGCCTGCTTCAAAAATAATTTCCTCCATTTATAAGGGTGGAGTGGGGATGCTCACTGATGATTTTGCAATGCTCACTTCCACTTGCAACTGCTTTAGTAATCATGCAACCATGTCAGATTTGGAGAACATCCATAAGGCACACAACTATTGTGCAACTCACAGCCAAGTAATGACTGTCTTCCACAAGATCCCTTTGATCTTCAAAAGCACCACAAATCCCTCATGTCAACATGCTTACGGTTACCATCACCAGAAATGTAACTGAAACAGGCATGTCATTGCTATATCAGCAAAATGCTCTCCAACAGGTTTCTCCTAGCCCTGACCACTCAAATTCCCTTCAGTATCTGCAATACACAAGTCAGGAGTATGACTGAATACTGAACACTTGTCCGGATGGTACAGCTGCATCAATGCACAAGAAGCTCAACAATGTCCAAACACACCAATCCACTTCATCGACACTCCACCACTGAATTAGATGTACACACCCCACAGCCACTTGCACATTAGCTACTTTTGTACTCTAAATGGGATGCATCGCAACAACTCACCAGATTATATTACTAGCACCTCCCAGCCCTGCAACCTGGCCAAGAGCAGCATGATCATGGGAATACCGTCACTTCCAAAGTGTATGCCACAAGTTACACACGCTAATTTGAACATGCATCATTACTCCCCTGTCACTGATCAGAACCTAAAGCTATTGTGGGGCCACATTCACCCAGAAGTCTCAACCTCCCCAACACCTAAATATGGCCAATAAACAGGGCTTTTGCCAGTGTTATATACAGTCTGAGAATTGTTTTCCATGAACTAGACCCTTGAGAAATTAAGACTTTTATTTCCTGAAGCATAAGTAAAAATTGCCACATGGTCCCTCAAGCATGCATCGCCATTCAATAAAATTATGGCCAATCTTCAACCTCAGCTCCACCTTTCCCAACTGGTCCAATATCCTTTGACTTCCCCAGAGTACAAAACTCAAAATCAAATTAGTTCTGAAAATACTCAACATCCACAGCCTTATTGAGTAAAAAATTCCAAAGACTCACAACCCTCTTGATGAAGAAGTTTCTCCTCAACTCAGTCCTACATGGCTGACCTGTTATTGTAAGACTATATCCCAATATTTCTAGATTTCACAGCCAGAGGACACAACATCTCATCATCTTTATTTTCCTGTCAATTTTTTCCCCGATCGAATCCTTTTAGAGCATAATTTCACTGATATAAAATGCCTTCCAGAACCTCGCCCCAGTTGTAATTATTGGATAGGAAAAGTCTAAACAGTGGGTGTCTTCATATTATTCAGACTAAGGGAACATCAAAACCTAGCTGGAAGTTGCAGGCATCACAACCAAACATGGGGAGTGGGGGCATCATAACTTAGCATGGGGGGGCATCAAAATCTAGCATGGGCTTGGGGGGGGGGGGGGCCATCACGGCCTAGAATGGAGCTCGGGAGGGGGGGGGCCATCACGGCCTAGCATGGAGCTTGGGGGAGGCCATCACGCCAAACATGAGGGCTTGGGGGGGGGGGGCATCACAGCCAAGAATGGGGGCTTGGGGGCCTTTACAGCCAAGCATTGGGAGTTAGGGGGGCCATCATGGCCAAGCCTGGGGCTTGGGGGGGGGGGGGCATCACAGCCAAGCAAGGGGGCTTGGGGTGTCATCATGGTCAAGCATGGGGGCTTAGGGGGCAATCATGGCCAAGCATGGGAGGTTGGGGGCCATCACGGCCAAGCATGGGGGTTTGGGGGGCATCAAGGCCAAGCATGGTCGGGGGTTGGGAGAGTGGAGGCTTCACCAGCAAACATGGTACAGTATCACCCGGGCCTGACTGTGTGAGATTAGAGTTACGAAACAGAAATTCCAGCCCAAAATGCCCAGTCTCTTAATTCAGGTCCGACCCCCTTTCCATTCAGCACAGGCCCGTACAGCAGCGGCTTGGCCTTGACTAAACTTTGGGACAGTTTGAAGTGAGTGAGTGAAGGGGTTTGCGGTCTATCTGCACACGGCACGGTGCTGGGGGACACTGCTGTCACTCAAGGACACTCCACAAAGCCGCCAACTTCACTCAGCCGAGCAGACAGCAGTGTCCCAACTTGTGGCAAGAGGGTTTTCATTAAAAGCACACACATGAAATGGTGCCTGAAGAAAAAAAGTGATGGTATCGGGGAACATTGTGCAGAAACCTCCGTGTTAGCCCCTCCCCCTCCCTACTAAATGTGACCCTTTTCTATCTTCAGTTACAGGAAAACATGTTTTCAATTCAACTCGTCCGGACTGCAGCCTCGAGCCGGCAGACAGGGAGTGACCGAAATGTCGGCTCTGGGACCGGGAGTGCCTCCCACAACCTGTTACCTCTGATCGGCCACTTCCGCGTTAGTTGGCGGGTTCCGGGCGGAGGCTCAGGGGAGGCGGAGGACGGAGAGTCACCGCCGCCCGGCTCCAGCCCCGGGCAGGAGGGGGGTCCGCAGCTCCCCGCCCCGCTTGCCGCACTATAACTTACTCTGCCACACCACTCTCTTCAGGCTGTGCTCCGCAGTTGCCATCTTTACTCTCCCGGGCAAGCCCTCCAATGACGCGATGCTCAGAGCGAGTCGCAAACTTCAACCAAGGAAGCTCCAGCCCTTCACAGAATAGCAGTGAGGCAGTACAGACAGACAGGCAAATAAACACTCAACCCAGAGACAGGCAAACTCCAAACTAGGAGCTTTATAGACTCTGAACCCACTGTGAACAGGCAAACACCAAACCAGGAGCTTTATAGACTCTGAACCCACTGTGAATAAGCAAACTCCAAACCAGGAGCTTTATAGACCCCGAACCCACTGTGAATAAGCAAACTCCAAACGAGGAGCTTTATCGACACTGAACACAACAGCAAACTCCAAACCAGGAGCTTTATAGACTCTGAACCCACTGTGAACAGGCAAACTCCAAACCAGGAGCTTTATAGACTCTGAACCCACTGTGAACAAGCAAACTCCAAACTAGGAGCTTATAGACCCTCAACCCACTGTGAACAGGCAAACTCCAAACCAGGAGCTTTATAGACTCTGAACCCACTGTGAACAGGAAAACTCCAAACCTGGAGCTTTATAGACCCTGAACCCACCGTGAACAGCAAACTCCAAACCTGGAGCTTTATAGACCCTGAACCCACTGTGAACAGGCAAAACTCCAAACTAGGAGCTTATAGACCCTCAACCTTCTGTGAACAGGCAAACTCCAAACCAGCAGCTTTATAGACTCTGAACCCACTGTGAACAGGCAAACTCCAAACCTGGAGCTTTATAGACCTTGAACCCACCGTGAACAGCAAACTCCAAACCTGGAGCTTTATAGACCCTGAACCCACTGTGAACAGGCAAACTCCAAACCTGGAGCTTTATAGACCCTGAACCCACTGTGAACAGGCAAACTCTGAACCAGGAGCTTTATAGACTCTGAACCCACTATGAACAAGCTAACTCCTACCAGGAGCTTTGTAGACTCTGAACCCACTGTGACAAGCAAACTCCAAACCAAACGATTTGAAGACTCTCAACCCACTGTGAACAGGCAAACTCCAAACCAGGAGCTTTGTAGGCTCTGAACCCACTATGAATAGGCAAACTCCAAACAGGAGCTTTGTAGACTCTGAACCCACAGTGAACAGGTAAACTCCAAACCAGTAGCTTTATCGACACTGAACACAACAGGCAAACTCCAAACCAGGACCTTTATAGACTCTGAACCCACTGTGAACAGGCAAACTCCAAACCAGGAACTTTATACACTCTGAACCCACTGTGACCAAGCAAACTCCAAACCAGCAGCTTTATAGACTGTGAACCCACTGTAAACAGGCAAACTCCAAACCAGGAGCTTTATAGACTCTGAACCCACTGTGAACAAGCAAACTCCAAACTAGGAGCTTATAGACCCTCAACCCACTGTGAACAGGCAAACTCCAAACCAGGAGCTTTATAGACTCTGAACCCACTGTAAACAGACAAACTCCAAACCAGGAGATTTATAGACTCTGAACCCACTGTGAACAGCAAACTCCAAACCTGCAGCTTTATAGACTCTGAACCCACTGTGAACAAGCAAACTCCAAACTAGGAGCTTATAGATCCTCAACCCACTGTGAACAGGCAAACTCCGAACCAGGAGCTTTATAGACTCTGAACCCACTGTGAACAAGCAAATTCCAAACCAGGAGCTTTATAGATCTTGAACCTACTATGAACAGGCAAACTCCAAACCCGGAGCTTTGTAGACTCTGGACACACTGTGAAAAGGTAAACTTCAAACTAGGAGCTTACAGACGCTCAACCCACTGTAAACAGGCAAACTCCAAACCAGGAGCTTTATAGACTCTGAACCTACTGTGAACAGACAAACTCCAAACCCGGAGCTTTGTAGACTCTGAACCTACTGTGAACAGGCAGCCTCCAAACCTGGAGCTTTGTAGACTCTGGACCCACTGTGAACAGGCAACCTCCAAACCCGGAGCTTTGTAGACTCTGGACCCACTGTGAACAGGTAAACTCCAAACCAGGAGCTTTATAGACCCTGAACCCAATAGGCAAACTCCAAGCCAGGAGTTTTATACACTCTGAACCCACTGTGAACAGGCAAACTCCAAACCAGGAGCTTTATACACTCTGAACCCACTGTGAACAGGCAAACTCCAAACCAGGAGCTTTATAAACTCTGAACCCAATGTGAACAGACAAACTCAAAACCTGCAGCTTTATAGACTCTGAACCCACTGTGAACAAACAAACTCCAAACTAGGAGCTTATAGATTCTCAACCCACTGTGAACAGGCAAACTCCAAACCAGGAGTTTTATAGACTCTGAACCCACTGTGAACAAGCAAATTCCAAACCAGGAGCTTTATAGATCTTGAACCTACTATGAACAGGCAAACTCCAAACCCGGAGCTTTGTAGACTCTGGACACACTGTGAAAAGGTAAACTTCAAACTAGGAGCTTACAGACCCTCAACCCACTGTAAACAGGCAAACTCCAAACCAGGAGCTTTATAGACCCTGAACCCAACAGGCAAACTCAAAGCCAGGAGCTTTATAGACTCTGAACCTACTGTGAACAGACAAACTCCAAACCCGGAGCTTTGTAGACTCTGAACCTACTGTGAACAGGCAGCCTCCAAACCCGGAGCTTTGTAGACTCTGGACCCACTGTGAACAGGTAAACTCCAAACCAGGAGCTTTATAGACCCTGAACCCAACAGGCAAACTCCAAGCCAGGAGCTTTATACACTCTGAACCCACTGTGAACAGGCAAACTCCAAACCAGGAGCTTTATAAACTCTGAACCCAATGTGAACAGACAAACTCAAAACCAGGAGCTTTATAGACTCTGAACCCACTGTGAACAGACAAACTCCAAACTAGGAGCTTATAGATCCTCAACCCACTGTGAACAGGCAAACTCCAAACCAGGAGCTTTATAAACTCTGAACCCAATGTGAACAGACAAACTCAAAACCAGGAGCTTTATAGACTCTGAACCCACTGTGAACAGACAAACTCCAAACTAGGAGCTTATAGATCCTCAACCCACTGTGAACAGGCAAACTCCAAACCAGGAGCTTTATAAACTCTGAACCCAATGTGAACAGACAAACTCCAAACCAGGAGCTTTATAGACTCTGAACCCACTGTGAACAAGCAAACTCCAAACCAGGAGCTTTACACACTTTAAAAGCAGTTGCAAAAAGACAAACTCCAAGCCAGAATGGCACTGAACCCATAGACATTCCAACAACTCAGATCTTTTACAGTCACTGAACCCACATGTATTGTTGAATTATTTTGGAGTAGTACTTGAAAACAAGGAAAAAGGGAATGGAGTTTCTGTGATACCCTCAGCTGAAGACGATTATTTTATTTTGCAATTTCCGTGCCAAGTGTTCTTTGTGCAGTTTCTTTATAAGCATGCTCTTGTTTAATCAGGTCAGATTGGTAGAAGGAATTTCTGTAAGAAATGTACCTGAAATATTACTTCAAAAACCCAGCTCTGTTAATAGATTTTATGACCATCCTTGGACATTATTTTCCTTTTTTCCCTATTGTTCTTTCCTTCCTACCTGAAGATAGGATCCAGTTCCATGAGCACCTGGAACCCACTGCTAACCTTGCCCAGGTTGCTATTTTCCATATTTGAGCCTGGGCAGTGAGTTCTGGTAAATTATTCACAATAGAGCAGACAGTGCCTCATCTATACCTAGAATGTCATCAGGGATTCTCCTGATCGGTTGTCATAACACGTGCATGTGGAAAATCAACAGAAATCTTGGATGGACACAAAAACAGGCCTGTTTCCATCAAGCCTGCAGCAGTTCTCAATATTGCCTGCAGACCCTATGACATTAAGTCAAAGATGGGTAAACAAACTTCCTGCCAATTACCACATACCACCTCCCTTTCTCCCCCGCACCCCCAGCTGGTGAGTTTTTACTGCACTGTGTTGAACAAGAATTGGAAGCAGCACAGAGTGTACCCTGGATGGGGGACTTCAATGCCCAGCACCAAGAGTGACTCAGTAGCACCACTATTAACTGAGCTGGCTGAGTACAAGCTGCTAGACGGGATCTGTAGCAGGTGGTGAGGGAACCAAAAAGAGGAAAAACTTACTTTACCTCATCCTCACCAATCTACCTGGTTCAGATGCACCTGTCCATGATAGTATTGGCACAACTGCACAGTCTTTGTGGAGACAAAGTCCCGTCTTCACGTTGATAAAACCCTCCAATGCATTGTGTGGCAATACCGCCATGTTAACTGGGAAAACTTTTAACAGATTTATCAAATCAAAACTACAATCTGTAACCTCATGACTTTGCATATCTCCCACTTTACCATTACCACCTTTGATTAACCTTTGATTATGCCTTCTATGTATTCGGCTTCTGCCCCCAATAACGTCCTTGACTATACATTAACATATGTACATCTCATGGACCTTCCCAATCGTCTATAATCTGTATCTCCTCCACACACTATTCATACTTGATTATTATCTAAAATGCCATTCTAAATTCGTTACCAGGAGACGCATACCAATGGAGGCCTCTTTGAATATTGTCTACTGCTGTCTCCAGGCAGGTTCATAACAACACCAAACAGCAGATGCAGCATGACAAAACTAAGCGATCCCACAATTGATGGATCAGAACTAAGCTCTGTAGTTCTGCCTCATCCAGTCATGAATGGTAGTAGACAATTAAACAACTTATTGGAGGAGGAGGCTCTACAAATCCTCCATGATGAGACTGCCCAGCTCATCATCACAAAAGGAATGGCTGAAGCATTTGCAACAATCTTCGGCCAGAGGTGCAGGGTGGATGATCCATCTTGACTTCCTCCTGAGGTCCCCAGCATCACAGATACCAGTCTTCAGCAAATTTGATTCACTCCATGTGATATCAAGAAATTGCTAAAGGGACTGGTTACTAAAAAGTGAATGGTCCTTGACAACATTTTTGCAATAGCACTTAAGACTTGTACGCCAAAACTAGCAGCATCCCTAGACAAACTTTTCCAGTGCAGCTCAAACACTGGAATCTACCAGGCAATGTGAAAACTTTGTCCTGTCCACAAAAAGCAGGACAAATCCAATTCGACCACTTACCGTCCTATCAATCTGTTCTCGATTATAGCAATAACCTGCTCACTGACGCTTAGTATGTGTTCCGCCAGGTCCAATCAGCCTCTGACCATATTACAGGCTTAGTTCAATCATGGAAAAATGAGCTGAACTCAAGAGGTGAGATGAGAGTGACCGCCCTTGACATCAAGGCAACATTTAACCAAGTGTGGCATCAAGTAGCCCTAGCAAAACTTAAGTCAGTGGGAATCAGGGTGAGAACTCTGCAATGGATAGACTCACACTTGTGTTATGAACCCTGCTGATGATAAATGCGAGGGTATTCCAAAACCCAGAAGGGTACTTAGATCACCAGTTTGTAGTGTTGTATGTGGGGTTTTTTGGGTAGAATATGAGGAACAATGTACAACCCAGTGAGGAACAGTTTAGTCGTTGTGTGAACAATTAATAAAGAATATTTATTAACTTAAAAGAAAGACAAAAAGACATGTGACAAGAAGGACCATGAATACATTATGATACTTAAGTATATTGATGACAATTCACGCATACTTTTACGTGAATCTATCCCTCGGTTCCCAGTTACCTAATTTACCTGAACTCTGAGACATCCTTTTTCCCAAATAACATCCAATATTAAGTAACTTTATGAGCTAAATCCAAAAAATAACTACCACACCCAGGTGACCACATCTGGGAAATAGTTTTCAGGTACAGTGATGGCGGAAGGTGGCTTCTTTCTTTCAGGAGACTATGGGATAGATTCTTTGCCACCAGCCACTGGTAGCAGAGTTCCCAATGTGGTGGCGAATCCCATGTGGGGGGAAAAAAATGGGATCGTGATAATCTGGTCCCCTGCTGGTAGTGGCATGTAGGTTGATGCCCTGTGCCAGCGGGAGGATGCAAATGGGCCAAAATTACCCATTTGATCCTATCAATGGGATGGACATCGGATTCTCCACCCCTCCATGATGCTCTGGGCCGGGATTCACACGGGCATGGATTGGTGCAAGGATTTGCCAGCGTGGCCCTGAAGCAGTTGACATTGCGGTAGGCCAAGGGAGTATATATTTAGGATAGGTGTCCCCAAAGCCACCGGAGGACCCCCCTCCCGCATACAATGCATGTCCTGCACCCCCCAAAGCCCCCCCCCACCAGAGGCCCCCGCCAAAAACCCTCACCAGAGACCCCCACCAGAGACCCCCATCAGAGACTCCCATCAGACCCCCACCAGAGACCCCCTCCAGACACACCCACACCAGAGACCCCCATATCAGAGAACCCCCTATAACAGGGAACCCTCCTTAACAGAAAACTCCCCATAACACAAAACCCCTCTATCGCAGAGTAGCCCCCATAGCAGGGAAGCCCCCTATATTAGAGAACCATCCCACAGCAGAGAGCACCCCCATAATAGAGAACCCCCCACCCCATAAATCATGCCTGCTGCAACTAATGAGCAGATGAGACAGAATTAGTGCCTGATGAGTGCTTCACAACTACTGCCTTAGACAGATGTCTAGAAAGTAGCAGCCAAAACGTAATGGAAAGCCAAAACCACATCACAGGGCATTCTTTAGACCCCCTTGGTTCCTTTGATCTGCCAGACTTCTACTCATTTTAAAGAGTAATAGCTATTAATTGACAGTCACCAGACAGCCAGATGTCTATCGTTTTTTTTTTAAATTCCCCTCATGCTTAAATGCATCTCAAGTAGACTGCTTTGAACCTAACCTCATTGTTTATAAACATCCAGGAGTTAAGTGCTTTCACTTCCTATTTTTTTCTCAGCAGAAAGCACTTAACTGCTTTTGATGTGGTGATGACCTATCAATCATAGCTAGATGTTTATGAACATTGCGTTTAGGTTCAAAGCAGACTATAGAGGGTTCTCTGTTATGGGAGTTTTCTGTTATCAGAGGGTTCCCTGCTTTTGGGGGAGGGGAGGTCCATGTTATTCGGGTTCTCTGATATGGGGACTTTCTGTTATAGGGGTTCTCTGATATGAGGGTCTCTGGTGGGGGGTCTTTGGTAGGGATCAGTGGGGGGTCAGGTCATTCTGATCTGTACATTCTGTGGTGGGGGGGGGGTGGGACCCAGCAATTCCCATGGTGGAGAGGGAAGGGGGACCAGCCATCGGATCTCGCTATCGGACCGTCCGCTCAAAATTGTAGCCCAATAACATGATTCACAACAGAATCCCTTGGAAGCCCTGCCATGCGTAAATTTGCATGGTTGGGGAGAGTGAATCACTTCTGGGCGCCACTTCCAGCACCAGCGCAAACCAGAAGCGATGTTGCTCCAGCGGAAAAACATAGGCTCCTGAACAGAGAATCCAGCCCTATATCTGCCATCTCCTGCAGTTCTCATGTTAGCTCTCTCTCTCACTCTTCTTCGTTAGTGTTCTACAGTTGTACTGTTTCTTTCCTTTTGATGTTATTCACCCTGTGGTGTCGGCTTTTGGCAGGTACATTTCCTTATCTCTCAATCTTAATTACCTCCAATTCTTAACACCTAGCACAAGGGAAGAAGGCTGTGGTTGTTGGAGTTCAATCAGTCCCAGGACATCACTGCAGGAGTTCCTCAGGATAGTGTCCTAGGCCCAACCACCTTCAACTGCTTCATTAATAAACTACCCTCCATCATAAGGTCAGAAGTAGGGATATTTGCCGATGATTGCACAATGTTCAAGACTCCTCAGATACGCAAGAAGTTCATGCCCAAATGCAACACGACCTGGACAACATTTAGGCTTGTGCAGGTAAGAGTCAAGTAACATTTCCACCACACATGTGCCAGGTAATGAGCATCTCCAACAAGAGAGAATATAACCATCTCTCCTTGACATTCAATGGCAGTACCATCACTGAATCCCCCATTAAACAACCCTGGGGATTGCCATTGACCAAAAATGAACAGGGCAAGCCAGAAAAGTACTGTGGCTACAAGAAAAGGTTACAGGCTAGGAATCCTGCAGCACAGAACTCACCTTCTCACCCCCCCAAAGCCTGTCTACCATCTATGAGGCACAAATCAGAGTGTGATGAAATACTCTCCACTTGCCTGAATGGGTGTAACTCCAACAATACACAAGATCAACACGAATCAGGACAAAGCAACCTGGTTGATGGGCATTCCAACCGCCACCACCACTTTCCCCCCCCCCCGGAGCACCACCACCTGCAAGTTCCTCTCTGAGTCACACGTCATCCTGACTTGGAACTCTATTTCACCGTTCTTTCACTACCGCAGGGTTAAAACCTAGAACTCCCTCCCTAATAGCACAATGGGTGTATCTACACCACTTAGACTGCAGCAGTTCAAGAAGTCGGCTCACCACCACCTTCTCAGGGCAGGTAGGGATGGGCAATAAATTTGGGCCGAGCCAGTGATACCCGCATCCTTGAACCAATCAAGTGCCAGAAGACAATTGGAATAAAGAGTGAAATTATGTTAAACCTGCACAAAGACTGTTGTCAGACCAAACAAAGAACAAAGAACAAGAACAAAGAAATGTACAGCACAGGAACAGGCCCTTCGGCCCTCCAAGCCCGTGCCGACCATGCTGCCCGACTAAACTACAATCTTCTACACTTCCTGGGTCTGTATCCCTCTATTCCCATCCTATTCATGCATTTGTCAAGATGCCCCTTAAATGTCACTATCGCCCCTGCTTCCACCACCTCCTCCGGTAGCGAGTTCCAGGCACCCACTACCCTCTGCGTAAAAAACTTGCCTCGTACATCTACTCTAAACCTTGCCCCTCTCACCTTAAACCTATGCCCCCTAGTAATTGACCCCTCTACCCTGGGGAAAAGCCTCTGACTATCCACTCTGTCTATGCCCCTCATAATTTTGTAGACCTCTATCAGGTAGCCCCTCAACCTCCGTCGTTCCAGTGAGAACAAACCGAGTTTATTCAACCGCTCCTCATAGCTAATGCCCTCCATACCAGGCAACATTCTGGTAAATCTCTTCTGCACCCTCTCTAAAGCCTCCACATCCTTCTGGTAGTGTGGCGACCAGAATTGAACACTATAGTCCAAGTGTAGCCTAACTAAGGTTCTATACAGCTGCAACATGACTTGCCAATTCGTATACTCAATACCCCGGCCAATGAAGGCAAGCATGCCGTATGCCTTCTTGACTACCTTCTCCACCTGTGTTGCCCCTTTCAGTGACCTGTGGACCTGTACTCCTAGATCTCTCTGACTTTCAATACTCTTGAGGGTTCTACCATTCACTGTATATTCCCTACCTGCATTAGACCTTCCAAAATGCATTACCTCACATTTGTCCAGATTAAACTCCATCTGCCATCTCTCCGTCCAAGTCTCCAAACAATCTAAATCCTGCTGTATCCTCTGACAGTCCTCATCGCTATCCGCAATTCCACCAACCTTTGTGTCGTCTGCAAACTTACTAATCAGACCAGTTACATTTTCCTCCAAATCATTTATATATACTACAAACAGCAAAGGTCCCAGCACTGATCCCTGCGGAACACCACTGGTCACAGCCCTCCAATTAGAAAAGCATCCTTCCATTGCTACTCTCTGCCTTCTATGACCTAGCCAGTTCTGTATCCACCTTGCCAGCTCACCCCTGATCCCGTGTGACTTCACCTTTTGTACTAGTCTACCATGAGGGACCTTGTCAAAGGCCTTACTGAAGCTAACTACATGCCCGGGTGGGCCACCGACTATCTTCCATGATCGAGAAAGCTACGACGTACGAAACGGCGGTCGAAATCCTACAGAAGTGCTTCGTAAAGCCGATAAACGAGGTACACGCCAGACATTTGCTCTCGATCTGCCGCCAGCGCTGCGGAGAAACGCTAGATGAATACTTGGAGAGACTCACCGCGCTCGCCAGGAACTGCGACCATAAAGAGGTGACGGCAGAAGTCCACATGAACTTACATATTCGTGATGCTTTCGTGTCCGGTATCCGATCCACGTACATCCGGCAGCGGCTCCTGGAAGACGGAGCGAAGGACCTCCAAGGCACGGTAACGCTCGCCTCTTCCCTGGAAGCGGCCCACCATAATCTCCGCACGTACTCCGCGGACCTTGCGAACCCCTCTCGATCCCCTCCAGACTCGGCCACGCTTCAGGCCTGCGCTGCGCGGCGACCCGCTCACACCGGGGGCCCCCCAATGCTATTTCTGTGGGCAAGGCCAGCACTCACTCCAGCATTGCCCGGCCCGCTCCGCTATCTGCGGCGAATGTGGAAAGAAGGGGCACTTCGCGAAGGTCTGCCTGGCTGGGCCCAAAGGCCAGAAACAAAAGTCTCATTGGGCCCAGAAATCCAACTCCCGGGACTACAGGCCCCGCAACGCGGCCGCATGGCGGCCGGACACGCCTACTTCCGACGCGTCATTGGCCTCGTGCGAGTCATGGGGGCGGCCATCTTCAAAACTCAACACGTGCGACTGACGGCGGCGGTCATTTTGCGAGTCCGATTCAACCGAGGACTCTGACTGTCCGCAACTAGGAGTGAACACGCTCGATCAATCTCGGCCGAAGCACCTGCGAAACTCAATGATGCAGGTTCAAATCAACGGCCGCGACACCCCCTGCCTTTATGACTCCGGGAGCACGGAGAGTTTTATCCATCCAGACACGGTAAGACGCTGCTCCCTGCGCACCTATCCCACCTCCCAAACTACCGCCCTCGCATCTGGGTCTCATTCGGTCCAAATCACAGGGTATTGTGTCGCGAACCTTGCTATCCAAGGCGCCAAATACACCCGTTTTAAACTTTATGTCCTCCCTCACCTCTGCGGTCTGGACTTTCAGTGCAGCCACCGAAGCCTGACCCTGAAGTTCGGCGGACCCCTGCCCCCGCTCACGGTATGTAGCCTGGCGACACTCAAAGTTGCACCACCCCCCCTCTTCGCGAACCTCACTCCCGACTTGTAAGCCCGTCGCCACCAGGAGTCGGCGGTACAGTGCCCAAGACATGACTTTCATCAAGTCAGAGGTTCAGCGGCTACTAAAGGAAGGGGTCATAGAGGCTAGCAACAGCCCTTGGAGGGCACAAGTATTGGTAGTCCGCTCCGGAGAAAAACAACATATGGTGGTGGATTATAACCAGACCATAAACCGCTTTACGCAACTCGATGCGTACCCACTTCCCCGCATGGCAGAAATGGTGAACCAAATCGCCCAGTATCGGGTATTCTCCATGGTCGACCTAAAATCGGCCTATCATCAACTCCCTATCCGCCCAGTGAACCGCCCCTAGACAGCCTTCGAAGCAGCCGGTCGGCTCTTCCACCTCCTCAGGGTCCCTTTCAGTGTCACAAACGGAGTCTCCGTTTTCCAAAGGGCAATGGATCAAATGGTGGACCAGTACGGCTTATGGGCTTAATACCCGTACTTGGACAACGTCACCATCTGCGGCTATGACCAGCAGGACCATGACGAAAACCTGAGGAAGTTCCTCCAGACTGCCCGGGACCTCAATCTGACACACAATAAAGAGAAATGCGTGTTCCACACAACCCGGCTAGCCATCCTCGGCTACGTCATGGAAAACGGGGTCCTAGGGCCAGACCCTGACCGCATGCGCCCCCTTAGGGAGTTTCCCCTCCCCCGTAGCCTCAAGGCACTCAAACGGTGCCTGGGGCTCTTTTCCTATTATGCCCAGTGGGTCCCCAGATATGCAGACAAAGCCTGTCCACTCATTAAGACCACGGTTTTTCCCCTGACGGCTGAGGCTCAGTCGGCCTTCAGTTGTATCAAGGCCAATATCATCAAGGCCGCCATGCAGGCGGTGGACGAAACCATTCCCTTCCAGGTAGAAAGCGACGCGTCAGACGTCGCCCTGGCTGCTACCCTCAACCAGGCAGGTAGACCAGTAGCGTTCTTCTCCCGAACCCTCACCGCCTCGGAAATTCGACACTCTGCAGTCGAGAAGGAGGCACAAGCCATAGTGGAGGCTGTGCGGCACTGGAGGCACTACCTAGCCGGTAGGAGGTTCGCCCTTGTCACCGACCAACGGTCGGTCGTCTTTATGTTCGATAACGCACAACGGGGCAAAATAAAGAATGATAAAATTCTTAGGTGAAGGATCGAACTCTCCACCTACACGTACGATATTACATATCGTCCGGGGAAGCTCAACGAGTCCCCAGATGCCCTGTCCCGCGGCACGTGCGCCAATGCGCAGAAAGACCATCTGCGGGCCATCCACGATGGCCTCTGCCACCCAGGGGTCACTCGGCTTGCCCATTTCATCAAGTCCCGCAACCTACCTTACTCCACCGAGGAGGTCAAGGCCATGACCAAGGCTTGCCAGATCTGTGCGGAGTGCAAACCGCACTTCTATCGACCAGACAAGGCTCGCCTGGTAAAGGCCTCTGGGCCCTTTGAGCGACTAAGCGTGGACTTCAAAGGGCCCTCCCGTCCACAAACTGGAACAGTTATTTCCTCACTGTCATCGATGAATTCTCCCGCTTCCCCTTCGCTGTCCCCTGCCCCGATTGACCTCGGCCCCCGTGATAAAGGCACTGCACAGCATCTTCACGCTGTTTGGTTTCCCCGCTAATATCCACAATGACCGGGGTACATCGTTCATGAGCGATGAGCTGCGTCAATATCTGCTCAACAAGGTCATCGCCTCGAGCAGAACGAGCAGCTATAACCCGCGGGGAAACGGGCAGGTGGAGAGGGAGAACGCAACAGTTTGGAAGGCTGTTCTTCTAGCCCTACGGTCAAGAAGTCTCCCAATCGCCTGCTAGCAGAAGGTCCTACCCGATGCCCTACACTCCATTAGGTCGCTCCTCTGTACGGCCATGAACGAGACCCCTCACAACCATTTATTTGTCTTCCCCAGGAAGTCCACCACAAGGGTCGCGCTTCCACGTTGGCTGACGACTCCAGGACCAGTTCTACTCCGGAGGCATGTCATAGATTATCTTAGAATTTACAGTGCAGAAGGAGGCCATTCGGCCCATCAAGTCTGCACTGGCTCTTGGAAAGAGCACCCTACCCAAGGTCAACACCGCAACCCTATCCCCATAACCCAGTAACCCCACCCAACACTAAGTGCAATTTTGGACACTAAGGGCAATTTATCATGGCCAATCCACCTAACCTGCACATCGTTGGACTGTGGGAGGAAACCGGAGTACCCGGAGGAAACCCACGCACACACGGGGAGGATGTGCAGACTCCGCACAGACAGTGACCCAAGCTGGAATCGAACCTGGGACCCTGGAGCTGTGAAGCAATTGTGCTATCCACAAGGCTACCGTGCTGCCCGTGAGGAGCCATAAGACAGATCCACTGGTCGAGAGGGTCCAACTATTACACGCAAACCCTCAATACGCCTACGTCGAGCACCCCGACCTCAGGCAGGACACCGTTTCCCTGCGAGACCTGGCACCCGCTGGCTCGCCCACCGACACCCCCCCTTCCACCGACGCTCCCCTCCCCGCACCGGCTGTCGACTCTGACAGCGTCCCCCCCCATAGCGCCCCCCCCTCCCCTCCAGGCGGCGACGGCACCAATCACCCTAGTCACCCCGGATACCCCCCTTGCTCCAACGCGGGCAAAGGCTCAGACAACCATGCTCCCGGATATACCACCACCGAGGACGACCGTATCCGCCGCACCACCGCCGGAGCTGAGAAGGTCGACACGGGCAATCAGACCGCCCAAAAGACTTGTAATTCCACTTCACCCCCGACGGACTATGCGTTTTGTTAAACAGGGGATGAATGTGATGAATGATATCTGTATACATATGTACCTTTAATGTGTAGGCCCCTTTAAGACCAGGCTTGGAACCCTGGGGGACACTGCCTCCGGCTCCGCCCCCAGGAAGCTGTATATAAGGTTACGTTCAGTAGGCAGCGTGCAGTGAGCACACTTCTCGGCAGCTGTCTGGTTCTCTGGTTATTAAAGCCTTTGTATTATCAAACTCCTCTCCTGAGTCGTAATTGAGGGTATCTCACCATCTAAACACGTTTATTTTAAAGTCAAAATAGTTGTCCCATGAAGCACATTCAGAAGCACTAAGCATAGCACTTTTCAGATGGTTAGTTCAACATCACATCAGAAAGCAATGATTATTTTCAACCTAGGGTTTGTCAAGAGCAGCAGATGCTTCCGCCCGCTGCCCCGCTTCACCCTTGGGAGTGGCCGGAGTGGCCTTGGATGTGGCTCATGCCGACTTTGCCGGTCCTTCAGCACACATGATATCCCAGAGGTGTTGGTCACTGACAATGGGATGCCCTTTATCAGCGAGGAGTTCACGGGATTTATGAAGGTGATCGGGGTACTCCATATCCGTACGGCCCCGTATCACCCGGCTTCGAATGGACTATTGGGAAGGCTTGTGCAAACATTTAAATGGGAGCTGAGAAAGCAAACTTCAAGATCAATGGACACAGGGTTAGGACACAGAGATGTAAGAGGTCGTTGATCCGGATTCCAGCATGGAGATTCAGGCGTCAGAAATTTCTGATGGGGAACAAGCCGTTCAGCCTCCAATAGTACCTCCACCGCGGCATTTGGTGCGGAAACGAGGTTGACCATGCAGGTATATGCTACCTGATCCAGCCCAGTGGACACCAGAGGCACAGCTATGAGTGAGGAGGCACAGACATCCGCCTACTCCATCATCGTGGGAACAGTCTTCGGACTTGGGTGGGGGGGAGGGGGAAATGTTATAACCCGCAGGAGACCTACAGGTGAGTCTTCCAGTGAGCCTCTTTCAGTACAAGCTCCCCTACTGAGGGACGGGGAGTGCATGGGGCTCTAAGAATCTGTATTATAAAGGTTGGCCAAGTTTGGAACTGACACCTCAGACCCGGCAGGGAGCTGTAGAGTATTGTACATATCATTACTTTGTGATAAAACTAGTTTCTCTTATCCACTCGCCTCAGACTTGCCTGTGGCCATTAAAATCACCGAGTCTCCCTCCTCTCTCCCTGCACCTTTCCAATTTCAAAAACAAACTTCCTTAACAAAGCTTTTTATTATTACTCCGAATCTCACACTCCTGTCAAACCTTGGGCTTAAAGGCGCTGCATTAATTCACCTTGTGGTTTGTTCACCCCAGGGAGAAGGAAAGCAAATTAAAATAGCAAAGTTAACCTTTTTTTCCAAAACAAATGGAGAGAAAAGAGAATTCTTGAAGATCTGTAAATAGTAATACTGTTTTTTTAAAAGAAACTAGCAATTTGTTATGTTTAGACTATTTGCAAATTCAATATCCCTGAGTCACTTCCCTTCTTTTGTCATAGAGTAACATAAAATTACATTGTTTTTCTTTTCTAAGCGGTTATCACCCACTCTGATCTTTCTAAAAATTATACTCGCAGCGCCAACACAATAAAAACAAGAACATTTCCACATGATGCATTTATCGATGACTTGATGCCAAAATTCTTGTTGTCCATCTGCATCCTTAAAGGACCCTAAATTAGTTTAACTAAAGATTAATATATTAAATGCTGCCCGGGGGCTATTTTTAAGTTAATTGAATGAGGAACAATGAAACCTATGAAAGTAAAGGCTTTACAAAATAATCAAATAGACCTTGAAGATGATTTGCTCCACCCTTGCGATTGTGAAACATTATCTTCAGGGGCTAATAGATCATTTTCCAAAAAGAAGATATTCAATGGAAATATGTTACTACAATGTAATAGAAATATTATCTGTATAATTATGCTTTTTCAGAGACTGAACCTGGCAACCACTTCTGCATAGAAAGATTGGGACAGGAAACGACCATTCAGTCTTGAGCCTGTTCCGCCATTCAGAACTAAATTATACCTTAGCTTCAATTAGTGCCTTATGTTCATATTCCTTAATGCTTTTATCCAACAAAAATCGACTGATATCAGTCGAAAATTACAATTTAACCAGCTTTTTGAGTAAGTAAAAAGCGTGTCTGATTCCCCTTTGAATCCCTCTATCACTTTAACTGGGTCATCTTCAGTCTTTTGAGCTTAAAGAAATACAACCCAAGTTTATAAGACCATAAGAAATAGGACCAGGTAGATCACATGGCCTCTTGAGCCTGCTCTACCATTCAAATAACCATGGCAGAACTTTGTATTTAGTTATTTAGTCATTCAGTCAGTCATGCCACCTGTCCACATGATTTAACTCTTTAAACAATGGTATATTTCTGCAGTGTATTCCACTTGGGCCAATATATGACTAAATGGGCAGCACAGAAGCACAGTGGTTAGCACTGTGGCTTCACAGTGCAAGGTCCCAAGTTCAATTCCCAGCTGGGTCACTGTCTGTGCGGAGTCTGCACATTCCCCCTGTGTCTGCATGGGTTTCCTCTGGGTGCTCCGCTTTCCTCCCACTAGTCCCGAAAGACGTGCTGTTATTGGTAATTTGAGCATTCTGAGTTCTCCCTCTGTGTACCCGAACAGGTGCCGGAATGTGGCGACTAGGGACTTTTCACAGTAACTTCATTGCAATGCAAGCCTACTTGTGACAATAAAGATTATTATTATATATTCTTCCTGAGCTTCTGTGCCCAAAACTAGTTCCAAATTAGATCTGACCAAGGTTCCATGGAACTAAAACAGTACTTCCTCAGTTTCCTTCTATTCCAACTCCATTAAGATAAAAGCCACCATTTTAGTGATCTGTATCCCTTTAATCCTCCATAGTGCCTTAAAAAATACCCTGAATTGTCTTATTTGGCTCCAAAGTGGATGACCTCACACTTCCCCACTTTGAACTCCATCTGCCATAGCTACGTCCACTCACTTAATCAAACTCTATTTGTGAACTATTTAGTCATCTTTTTACTCATATGTTTTAATTTATTTGGCTTATCAGTTAAGTAATCTGTGTGAGAACAATTGGGAAGGCAGTGGAAATGCTTAGATATTATTCCTTTAATCTAAATTTCTGCTAAGAGTTTACCACACAAAACTAACTTTGCTGACACTACATTAGGTTTCATTGTTCTCTCAGTGTTTTCTTTGGTAAAGCTCAACTGAGCTGACCTGTCAATATTTGATTTACAGCTAGGTCCCAGCCACATGCTACCTATCTGTGTTTAAGAACATTAGAATATTAGAAATAGGGGTACAAGTGGAGCTTTCCTACTGCAACATACAATAAAAAATCACTGCCCGAATCTTATAACCTTTGATTCCCTTATAGCCCAAAAATCTATCATCCTCAGTTCTGAACATACTTAACAAATGAGCATCCACGGCCCTCTGGGGTAGAGAATTCCAAAGATTCATGAATCTCTGAGTGAAGAAATTTCTTCTCACCTCAGTCCTAAATGGCTGACCCCTTGTCCTGAGATTATGACCCTCAGTTCTAGGTTCTTTCGGCAGGAGGAACAACCTGTCAGCATCTATCCTGTCAAGTTCTCTAAGTTTTCTATATTTAAATATGATCGTCATTCTTTTACACGCCAGAGGACTCAGGCCTATTCTACTGAATATTTCTTCATCAGATAGCATTCTTTTCCCAGAAATCAATCTAGTTAACCTTTATTGCAATGCCACTAAGTTACATATTTCCTCCCTGGGGTGAGAAGGCCAGAACTGTACACAGTATTCCAAATGTGGACTCACCAAAGCCCTATATAATTGCAGCAAGGCTTCCTTATCCTTCTACCGTAAACCTCTTGCAATAAATATACAATTTGCCTTCCTAATTGCTTTCTGTATCTACATGTTAACTTTTAGTGAGTCATGTACAAGGACTAGAAAAACTCTCTGAATCTCAATATTTATTCTTTGCCATTTAAAGAATATTCTATTTTGCCATTCATATTTAGGAGCCTAGTACTGTGCCAGTACTGGACTGGGTATGCTCATTGTGACGTATTCCAATTGCTTGTTTAGGAAATTTTGGAGTCAGTTAGCAGCAGTGATGTTGGCACACATGACCACAAAATTAACAGCATCCATCACCAACATCACTGTTGCAGGAGATTCTGGAACATGGCCTGGAATGTGAAGAGGTGAAATTTATACTTCAGTTGTTTAGAGCCTTGTTAAAACTCCATCTAGGGTACTGCATTCAACCACAGACACTGCACCTCAGAACTGATTATATCTATATAGGTGTTCGAGGAGTCACACTGCAGTGTCACCAAAATCAAAGCTCGGAGGTTAAAGGGTTAAGTTATGAGGCTGCACAAATTTGACTTTGCTTCTTTCAATTTAGATGGTGTAGAAGGACGGAACTGAAGAATTTAAGACAATAAAGGAATTTGATGGGATAAATAGAGAAAACTATATTTTTCCAATGGGAGAATTAATATATGAAATGAAAATGAAAATCGCTTATTGTCACAAGTAGGCTTCAAATGAAGTTACTGTGAAAAGCCCCTAGTCGCCACATTCCGGCGCCTGTTCGGGGAGGTTGTTATGGGAATCGAACCGTGCTGCTGGCCTGCCTTGGTCTGCTTTCAAAGCTAGCGATTTATATTTAAATATATTTTAAATATATTTTAAATATATCTAAATATATTTAAAATAAGAGCAAGGAAATCAGGAAGCATTTCTTTTTCAAAAAGCTTGAACTCTCGTCCCCAAATGACTGTGGTCAGCTGAAGCTGAGATCTATGGATTTTTGTTCAGAATTTAAGGGATGTTAGGCAAAGGTGTGGCAATGGGTGAATCAAAGGTTCTAATGGAGTTGAGGAATCAGTTTGAGGGCTGAAATGCCTACCTCTTAAAATATTCAGTTACTGACTATTCCTTGAACTGAGTGGCTAGCTAGGCCATTTAAAAGGCAACTACATTGCTGTGGATCTGGAATCACATGTAGGCAAGACTGGGTAAGTATGGCAGATTTTCTTCTCTAACGGGCAGATGTAGGGCGGCACGGTAGCGCAGTGGTTAGCACTGGTGCCTCATGGCACCGAGGATCTGGGTTCAATCCTGGGCCACTGTCCATGTGGAGTTTGCACATTCTCTCATGTCTGTGTGAGTCTCATCCACACAACCCAAAGATGTGCAGGATAGGTGGGTTGGCCACGCTAGAATTGTCCCTTAGTTGGAAATTTAAAAAAAAAATAAAAGACAGAAATGAACCAGATGGGTTTTTACCCGATAATAGTTTCATGGTCATCATTTGACTTTTAAGTCAAAGTTTTTATTGAATTTAAATTTCACCATCAGCCGTGGGATTTGAACTCGGATCCTCAGAGCATTAACGTGGGCTTCTGGAGTATTAGTCCAGTGACAATACCAATATCAATAGATGGAAATAATTACAGAAGGAATTCTGGAAAAACTCAGCAGATGAATAATAATCTTTATTGTCGCAAGTAGGTTTACATTAACATTGCAATGAAGTTACTATGAAAATCCCCCAGTCGCCACATTCCAGCGCCTGTTCGGGTACACGGAGGGAGAATTCAGAATGTCGAAATTACCTAACAGCACATCTTTCGGGACTTATGGGAGGAACACGGAGCACCCGGAGGAAACCCACGCAGACACGGGGAGAATGTGCAGACTCAGCAGACAGTGACCCAAGCTGGGAATCGCACCTGGGACCCTCGCACTGTGAAGCAACAGTGCTAACCACTGTGCTACCGTGCCACCTACTGGTCACATTTGTGAATAGAGAAACAGAGTTAACGTTTTGAATCCAATTTGACTCTTCCTTGAAACTGTTGCTCTTTCTAGCTTTAGTCTATTTGCTCTGTATAGGTCACCTTTGCTCATTAGTCGCCAGGTATCTTTATGATACCGCCACGTGGTTCAAGTTTAGGTTATGATTAATAACACATCACACCGCTTAGTAAGGATTAAAACAACGGTCATTTATTATATACAACAAGCAATATTAATACCCTAATACTACTTTCTATATAACAAACCTATCACTACTGGCCAATACTTAACTTAGGAAGAGCCCACCAGGTCAGGGAAACTAATGGCTTGTCCAATCAAATCTGGCCCGCGGGATTCAAAAGGCTGCTACAGGTCGGTGGCTAGGTCTCTCTACCGGATAGCGATCGTTGGATTCAAACTTACGATACACGGTGGCTGGTCTTGCGAAGGTCTCTAGCAGGCGAAGAGGAGAGAGAGAGAGATCTGAACTTGGACCTTCACTTTTATAGGGCCCAGGGGCTTCCCGCCTCCCGGGGTGGCCCTTGACCCTGAGTCCCAAGTGATTGGATTCTGTCCCCAGTCTCTGGGGTCGATGTGTCCAATGGTGAGGCGATTCCTCGATCGGGGGGTGGTCGCTCACCTGTCTTTGTTTCGGCCACTGCAGGCGCCGACAGGTCTGGCCCGGTATTCAATTGCTAATATGTTACAATTGTTCCCGGGGATAGCCGATTTAACTGTGGATGTCTGAGTAGATTAGGTGTAAACAGTCCTGAATGCAACTGCGGATACCTGGGTTGATGGGCTGTTGATAGCCCTGAGTATCGATCTGGGCTACGTTCCCAGAGCTGACTATGCAAACCCGTCTGCAGCTGCCTGCTTGTGTCTTCTTGGCTGCTTTTCCCAGCAGTCTTTCGGGTTAGCCATTTTAAACTGGGTTTTGGCCAGATTAATCGGAACGCAGCCATTTTACATGGCTACAAAACCCAAAGTTATATTGGACTCAAAACATTAACTTTGTTTCTCTCTCCACAGATGCTGCCTGTCCTGCCTTTCCTACACTTGTTTTTATCTCAGATCTCCAGCATCAATAGGTATTTTGCTTTTATTTCAGGAGGCTTGAGGTTGTTTATCTGCTGCCAATTTAATAAAATGGGCCATTTGATTGCAGTTATGAAGTTGTCCAAATGTATACCAACTGTTGGCCATAGGGGGTTCAGAATGGTAAGTAAGTAAAGACGCCAAAGTCCCAGATGACCATAGGCTGCTTTCCCCTTTAAGGGGACTGGTGGTGATTTAGCATGAGGATCACCACACCTCAGGCGAGGGGCAAGATTGAGAAGGCGAAGCCTTCATGAATAGCCTCAGCTGGAATGGCACAGTGGTTAGCACTGCTGCCTCATGGCGCTGAGGACCCAGGTTCAATCCTGGCCCCGGGTCACTGTCCGTGTGGAGTTTGCACATTCTCCCTGTGTCTGCGTGGGTCGCACCTCCACAACTCTAAGATGTGCAGGGTAGGTGGATTGGCCACGCTAAATTGCCCCTTAATTTGAATTTTTTTAAAAAAGTGATAGCCTGAGCTGGTGCAGGAATTGAACCCACGCTGCTGACCTCACGAACCAGCTGGCCAACCAACTGAGCTAAATTGAAGCTGGGGTATAACAGAAGTGGAGAAAGGGGGAACAGAATTAGAGAGCTGATAGTGATGGGGGGGGGGGGGGGGGGGAGAGATCAAATGGAGTGAGGGCAGCTAAAAATGAAGTCGGAGGAAATGGTGCAAAAACGAGTGAATGAGAGCAAGCGAAACAGCCCTTGCCACCATCCTTAACCAGAGAGGCAGACTTGGGGGGGGGGGGGGGGGGGTTGGTGGAGCTCAGCACCCGAACGGTGGTAGCTGCTGAATCAGTTAGTTTGACGTTCAATTTATCGCCACGAATGACAATTGGCTTGGGTGAGCCTGGAGAAAGAGAGACCTTAAACCATCAACTACAAACATCACTTCGCTCCAGAGCTTCCAGATTTGACTCCCACCAGAATTCCAGGTGTGTCCATGGGAGAAGGTTGTCGGATTGAAATCAGGCAAGCAGCTCGCGAACACAAACACGGGCCTGCAATCTCCTATTGGACAGTGTGGAATGAAAGAGGCGGCGTCTGAGAGCAGGATTTATAGGCTGCTGGAAGTGAGCTCCATAGAAAGTGACATCTCGAATCTGTTTATCTTCACTGAAACTGCATGCTGCCTTTGCCCAGATTTGCTCACAGCCTGTTGGTGGAGAAAGCGCTCAAACAATGGCTATCAGAGGATTGACTTATGTGCTGTTAGCCTGCATTGCGAACGTGAGTTACAAGTGCGTTTCAAAAAGATACATTTCAAGTTTCCATTAATATAGTTACTTTGCCAACTGTCGCGTTTATTCAGCCTCCCACATTACTGCCTTCAAATGCGATCAAATTGAATTAACTCCGTTATTAAGTTGTATTTATGTATAAATATTATATACGTACATAAATAGTTAATCATTTTTAAATAGGAATGCATTAGCGCTGATGTACTTGCATGTCTAATACACTCCACTATCACAAAAGAGCTTAATGTTCTGCAGTGGGGGAGATGCTGAACATTAGAACACTGCTTCTTTCAAAAGCTGTCAGCGTCTCCCAACTTTGCGCTCTGAATCAATAGAGAGATTCAAAAAGGGAAATGGCAAATAGAAATGTGATATTTGTGCCCTACACTCAAACCGGTGACAAGATGAAAACTCGTGCCTTCCTCGGGTCACATTTCTACACAGTTGCTGATCTATCTGAGTGACGGGAAAGTGTCGGAATGAAACTATTAGAGGGGAAATGAAGGGGAAACATTGCGGTTAATCCTGCCCTCGCCCTTACCGCTCTTGTTACTACTTTAAACATCCCCTGGCGTGCAGGTGAAAATTGAATTCAACATACAATGGACCCGGCGCCTTTATTTTATTCAAACGTTATTTTTGTTCCCCCTTCCCCCAGATCTCCTCGGCCAGCACGGGTAAGACAATTCTTCCTTTGGAGGATAAATGTGGCGATTGAACGAGATGACTTACTACTTGTTGTGACTGCAGTTGTGATCACGTATCGATCAGGCCTCAAGCGGGAATATGTCCCTTTGGTTGTGAAGAGCAACACTTCAGACGCCGAAAAAAGGATACGGGAATATATATGGTCATAAAAAGTTCTACCCAATACATATACAGAGACTATATAATGATATGCACACATACTGTATCTATATACACATAGATGCACAATCATATACTGTACGCGGCCATACAAGCTCGCACCCACACTGTGTAAACACAATGAACCTGCCCTCTTTTCCTTTTTAGATTTCTCCATGACCATTTACACTGTGACCTCCAGGAGTATTTCAGCCCGCTGGAGCAGCTATGTGGGTGCACATTCCTACAGGTTTTCTGCAACCTCCAATGCAGCTACGGGACAACCAGCCTTCGTTGTTTTCAACAACCGGTTCATTCTCGGTTCGGTCTCCCCCTTGTTACCTGCAACTCTGTACAATGTCAAAGTCGAGGTTCTGGACGGGAACGGCAACGTACTGGCCGAAGCTCAAACGCAACAAGCAACGGGTGAGTTTTGCAAATCTCCATTTGACAGCTCCTAATCCGGCGGGGCAACAATAACTTCCTCTCAAAGTAACTGCGAGGCGATTGGCACCCGCCAGTGTTTGTACACGGGTTGCCATGAAAGCTCGGGATGTAACATGAGGTTAAACCGTGAAAATCCAAAAATTGCTGCCTGATATGCGCTGTAATTAGACTTTGCGAAAACAACATCTCACTGTCTGTTTCACCATGGAAATGGGTCGAACAGTGTGACGTTTCTGTACTTGCACAGTAAATACGAAGTAAGATCACTGAAGAAAGATAACTCCTGCCCATTTCAGTCTAAGTAACCTTTTAAAGACATGCTAAGTACTGAGTGTTGCCAATCTGGCATTGAAAATTAACCATCAGAAGTACAGAGTCTCATTCCATCAGCTGTTAATTGTTAATGGAGATTTTTTAAATGGGCAAATGTCAATTTTTTTGCCTTTACTTTCTATCTCTTTTTCTTCGTTTCCTTAATCCCCCCACCCCACCCCCTCTTTTCCTTCCTTCTGGGCTGAATTTTAATTCCACAGTCCCGATCCTGATAATGGGCCGAATTCCAGGTTGTGAACCGGAAGTGGCGGTGGCAGGACCCTAAAGGATATCTTTGGAGCGGGACAATTAAGAGGCTGTCCTGGGTTCCCCATCCAATTAATCACAGAATCACAGAATACTACTGTACAGAAGAGGCCCTTCAGCCTATCGAGTCTGCACCAACGCATGAAAGGCCCTGACCTGCCCAAGTAATCCCACTTGCCAGCACTTGGCCCACAGCCTTGAATGTTATGGCATGCCAAGTACTCATCCAGGTACTTTTGTTTTATAAATTTAGAGTATCCAATTAATTTTTTCCAATTAAGGGCAATTTAGCGTGGCCAATCCACCTACCTGCACATCTTTGGGTTGTGGGGGCGAAACCCACGCCAACACGGGTAGAATGTGCAAACTCCACATGGACAGTGACCCAGAGCCAGGATCGAACCTGGGATCTCAGCACCATGAGGCAGCAATGTTAACCACTGCGCCACCGTGCTGCCCCCAAGTACTTTTTAAAGGATGTGAGACATCCCGCCTCTACCACCCTCCCAGGCAGTGCATTCCAGACCATCGCCACCCTCTGGTTAAAAACATTTTTCCTCAAATCCCCCCTAAACCTCTCGCCCCTCATTTTGAACTTGTGTCCCCTCGTAACTGACCCTTCAATTAAGGGGAACAGCTGCTCACTATCCACCCTGTCCCTGCCCCTCATAATCTTGTGCACCTCAATCAGTTGTCCCTCTGTCTTCTCTGCTCCAGAGAAAACAACCCAAGCCTATCCAACCTCTATAACTTAAAATGTTCCACCCCAGGCACCATTCTGGTGAATCTTCTCTACACCCCCTCCAGTGCAATTATATCCTTCCTTCAATGTGGCGATGAAAATTGCACACAGTACTCCATCTGTGGCCTCACCAAAGTTCTATACAGCTCCATGATGACACCCCTGCTTAAGTTGGGCTCCACAGCCAAGAGGAGCAGAGAACACATGGGGAACCAATGGAAGAGGTGGGTGATGCCTGAGGTAAGTTGTCCAAATTTCTAATTCGGCCACAACTGCCAGGCAAGGCCATCATTGCAGAGGGGAATCCCTCCACAGGATGCCCTGAGGCTAGCAGTAGCTGTGGTCCTCACAGCCTACTGGATCCATGCAGGGCTGGTTTACAGGATACACCTCTTCCCGCCCTTCCTCCACTCTCCCCATTGTAAGGTTGCCCTATCTACATGCCCTCGATTGGAAGGCACCTTCCACCACCTCTCTGAAAATAAACAACTGCGCCAATAATGAGAAATTACCAACATGCTTTTGAATCATTTGTTGCCCTTGCCCATGAACTGAATGGCTTGCTGGGTCATTTCAGAGGGCTTCTAAGAGTCAACCACATTGTCTGTAGACACTTGTAGGCCAGACCAGGCATTGGTGAACCAGATGGATTTTTGAGACTGGATTTTTAAATCCAGATTTATTGACTCAATTCAAATTCCAGCAACTGCAGTGGTAGGGTTTGAACCCTTGCCCCAAGATTACTAGTCTAGTGACATTACCACAACGCCACCATCTATGTACCTGAATGTTTTGGGCCCAGGAGAGTTTCTTACAGGGTTAGCCCACACTTAGGGCTGTATTCCCCTGCTCCGCCCACTGCAAGAAGCCATGGGCAAGCCACGTACAATGGAGAACTCCATTGAGCTCGGACGGGTTTCTCCGATCGCCGGGCGAACGCGGCCGGAGAATTTCACCCTTAGAATTTCTTTTAGCACTGGGGAGCTGAAAGGGTGGCTCGATTTCTAAGTGAGCTTGTGGGTCCCCCCCCCACCCATGGGCAATGTCACCCCCAACACATATGAACACTACCCTACACTCCCCAAGTGAGGGCACCCCGCTATGGGGTCCCTGAGGGTCCCCTCTCTTCAGGCCCCCATGCCCCCTTCCAGTACCCCCTCCCTCTGGGACCCCCACCCATCACCCCTCCAACCTCCCGGAGGCCCCTACTTACCTGTCCTGCACTCTCCCACCCTTCAAACCCCCCTCCACCCTCATTTCATGGGCATGGGTCCCCCTCGCCCCCTGACTCTTGGCAATGCCACCCTGGCACTCGGGTACCCTTGTACTGCTACCCTGACACCCAGGAAGTGCTTCTCCTGGCTTGGCAGTATCATCTGGGCACCTTGGCAATGTCAGGGTGGCAGTGCCAAGCTGCCATCCTGGCAGTGCCAACGTGCCCATGTTTCAGGGCGAGGGCCAGGGGGCCACCCTGCACCTACCCCGACTACCCGGGGGTCTCCGATGGCCCAGGAGACATCCTGGGTGCCGTACTGCCTGGTCCACGTTTGTGTGGACCAGCACTGATCGATGCCCGGCCGTTGAATCAAAGGAGGCCGTTGGATCCCGGGCAAGTAGGTCGTAAGTAGGTTTACAACCTACTTCCGCGAAAGACATTCGGTCCGCCCATTTGGGGCAGGGCTCCGACCCCAATGTCTCGTGGGACTCCGGAGAATCTCGTGAGGCGCGGAGGCTATCAGGAGGCTCACTGGAGGCCTTTCCTTAGATTCTCCGGCTGCGTTGCGCGTGAAGAATCGCGCCCTAGGTGTTGCGATGTTTATGTAGAAGACAATAATGTGTTGGTGTGAAATTCCTCTGTTCCCTTTATTTAATAAAGGTATCAATCTGATTATTTTAAACAAATTAGTAACTTTGCTAGAATTGCAGAAAGGTGAATGCAATTAAAATATATTAATATTTTTCCTATTTATATAGCAAATAGTAATTTCTAGACCATGACTTTATACCGTAAGATACTGATGATTAAATCCTTAATTGATTTTGTTGAATTCCCCTCTCTTTAAATTTAATTTTAGATGACACGTTACATTATTCATTTTAAAAGGGCTAATGTACACGCTCGAATAGACCATTTGGAATTTTTAAACTTGCAATTATGTATAATTGCTACTATGCTTTCTTCATACCAGCTGCAATTGTGCCGTGAGCCCTGTCTCAGCTGGTACCTCTCTAGCTCAGGAGTCAGAAAGCCAAGGAATCAAATCCCACTCCTGATGCTTGAACATACAATCCAGGCTGACACCAATGCAGTACTGAGGGGATGCTGCACTCTTGGACGTGCTGCCTTCAGATGAGATGCAGCACCAAGGTCTTGTCTTCCCTCTAAAGTGAAAGTATAAGATCCAAGTGACACATGTCAAAGAAGAACGAGGGCATCGTCTAGGTGCTCTGCAAATATTTAACAATTAGTTAAAATTTCATGACCAATATCACATAGATAACATCTTCCCCTCAAGCACACCCCTCTCTCCATGACTGCCCTCTTGTTTGCTGTTCCTGGAATCATAGAATCACACAGCACCGAAGCACATTTGGCCCATCATGCTGGTCTCGAAGCTTTCAAAGAAATAGCCAATTAGTTTAACTACCCAGCCTTTTCCTACAGTCCTATAACTGTTTCCTTTCAAAGTAAAAATCTAATTGCCTGCTGAAAGCTTCCATGAATCTGCTACGACCACCCTTTCAGGAAATGCTTCCCAGATCACAGCAAACACTATGCATAAAATAAACTTCTCCTCATCTCCCTCATTTCCTTTTGCCTACTATTTTAAACTTGTGTCCTCTAGTTACTCACTCTCCTGCAAGTGGAAATGGTTTCCTCTTACCTACCCTATCAAAAAACCCATAATTTTGAACACCTCTATTAAATCCCCATTTAGCCTTCTCTGCTCTAAGGCGAGCAATAAAATGAAAAGAAAATTAAGGTGAACACTCCCAGCTTCTCTATTCTCTTCACATAACTGCAACCCCGCGTGCCATATCAGTTTAACTTGACAACCTGAATTATCTGAGTTTTTCCAACTTTAAACGTCTGAATGACGTGCCCTCTAATGCAATCAGAAAAACTAACATGTACTGTGCAAGGCTTTCAGACCAAATAGTCAGAAAATAGTGAGCAGTGAATGGCTACATTTCAATGTGTAATTTCAATGGGTGAGACTTGCTGCTGGGAGCACAATGTCAGAAAATCACTGATTATGTATAGTCTAATATTAACTGTTGTTTCAGCATTAAGATGGGTGAACTGCAAGCAGTTCAATGGTAATCACTGGTAGCGTACAACAGTCAGTCAATATTAAAATGATGCAAACAGATTATTGCAAAAATAGTCTCAATTAAATTGAGGCAAGCTTATTATTAAAAATGAAATAATATTTACTATTTATATTGCCGATTATTTTGGAGAAGACACATTGTGAGTTAATTGTGATTTTGTTTTATAGCTCCTGATGTCCCTTTAAATATAAATGCTTATTCAAAGACTAGCAGTAGCATTACCGTGAATTGGTCAGCAGTTCCCAAAGCCACTCACTATGTCTTGAAAGCAAAAGCAGGTGGTTCAATCATTGAAACCACTGTCAACGATTCATCTGGGACTCTGACAGGGTTGCAGCCGTATACTTTATATACCATCTCTGTACAATCTTCTAACGTTGGAGGAAACAGTCAACAATCACAACCTATAGAAACGAGAACAGGTATGTTCGAAGGACCTCAAGTATGATGAAATGAGAAAGTGTCAACTCAAAGGGACTCTGGACAAAAGCAAGTATACAAGCTTCCACACAATGTAAACTGAGGTCATCTTTATAACAACATGAAAACTTAACACGGACTTGATTTTAAACTATTCATAAATCCATTCATATACACAGAGTTTAAATGTGGCCCATTTGACAGTTAAATTTCAAATAATTTTAGTGGAAGTTGACTTTTTTGTAAGGAGCTTATTTTGTAAAAATGGAACAAAATTAGTTTGAATTTGAAACTCCAACAGACATTTATAAGAATACAGGTTCATAGTAATCAATTTATTTACTATATATACATAAAGTAATTTAATTATGCAAGCATGTATCTCATAAGTTCAATGCATCTTAATTTTTAAAATGATCATTTAACTGTAAACGTGTATAATAGGGAAGTGGAGTGAGATTCTTAGAACAAAGTATTGGAAATGGAAAGACCTCATGACAGCTTAAAATTAATTTCTTCATTAATTGAAGAGTACTTTTCAAGTTACTATTTAATCAGTTGCCCCTAATGCCAGGTTTTTATTCTGTAGTGGTACATGATTAGAATTGTCTGTTAATTCAAATTCTAAGAGCAATGTTATGTGTTACAGTTTTAGCTGCCCCCGTCATCCATTCATCTTCACCAGATTTCAAGACGATATTGGTCAGTTTGGAGCCTGTGCCCCAAGCAGTAAAATACAGCTTCATTATCATCAGGTCAGATGCTGTAGGCAACAAGATTAAAAAGACCATAACCTCGACCAATACATCATTCACTAACCTGGACCCAGGTGTTTGGTATACTATAAAAGCACATGCTTTGGATGCCAATGGTATACCTGGAGATGACAAGATAAAAGAACAAATAACAAGTAAGAGGCAAACAGTTTTATTTAAAAAAGATTTATCAGTAATTGATTGTCCAGAGACCAAGTTCTTGGCCCGCTCTGATTTCTCATCTACATGTTGCCCCTGGGTGACATCATCCAAAAGCACAACATTAGTTTTCACTTCACCATCACCTCTCTTGACTCCTCCACTGTTGCTAAATTATCAGATTGCTTATCTCATGTCCAGTGCTGGTTGAGAACATGTTTCCTTCAATTCAATATTGGGAAGACTGAAGCTATTTTCTTCAGTTCCTGCTTCAAACTTTGTTGCATAGCTACCAACTCCATCCCCCTCCTTTGCTACTGTCTGAGACTAAACCAGGCTCTTCACAGTCTTGGGGCAGAATCTCACCGTCAGCCAGAACGGCGAAGTGGGCGGAAAATACGGCAAGAATGGGGAAACGTGATTCTCGCCAGTGAGATCGCGTTTTCCAATTTTCCAGGCCTCTCGCTGGAGGCATAACAAGAAATCCACCACGGAAGGTCAGGAACCTCATTTAAATGCATTAGCATATCATTAGCGAGCCCTCCCGCCGGGACTTCACCCATCGCTGAATATTCATTGTTCACGCCGGCGTGATTTTAGACAGCTGTATAAAAATGAGAACCTGGCAACTTCACTTATCGGAGGTGAGTGCTCAAGTTGGCATCATCCTGCAGGGTGCCAGTTGTAGAGGGGGCAGTAGAGATGACATGGGGAACCGAGATAAGTTAGACTTGCGGCCGGGGGATTGGTTCTGTCTTGGGGGGGGGCGGGGGGGTCACTCGCAAGCCTTAGCGGCTCTTCATGGCTGTGAGCCTCGAGATTTAAAGGGACCTGGCAGCTAATATTCAGGAGGTGCTTCCCCGTGTCCTCCTTGCTGGGTTGTGTGATATAACTGCTGAGGGATTGCCTTTCCAGAGTGGCAGCTGGAAAGTGGATGGAAGGTGGTGAATCAGCACAGGGGCGACTGTGAGGCCCCAAGCAGGGTCCCGTTGGATACCAGGCTGCATGGGCAGAGTGGGGGACTCTGACAAGTGGTGTCTATGAGGTCTGAGGATGGAGGACCCGCAAACTCAGGCAGCACTCCGAAGCCAGAGGACGTGAACTTTTTGGAAGTTCAAGGCCACTAGTTATGGAGGCCAGGCAGTCAGGAATTAGTGTGTGGGTGACTTGCTGTTCAATTTGGATCTGCAACCCTTGAGAGCTTGGGGAATGAGAGTGCGCTCTAAGGGTAAAGTTGACTCCCTTGGGGGTGGAGGGGAGGGGGGCACATGGATTGCTGTGGGTCTCAAGGGTCAAAGTGCTTCATTCAGGTGGAGTTGAGAGGGGCAACTGTGGGTAATTGCGTGACAGGAGAGGGAGTGAAGCTCAGTGGAAAGGCGCTCACATAGGGGCATGCAAATGGGCGGATATCCCAGATCCTGAGAGGGCTGAGGGCCAGGGCGTTGTCAGGACTCCTCATCGCTCACTTTGATGTTCTCTTACTTTCAGTTTTTGATTCTGGAGAATCATGGAGCCAGTCGAGCTGGCAATTCCTTTGACCTGCAATCGACCAGCAGCACTAACATCGATGTGCTGCTGCATGGGGCCAGGAACAGCACCCTGCAGCAGAAGGGGAGACAGGGCCTATTGATCTTCCGGGAGCAGGGCAACAGATGGCAGAACCGCGAAGGAGACACTGCCGGCCACAGGTCTTCCATCGTAGAACTTCCCACCTCCAGAAGTCAGAGGTCCAGTGCTGGAAAAGATTGCACCTGTCCCGGGGGACAGAGGACGACCTGTGCTAGGTGATGCAAGAGTTGGCACCGCATGGACTGGGAGGTCACCCATTTTCTGTGGCCCTGAAAGTTACTCCCGCTCTGCGTTTCTATGTCAAGGCTCGTTTCAGGACTGCAAGGGTGACCTGTGCGGCATATAGTCAGCAGTGCACAAGCGCATTAGGGAGGTCACAGATGCACTATTTGTGAGGACCCACATGTACATCAACTTGGACTGCGACCAGGCATGCCAGGACGTCAGTGCCATGGGCTTCACCTGCATAGCATGCATTCCCCAGGTGCAGGGTCTCATAAACTGCACCCACATGACTCAGCATTCCCCAGGGCGGCATGGGGCACCATTTTTGAACCGCAAGGGGTATCAACACCCTCAATGTCCAGCTCGTCTGTGACCACGCAACGTGCAGCATACAGGTGTGTACCCGTTTGCTGGGAAGCATCCATGACAGTTACATCTTGGGTCGCTTGCAAATTCCAGCCGTTTTTGAGGAAGGGCAGCAGCTGAAGGAATGGATCCTCGGGGACAACGGGTACCCACTCAGGAGGTGGCTGATGACACCAGTGCGGAGGCCACAAACACCTGCAGAGACTCGCTACAAGGTTCATGTGTAAACATGTGCACTGGTCGAGCAGGCAATTGGACTGCTCAAGGTGCTGTTCCACTCCCTGGACCAGACAGGACGGCCCTCCAATACAGCCACCAGAGGAATCCTGCATGATAGTGGTTTGCTGTGCTCTGCACAACCTAGCACTGCAGTGAAATGAAATGAAAATCGCTTATTGTCACAAGTAGGCTTCAAATGAAGTTACTGTGAAAAGCCCCTAGTCGCCACATTCCGGTGTCTGTTCGGGGAGGCTGGTATGAGAGTGAACAAAGTGGGGAGAGTGGGGAGAGCAGCTGGAGCAAGAGTAGATGGAGGAGTGCCACATCTCCTCGGATGAGGAGGATGTTGAGTAGGGTGGTGATGGGCAACCCACGGAGATGGAGGAAGGGCCTCAGGTGGTGGCCAGGGCCTGAATGGGGCACAGGGCTAGGGACGCTCCCATTGACAACCAGGACTAGGGTGTGAAGACCTCGCCCAAAGGTGTGGTCTCACACCTTCTCACTACGCTTGGGCCTGCAGGAGGTCACCAACATGGTCGCTCCATTCATGGGCAGGGTGCTGAATCGAAGACCGGACACTGCAAAAGAATCATGATGACTTGCATTGAGGACAGAGCTATGCTCATTTACCCTGACTCCTGCCTGACAGAGAGCTGAACTGAACGGGGTGATCTACAGGCCCATAGATGCAGAATGACACATCTATGAGGTCAGGGGTCCCGGTGTGTTTCGCCACCTCTTGTCAAAGTGGACAGACTCTTGTATGTTTTCAGTTGATAGCATCCTCATAGCTAGTGAGTGCTGCCACACATGAGAGGCCTGAGTGTTGGCGTCGGAGGGGGATAATGGGACTTGAATGTCCTGGCCTGCTTTTGTACAGCACAGGTGTTGCAGTGCTGCCCTCCTCGGTGTGCGGGGCCGGAAGTGTGTCACTGACAGGGAGGAAGGTGTCAGATGGGCTGGACACCCCCCATCGTCTCCGGGGTGGAAGGCACCGGGCTGCCCTCCTGCCAATCATCTTCTCTTTGGATGCCCGGGGGTCCCTGGGATAGAGGGGCAGCTGGAGTAAGATTCAGAAGCCCCGCCATCCTCTGACACTGACGCTCATGGATTCTCACTAGTGCCTGCACCATGCAGCTGAAGCCCAGAACCAGGAGGCTTATGGCCCCAGTCATGAAGGTCATGAGCTGAACCATGGAGTGGACATCCCCCGCAATGGACTGCACCAAGATCACCACAGCAGACCCCACCATCGCAGTGTTAGTCTCATTGCGTCGGACTGGCAGCACCATCTCCTCGGACAGAGGACGATGGGACTCCTTCAGTCGGCCTTGCAGTCTGAGGAGAGATGCTGTTACCTCTTCCTGATTCTCACGACTCTGCCTTTGCAGTTCCAGAAGCTCTGGGCTGACTGCACCCAGGTGCATGTCATTGTCCTGGAGCTCAGCAAAGTCCTGGGCTCCGGTATCCCACCAAGTGCTAGATCCCTAGGACATCCCTGCCTCCTCCTGCTGTGGATTACCGCATGAGATGCCTACTGCTTAATCCCACCGAGGTATGAGCACCTGCACTGGTGGAGGCTGTGAGTGACATGCGTGACAGGTGTGACACCTCTTCAATACTTGTCTCCGAGGAGTCTGCCTCAGAGCTGCTCAGGTCCATGGGGGCCATGAGGATGTTCCAGGCGACTCTGTTCATTGACCTGCAATTATTGGAGGACAGGGGAACACTGATCGGCAAAATGCCATTCATGTGAGGTTTACGCCATGGTTAGATGTGTTGCGGGTTCTCACTTGTGCGTTTGACCCCGACCTCACCCTCTATACAGGAACGGGGTCTTGCTCCTCACCAGCAAGCTCAAGGACTCATTCCTCAAATGGGGTTAGAGCCGAGCTCCGGCATCACTCTGGCTGTGCCTGCTCGCATCTGCTGTGCTCGAGTTGTCCTGCAATAAGACACAGGGGGAGAGTGTAGGTGGGCGTCGTGCCATGACAGATGGGGATGAAGTGTGGCATACATGGGAGGTTTGTGGAAGCGGCCATTTGAGGGTAATGGAGTTACTGGGGGACTATGGGGGAGGGGCAGCATATGACAAGTGCTGTGACCCCCACGAGGTGGGTGGGAGTGAGATCACCATGGAGGTGTCAGGGCTGTGTTAAGGTGTGCTGGGGGAGACATGAGGAGCCGGACTTACCTTGGCTGCATGAAGAAGATCATTACTCTTCTTACTGCACTGTAGCCCAATCGAATTATGGAGTGAGTTGATGTTTATAATCATGTCCACAGCCTCCCAGGTGGGGTTGGTCTCTTCGCTTGCTGGACGTCTGTCTAATCGTGGGTAGATGGGATCTCAACCCCATTGTGAAGTATGCTGAGGGCTCCCTCTGGAAAGCATGAAAATCGCGCTTGGCGCGGGGATGGATAATTACCCCAAATAGGCTCCCACGCCGGCACACGATTCTCCGGCGACCGGAGAATCACTGCCAGTTGCGCGTGCACGATCGACGTGGCACCAGTCGAGGGCCGTTGAAAGCGGCCTCCACGGCAATTCTCCGCGCTCGACGGGCCGAGTGCTCGCTGAGTTCTTCCGAGTCCCGCCGGCGTTGTTCACATGTGGTCCCACCCAGCGGGACCTCGGTGTTCTGGCTGCGGAGGCCGTCCTAGTGATGGAGGAGGGGGGGGGGAGATCGACTCCCGGGGGGGCCTCCACGGTGGCTAGGCCCGCGATCGGTGGCTACCGATTGGCAGGCGCGCTCATTCCGGGGGGGGGGGGTGGGGGGTGGGGGGGGGGGGGGGTGTCCGGGTGGGGGGGGCGGGGGCTATGTTCCTCCGCGCCGGGCGCCTGTAGGGCGCCGCTATGTTGCGCGGGGGCCGGCGCGAAGATGGCCGCCGCACGCATGTGTGAACGCGCAGTCAGCCGCAGTGTGCATGCGTGGCCGTGCGGGTGTAACTGCAGGACTCCGCCGGCAGCCGGAGCTGCCTGCCTCTGCAACTTGAGGTCATCTAAAACTTTGCTGCCCATATCCTTATTCACACTAAGTCCTGTATCCCTCTCACTCCTGTGCTTGTTGACTTACATCGGCTCCCGGTCAAGTAACACCTCAATTTTTAAATTCTTGGGCACGATTCTAAGTTCCTTTGTGGCGGGTTTTCCAGGGAGTTTCCCGCCAGTCCTGCCGGCGAGGTCCCGGCCGCTATCCAATAACATTTAGGGCGCGATTCTACGACCTTGTTGCACTCTCGCTCAAGCGAAACGAGGACAGTGAATAGTGGGAGAGGCCACAAAGACTGTGCCAGGCGGCAAACAGTTTGTGATGCAACCGGCCTGCTCCCGCAGGCAAATTTTCGCCATAGCGAGGCGAGAAACCAATTATCACCATTTGAGCCACCCCATATCCAACGGCCTCCTGTCATTCAGCAGCCTCCCCAGCAAGTGGTCACGCTGGCGCCGATTCGTACTCCTTTTGAAAAACATAAGCCTGGCGGAAGGCTTCTGTGGGGAGCCGAGGAGGAAAGTAGCCATCTTTGCTCACAGGCAATGAGCCCGGGGATGCTGGGCTTGCCACCCCACTGCTTGTGGGGGGGGGGGGTGAGGGACCCTCGGTTGGGGGTGGGGTACCTTCTGCCGGGATGGGCCGTCATTGGAGGATGCGCTGGGGTGAGCAACTGGGGGCCAACTGCTCACGGCACCACCATGCCAACACCTGGATTGTGTATACCCGTTCCTGGAGCAATCCTTGTCCCTGCCTGTCTGCCCCACCGACTACCCATAACCCTTACCAACTGTCGACGCTTCTGGCCGCGTGCTGAAGGCTATCGCTAATAGGGAAATGGCAATCATGGTTAAGTGAGCACTTACTTCACACAATCCAAGTGGATTCCTGGGGGTGGGTGGGCCATGTAACATGATGGGAGTCATTGCCTAGCATCCCAATCACACCTTGATGCCTGGACACTGTGCCTGAACACTGCGGGAGGCAACACCACACACGCAACAGCCAACATCCAAACACCCAGGGGATGGGACATAGCTCCGGGGGCATGTCCACAGCCGAAGTGTGGGTGGGTGCCACGGGAAGAGGAGATGCCTGGAGAGATAGGCCATGGGTTCAGAGCTCGGCCCACATTGCGGAAGAAGGTCACAGAGGCAGCATAGGGATTTTGGATTTTGTTTATTGTCACGTGTATCAAGGTACAATGAAAAGTATTTTTCTGCGAGCAGCTGAACAGATCATTAAGTACATGAAAAGAAGAGGAAATAAAAGAAAATGCATAATATGGCAACACAAGGTAAGTCTTAGAATTAAATTTGAAAAGATTAGAACGATTGTAAGATAAGTAAAAATGGGATCTGTTCGGGAGAGCTCGCAGAGAGTCGCCAAGCTCTGGCGCCATCTTGTGCTAGATACTGGTTGTGCACAAAGGTGTTTATTGTGTTTGATAATTCCCCACCCTCCCGATGGAGCCCCCGCATCACCTGGCTCTGCCAGCTCTGGCGGTTCCCCATGATCCGCACCATTGTGTTGACACCCTCGGCAATGCTCCTCAGTGACTGGGACATGCTCTGCAGTGCCTTGGCAATGCCCACCTGCGACTGGGACAAGCTCCATCTGAGAGCGGGACATGTCCCGCAGAACCCCATCAAGGTTGGCCTGGTACTGGGTGACATACCCCAGAGAGGCAGACATACTGCCGAGACCCTCAGCTATGGCCGTCACCGACTGCACGACGCCTTGGACACCTTCACTCACAGTGCCCACGTTGTGCACCAGGCTCTCCACTGAAGTTGCCACCCTAGCAGTGTTGGCCTCGGTGCCACTCATTGCCGGCGCCATCGCCTGCGCCTGTAGCCTCTTGGACTCCTCCAATCGGCTATGGATTTGCTGGAGCAACGCTGACATCTCCCTCTGAACGTTCAGGTTGGTCCCTACCATCCCCATCAGCCTCGGGTAATCCTGTACCAGAGGCTCAACATCAGGCTGGGACCCAGCTGGACCCAGGGATCTAGCAGCCCTCCGACTGCTGTCTTGCCTGGGGAATCCTGCCTCCACCAGATGTACATCAGCGGCAGTGTGGTGCTCACCAGACTGTGCCCCAGAAGCCGGACCACTAAAATTTCCCACCGAGGTGTGTGTATCTGCGCTGGTGGAGAGTGGGGATGACAGCTGTGGCGCGACTATAACAGTTGCATCCTCAGAGCTCTCCTCCGAGGTGTTCTCCCCGGAGTCAGGAGAGAGTGCCGCCCGGGATTGGCCGGTGCCGTCGGCTGCAGGAACTGTGGGAGAATGGACATGTGGTCAGTGGGAGGGATGGGTCAGTCAGTAAGACAATCACTGCTCACATTTAACAGGTGCTCCGGGTGGAGCCTGGTGGTCCCTCACCTCTGCCAGCCTCCGTGTTGGCGACCGCCTGATCCTCAGCCACACCAGTCACCTCCAGGGACCGCTCCTCGAAGGAGGTGAGGATTCTCAAGTCCAGCACCCCACCGTTAGTCTGGGCCCTCTCCTGCTACTTATGGGACAGCTTTTCCTGTGGGGACAGAGAGGTCATTATTAGCTACACACATGGTTCCCAGTTGTGGGAGGGGGTGTGAAGGGAGGTTTGGAGTGGAGGGAGGGGTGAAGGGGTGGGTGGAGGGAGGGTTGAAGGGGTGGGTGGAGGGAGAGAGTGTTGGGGGTCGCCTGGGGGGATGCTCCCTTGGGGGTGGTGGTGGGGTTTGGTACGTTGGTGTCTACTCACTCTGGCTGCCTGGTGCAGGTCGTTCACCTTCTTCCGATACTGGAGGCCAGTCCTCCTGGTCACACTGCCCGAACTGACTGCTGCCGCCACCTCGTCCCAGGCAGCACTGGCTGCCTTGTGGCTCACCCTCTGGGAGCCTCGGGGGAACAGGACATCCCTCCTGATCTCCACCGCGTCGAGGTGGCTCCCCAGGTTAGCACCCGAATCTTGGGGCTGGTCTCCTTGGCGCCATTGTTGCGAGCTGGCTGGGGTTGGCTGAGCAAGTGCAGCATAAGTGCAGCTCAACATTGTTAGCCGGGGGCTGGCAATCACGGTCCCGGCAAATCAGCTGGCAAGACGGCATTCGGGGCGGGAAGCCCGTGGACCAATTAACATTGAATAGTGTTGCCAACCTCGCCGGGAAACTCGTGGAAAATCCCGCTTGATACAGCACTTGTAAATTTTTCTGGAATATCGCGTCCCATGTCTTCAGCTGCCTAGTCGTTAAAGTTCTGGAATTCCCTTCCTACACTTCTCTAAGTCTCTGGGCGGGATCCTCCCGCAACCGGCGGGCAGGCTGTACCGGCGCCAAAGAGCGGCGCGAACCACTCCGGTGTCGGGCCGCCCGGAAGGTGCGGAATCCTCCGCACTTTCGGGGGCTAGGCCGGTGTTTGGGTGGTTTGCGCCACGCCAACCAGCGCCGAAGGGCATCTGCCGGCCGGCACGAGTTGGCGCATGCGCAGGAGCGCCAGCACGTTCTGGCGCATGCGCTGAATCACAGGCGTCTTTCCTGCGCATGTGCAGGGGATTTCTTCTCCGCGCCGGCCATCGCGGAGTCTTACACAGGCCGGAGCAGAGGGAAAGAGTGCCCCCACCCGCAGAACGGTGGGCCCGGGGCCGGATCCCCCCACACCACCCCGAGGACCCCGCTAACCGCCCTCCAAGCCAGGTCCCGCCGGTATGGACCTTGTCCATTTCAAGCCGGCGGGACTGGCCGAAAACAGGTGGCCGCTTGGCCCACCGGGGCCCGGAGAATCACCGGGGGAGCCACTTCCACAGCCCCCGACGGGCGCGGCACGATCCCAGCCCCCGCCCAAAAACCGGCGGCGGAGAACTCGGCAGCCGGAGCGGCGGGGCGGGATTCAGCCCCCAAGAGATTCTCCGACCCGGCGGGGGGGTTGGAGAATCCCACCCTCTTTCTCCCTCTCTTCCTTCAGAATTCTCCTTAAGTCCCACCTTTTTGACCAAGATTTTGGTAATCTGCCCTAATTTTACCTGTATGACTGCTGCTTAATTTTGTATTGAAACCCTCCTGTGAATCACCTTGGGGCCCTTTGTTACGTTGAATGTGCTATACTGTATGAATATAAGTTGTTGTTGTAATGTAATATGTATGCTCACTTTAATTCCCGGCAATTTTACAATGACAGCTTTTTTTTTGTAATTATGCTTGTGTTTGGATGTGGAAGCTCAATACATTCTTGCAGCATAATCATTCTTACAAGGAAAAAGCTACAAAATTGTATTGATGTCCTTTGTCAGCGATCAGGTTGATGACATTATAATAAATGTTATGTATGCTAATCTAATTCAATTCAAAAATACAAACGATTTCACAATAGACACCAATCCAGATAGAGAAGCTAAAAAGACAGTCAGACTTTTCACTGAAATTCAGAAATTGCGATGTAATTTGAGTGATTTCTTGATTTTAGGACCCCATGCGCCACAATCTGTGCAAGCATCTCTTACCAGTGATTCCATGAGTACATCTCTAGGTGTTGTTGTTTCATGGAATGCCTCAGAAGGCTCAACAAATTACATTGCTGTACCCATTGGAAAGTTTCGGATTCTACTCCAGAATTGCACATCACGCTCCACATCCTGTGTCATCTCGCCAATCGCATGTGGTACACAGTACAATGTCACTGTCGTTGCCTTTAATGAAGCAGGTGCATCTGATGCTGCAAATGCTACAGAATTTACGAGTGGTAAGTACCAGAATTAAGTAAAAGCAATTGTTTGATTCCACTGACATTCAATATTTTTCTTTCTTTTCAATTTTTTTAAGCGACTCTGCATTTTGACTTTTAACACATTAGTTTGCACTGCTGCCTTACAGTGCTAGGGACCCGGGTTCAATTCCGACCTTGGATGGCTGTGTGGAGTTTTCATGATCTCCCCATGTCTGCGTGGGTTTCCCTCAGGTGCTCTAATTTCCTCCCAGAGTCCAAATATGTGGAGGTAGGTGGATTGGCCATGTTAAATTACCCCTCAGTGTACAGGGATGTGTAGGCTAGGTGGGGTTACAGGGAAATGGCGGGGGGTGGGCCTAGGTAAGGTGCTCTTTCAGAGGGTCGGTGCAGACTTGATGGGCCAAATGGCCTCCTTCTGCACTGCAGGAATTCTGTGGTTCTAACATCTTGGCATTTATTTTATAAGCTATTCATAAAATAATCTAATTTATGCTACTCTAAATTGTAGTCATAAGGAAGCAAATGTTAATAAATCAAATAATCATAGAATTTACAGTGCAGATGGAGGCCACTCAGCCCATCAGGTCTGCACTGGCCCTTGGAAAGAGCACCCTACGTAAGCTCATGCCTCCAACCTATCCCCATAACCTAGTAACCCCACCTAACCTTTTGGAAACTAAGGGGCAATTTAGCATGGCCAATCCATCTAACCTGCACATCTTTGGACTGTGGGAGGAAACCGGAGCACCCGGAGGAAACCCACGCAGACACGGGGAGAAAGGGCAAACTCCAGACAGACAATCCGGAATTGAACCTAGGTCCCTGTAGCTGTGAGGCAGCAGTGCTAACCACTGTGCCACCGTGTCGCCCATAATATAGCAAAGAATTTAACCTGTTTTCATTTCAATGCTCCCTGTTTCTCCCCTGCTCAGTTAGTCTCCTGCATCAACAGGACTGGAATATCACCACCATGGACATGCCCACAAATGTACTGACAAACCTCTGGGGATGAATGACCCACTGAAACTACCATAAAGTCAGATTCTATCTTAAAGTAGTCCCTTCATTACAACTGCTGTTCTCAAAGAGATAGCAATTGAGATGATGGCGAGAGGCACCTCTTGAAAGTAGAGTCCTGATCCTTGGATGCAGATATGTCCCTTTAAAATGATTCAGAAGCCTTGGGAGCATTTATTGGGATTAACAAAAACTTGGGCTTATCATTGAGCAGTCGCAATCCTTCTGCACTTTCAGAATTAAGGATACTTTCCCCCTTGTTACATTCACCTCCAATTGAACCTATTGCTATGTCACCATATAGACAAAAATGAGCACAATGATGTCCAGAATAGTTCAGTTTAAAAAGAGCTTGTTGAATTCTTCCCCTCCCCAAATCACTTGATAAATATCTGACGTCAATGGTACTTTTGGTTGACTCATTGGCAAGCATCTTACACTGGAAGTGTCAAGGCTTATCTCAGCCAAATGCAGCAAAAGGTTAAACAAGCCAGAAAGTAGGAATATTGTCTTTTACCTACGTTACCTTCATTTAAAAAATCTAAAGTTAGTGAAGACAAGAAATTCACCCCCCAAGTATGTGAAGAAATTGGGTGTGCAGTTTTCACTTCCTTCCACGAATAATCTCAGTCGGATCAGGCAAGTGTGGTTTTGTTATAAACCAAATGATAGTTCAGGTTGGTGTCATTGCAATATCAAGAGTGCTTCCACAAGGAAGATGCACTAAGCAATTCTGCATTGTTAAAATTGTATCAGGGTTCAACTGATGACTTAGGATTCCAATTAGAATTTCTGCATGAGGTTCCTGCTTGGGGCTGGTGAGCATCTTATCTGCTACCAAATCATAAATCAGCAACAATGGAGAAAGAATTTGAGTCATTCCATTTTAATTGTTCACATGCGTTTTTCCTGGCCAGTAGGTACAGCAGAATTTCCCATTTTGCCATTTGGATGAAATGTATTATCATCTGCAAGAAGTGCAACGCCTTGAATTATGAAAATAGTATGCATGCCTTGCCTATTGAAACAATTTGTTTATTTTTAAATTCACTTGTAATTATGTTTTTTTTTATAGTTCCTTGCAGTCCAAATTATATTAGAATTCAGGAGATCCGCTCTGGTAATCTGACAGTGTCGTGGTCCCCATCCCCGTTGACTGATTACTACACTACGTTTGTGAAAAGAGACGATGGCCTCGAGGTTATGTGCAACACTTCATTAACAAGCTGTTATTTCCGGTCAAAATGCGGATTTATTTACTTTATTAGTGTTTTCTCATACAACAAAGCTGGGCAGTGTCCTCCAGGCAATGTCTTAAATTATACAACAGGCAAGTATTCCATGAGCAGTCAATTTTAACTGGACAATCTCATCAATTTCTCCAAACCTTACCATTCCAACTGTTACAATCTCTGCAGAAACTGATCACTTTTAAACAGAAATAGAAACTTTCAGTTAAAGGCAGAAAGGATGGTACAAGATTTCACTTTTTTATTGTATTTTATTCCAAACATATTCAAAAGTACAAAGTATACATAATTGAAAAACATTCCCCACGTCTCACAGTTCACAGTTTGTACAGGGATTTCCCCTTTTTTATCCCTTCACTCTCCCGCGACAAACAATTCCTCGAACATGGCCATGAACAGTCCGCACCGTGTCTCAATTCCCTCCGCTGATCCCCTCAATTCGAACTTAACCTTCTCCAGCCAGAGAAAGTCGTACAGGTCTGCCAGCCAGGCTGCCGTCCCTGGCGGCGTTCTCAACCGCCATTCCAACAGAATCCTTCGCCGAGCAACTAGAGAGGCGAAGGCCACAACATCGGCCTTCCTCCCCTCCATCAGCTCTGGCATTTCCAGTAGCCCAAAAATCCCCATCATAAGGTCCGGCCCGGCCCCTACCTCCACAATCTTTGATAACATCTCAAAACCCCCTCCCAGTATCTCTCCAACTTCTCATAGCCCCAGAACCTATATGCGTGTGGTTTGCTAGTCCTCACCTGCACTTCTCACGCTCGTCTGCCACCCCCTGGAAGAACCCACTCATCTTCGCCCTCGTCATATGTGCCCTATGCACCACCTTAAACTGAATCAAACTCTTCGAGAGGTCGAATTCACCCTGCGCATCACCTCGCTCCACACACCCCATCCGATCTATCCCCCCAACTCCTCCTCCCATTTCTCCTTAACCCTCATCATCTGTGCTTCCCCCCTGTTCCCCCCCAGCCACCTGTGTATATACCCAATCCCACCCTCCCCTCCCACGTCTGGGAGCAGCAACTGCTCCAATAAGGTATACTCCGGCAGCTTGGGAAATCCTCTCCATTCCTTCCGTGCAAAGTTCCTCACTTCCATATACCTGAATTTGCTTCCCTTTGGAAGCGCTACCCTCTCCCGCAACTCTTCTAGACTTACAAACCTCTCCTCCAGGTATAGATCCCTTGCCCTCACCAGCTCCACCTCTCTCCACTTCCTATACATGCCCTCTGCTTCCCACCACTGCCTCACCTTCTCCGCATTCGCCGCCCAGTAATAATGCAGCAGATTCGGTAGCGCCAACCGGCCTTTCTGCCTCTGTAGCAGGGCCCTCTTCATTCTAGGTACCTTCCCCGCCCATATAAACTCCAAAATCGCTGCATCCAGTTTCTAGGATTTCACATTTTAAGGCTTTTATTGAAGCAAAAGACTAAAAGCACTGTTGGTTAAACACTATCGTTGTAGGTCACTTATACTTTAAATTACAAAACAGAACATCCCCCTTTTCAGCACAATCAAATACACACGTCACGGATATACGTTACACTGTCCTTTAAGTAAACATTCAATTCTCCCTGAACCAGTCCAAGGTGATTCTTAGCTTCTGGGGGTTTGCTTTTGTTCCTTCCCTTTCTCAGTCTGTGAAATTTTAATCTCAGAATTCTCTTTCATATTACAATTTTACTCCCTGGAGGTTCTTCTTCTTGCACAAGCTAGGCGAATGTTCCAGTTTCACTTTATCTCCTCATGAATTCAGTCCTTTCAATCTGAGCATGAGCTCCCACCTGCATTGCTGTGTGGAGAACCATCGCGTCTTGATGCCTTTGGCTGCTTTCCCTCTCCTGGGCCCTGGCAGACTAACTTGTCTGTGAGTTTTCACGGATATCTTCGACCCTTTCCTCTCAAAGTCCATATCCATAGCAATATGAAACATATGAGCCTTATATCTAGGAAGAAATGTTGATTACTTGAAACATCTTTTACCTTGAAAGTAAATGGACAGTTTAAAACACGCCTGTTTATAACCCAACATTCTTGATACCTTTCTGGGACTTTTGAGACTCACTGAGCTAGATTCTCCGGTCACGCAAGATTCCTGGCTCAGCACGCCGGCGGGATGCTCCGTTTTTCCGGCTGGTCAATGGGGTTTCCCATTGTGGGGCAGCCCCCCACCGT